>NC_083437.1:29962419-30297106 GCF_020745735.1 Hemiscyllium ocellatum | reverse complement strand
ACTTTACTAGAGCACTCAGTCTATGTCAATACATCGATATTTAACTATTTGATGTCAATATTGAACATGTGCGTATTGACTGTTAACCAGTTGATATCAATATTTACCCAGAGTAAATACCAATTTCTGATCAGCTCTGTGGAAAACATGCCCCTTATTTTCAGAGATTATTCAGAATGTTTGCAAATTCTACTTTTTAAAATTTTTGAATTTTGGTGAAATCCTGCCTTAAATTAGGACTTTTTCCATTTTAATTTTATGTCAGAAATTAACTGCTTTGGAAAACTGTACAACGATGATTGCTTATTTTGCAATATATTTTGATTGTAGGTTTTGTTAATATTAAAATTGTGCCATCTCCTATCCTGACTCAGTCCAATTGGAGTTTCCCTCCTCCCACTCTCAGTCCATCTTATCTTTTAGAAATCCAAAGTATTAATTGATTTTTTCCACTCTCCACTTGGATGTCCCCTGCTCCACAGACCTTGGGCCTTCACTTCAGATTCTCCCTTTAAAAGGTTAGAGCAGTGTGTAATGGGTGCACAGGGTTTAATTAGCAAATAGTTTTTATTTCTATTTTGCTTTCAGAAAATGACATGTTGTGTTAATATATGAGAGTAATTTAAGACATAACCATGATTAGTGTAACATGCAAGGACCTGACAGCTTTGTATGTACAGATTCCTATAGCCCTCCGTGATTATTTGGGTAAGAGACCAGACGTAGAGAAGCACAGAGAGCTCTGCAGCTTGCACTCAGCACCCCTGTCGTCAAGAACAACCTTATTATCTTTCTGTCGATCGATAGACCTTAACAGTGTCAAAGCTTCAGTGGCTGTGAGTAATCAGAACAACAACATAGAGCAACAGGATTAGAACCATCCTTTGTGATTAAGCATATCACTGTTTCAGTGGAGAGCAGGCAACGTAATGAGAGACAAAGCAGGATGGTGAATGACTGTGTGAACCACTCTCATTTCTTGTACTTTCCTCATTAGATGACCAATGTTACAAAGGAACATTGCCTCGAGATCATTGATAAATTTGAGCCATGCCCAGAGAACAGGAAGCAAGGGGTCCTTGGGATTGATGGTAAGCTTGCATTTTAATCCACCTAATCCTAACACTTACCCTAAGTATAACCCTAACTCTCGATAACTCCTCATTGAGGCTACAATTCCATTGGCACTGCCCATTCTCTGGTGCATTACCCACATAGCCATTCCTCATATCTCTGGAGGATGGTGGATGTTAGCAGACACGTAGCCTCATTAATAGCATCACAGAAGAACCTTGTACCTAGCCCAATACCAGCTCACTGTTTCTCTCACACACATACACTCATAAACATACATGCATGATTACATGTTCCCACATTTACACTGAGTTTTTCCAACAGGATACTAATTATGTCATTTTTAAAAATAAAACAGTGCTCAATGTTTGTCACTGTCATCATCTTACTGGCTACAAACTGAGTTTGGATCAGAGCTTTCCCTGTTCTGATGCTGAATAACATTGCACATTCTTGTATTGATTGTAAAATCAAATTGCTGAATCAAAAGGAGAAAAAACCTACAGCCAATATTTAGAAATAATATTGACCAGGGGAGGGGGCAGTGGGAGGGGGTTTGGGTGTGTGTTGTGTGTAAAACTGGAGCAATGCCATTCCCAGAGATGTCGTCCCGCAACCATGTAATACTCACCTCTGGGTGTTTGATCCAATACAGAGAAGCTCCAATCTCCAAGCTCCTGTTATCTTCCAGTTACTATGTTAGTAACACAGGGATAGGAGAACACCATTCAGCCCTTGAACCTGGGCTGTCATTCAGTCCGATCATGGCTGCTTTCTGATATCACCCTATCCACTTGCCTACACTCCATATCCTGTAATATCCTTGTATAACAATAAAAGCTATTTTTTCAGATTTTAAATGACAAATTGAATTAACATCTGTTATCTTTGTGAGACAGAGTTCCTCACTTCTACCTCTCTTTGAATGGCGAAAGGTTTCCTAACTATTGTCTTGAGAGCTGATTTTAGTTAAATCCATTTATCTTTGACTTTTTCATAAGTGCACTGATGTTTTCTTCAATCCCATAGGTTTCACAAACTACATGAGAAGTCCAGCAGGTGATATCTTTAACCCTGAACATTACAAAGTGAGCCAGGATATGACACAGCCTATGTGTAACTACTACATTGCCTCCTCTCACAACACCTACCTGATGGGGGACCAACTGATGTCACAGTCCCGAGTGGACATGTATGCTTGGGTACTACAGACGGGATGTCGCTGTGTTGAAGGTAAGACCAATGTTGCTTACATTCCCTAGGTGGGTGGGGGTGAGAGATACTTCAGGAAAGTGCTGCCTTATATAACATTAGGTGCTAATTTCATTACAGTCTTCACCATTTAACACATCCTTTCTTTTTAAAAAATCTTCGAGTAAAAAGTGAGGTTTGCAGATGCTGGAGATCAGAGCTGAAAATGTCTTGCAGCATCCAAGGAACAGGAAATTCGACATTTTGGGCAAAAGCCCTTCATCAGGAATGAGGAAAGTGTGTCCAGCAGGCTAAGATAAAAGGTAGGGAGGAGGGACTTGGGGGAGGGGCGATGGAGATGAGATAGGTGGAAGGAGGTCAAGGTGAGGGTGATAGGCCAGAGTGGGGTGGGGGCGGAGAGGTCAGGAAGAAAATTGCAGGTTAGGAAGGCGGTGCTGAGTTCGAGGGAATCGACTGAGACAAGGTGGGGGGAGGGGAAATGAGGAAACTGGAGAAATCTGAGTTCATTCCTTGTGGTTGGAGGGTTCCCAGGCGGAAGATGAGGCGCTCTTCCTCCAACCATCGTGTTGTTATGTTCTGGCGATGGAGGAGTCCAAGGACCTGCATGTCCCTTGGTGGAGTGGGAGGGAGAGTTAAAGTGTTGAGCCACGGGGTGGTTGGGTTGGTTGGTCCGGGTGTCCCAGAGGTGTTCCCTGAAGCGTCTGTCAGTTGTGGCTGAGATGCCTCTGATTGAGAAGCTTGTGGTTCAGAGCACACTCCCAAGTCTCACATAACCTCAGCTGACACTCCAGTACTTTATTGAAAGTGTAACGCTGTCCAAGGTGCTGATATTTTGCAATGCTGTTCGCCCTCGCCGGTGACTGTGAAAAATTCCTGTGATGAAGAAGTGGGAAGTTCTCCCCTGTGTTTTGGTCACTATTTATCTCTCAACCAATACCAATAGAAACAGATTATCTGGTCAATAAAATAATGCTATTTCTGGGAGTTTTCTGTGCACAAATTATTGTTGGTGTTTCATGTTATAACAGTGACAACACTACAATGATGTAGTTCCTTAATTGTAAACTACTTTGGGAAATTGAAAGATATGAAAGGTGCTATGTAAATGTCAGTTTGTCCTTCTCATTTAATCCTAAAGAAATAATTATTAATCACATTCTCAAAAGTTACAGTTAAAGTGTCTTCGGTTTAACTTGGGCAGAAACAGAGGATCCAAGATGTTACAAAGATCCTATCTGTTGCAAAGCAAGTAAGGGAATGTCTACAAAGCAAATTCATATCAAAGGATGTTACTGTCATAACATTATTGTGTTATCTCCTGACATATGATCCATAATCAGTGACAGTTCAGTCATCACAACGCTTACTATAATGGACATTAATTTCTCCGCTAACGCAGTCAGCACAAAAGGGGTGCAATTTTCTGAAATTAGGGTTGTCATTATAGTAAATTGGTAGCAGTTATCTTAACAGCAGCAACTAAATAAGCATTGTACTCTTAGCTCTTTCAGTTATACTGTATATTAGATACTGTAGAAGTGCTGGGCAATATGGTGTATTGCCATAACTGGACTTTCCACAGATAAGTTTTCAGAAAAAGAATAACGTTTGAAACAATAAAGGCAAAATACCGCAGATGCTGGAATCCTGAAACAAACATAAAGAATGCTGGAGAAACTCAACATGTCGGACAGCATCTATGGAGAGAAATAGAGTCAATGTACTCTGTTTCTGTCTCTCTCTCTTGACAGATGCTGTGACCAGCCTGTCAAAGCCAGTCCCAATACTGAGGACACCATCTGAATCTCATGTTTGTACATTTTAAAAAATTTTATTAACCAGTACAAATTACAAACGAACAGTTAACAAGAAACAGCAATTTACAGGGGAAAGGGGCAGCAAAGCCAGACCCCAAACCCCACCGTTCAACCAGTTCACAGGGAAACAAGGTAACCTCAAATCCCACTTTATATCATCATGAAGGAAACAATGATCACAATCACACACAGACAGTTTGATAAATCGAACAATAGAACAGTGGATCTATCCCAGAAACCCCTGGCAACAGAGCAAACCACCTGTCCCTCCCAGCGCCTGGCCACTCTAAAGCAGCCCGTCCCTAAGCCCCTTCGGGCTCTCGGTCTGCCCCATGTCCCTTCCAGCTCCTTCCGCCCCCATGTCCCTTCCATCTCTCGGTCCACCCCATGTCACTTCCGGCTCTCGGTCCACCCTGACACACCTTCTGGCCACCTCTAGGACAGCCTGTTTCCTGTTTATTTTTAAAAATTTTATTAAACAGTATGAAATACAGTTAACAATAAATAGAAAGCAGCAGTTCACTAAAAAACCCCGCTATATGGGGAAAGAGCAGCAAAGTCTCCTGTTTCTGTCTGTCAGCCTGGGCTCCCTGATTGGCCCAGGTAAACAACCCCAATCAATAATCTCATAGCCAATGAGATTCACCCTGGCCATGTTTCTGATCACTACACATCGAAAATAGGAACAGAAGTAGACCAATCAGCTTCTTGAGTCTGTTCCACAGTTAAAATAGATCATAGCTGATCTTTTACCTCAGCGCCATTTTCATTCACTAGTCATACAGTCCTTGATGTCTTTAATAGCTCAAAATCTGTTGATCTCCTTCTTGAGCATACTCAATGACTGATATTCCACGCATTTAAAGGAGGAGAGAGAATTCTGGAGAAACAGAGAGATGTGGAGAGAATTACTGCATAGGCAGCTGTAGGTGTGAAGCAGTTAACAGTGGAGAACTGAAGATGTTCCATCAGCCAATATTATAGGACAGCCAGTGGCTTGGAGATTTTCAATCCTGGAGGAGATTACAGAAATAAGGAGGAACGTAGCCTTGGATAGAACTGAAGATAAGGTCTGGTCAACAAAGGCCAGTATTTTAGGCATTGTTTTTTGTAAGTGATGATGTTGTCTTGTAGTTGACTGTTGGGATGGACCAGATGGAGAGCCCATTGTTCACCATGGCTACACACTCACCTCCAAGATCCTGTTCCGAGATGTGATTGAAACTATCAACAAGTACGCCTTTGCAAAGTCCGAGTGAGTATTGAGATTCGGATACGTTGACCCTGATCTAGATTTCTCAGCAGCAGATGAACTAGAAGAAGCAGAATCCCAGCAGAGGTACCAAGGGACTTCATATCTCACATAGTCATGTGATCTATTAACATACAGGTGCAGAGAGGTTAGCTACACAATGATGGTCCCCCTACACTGCATCACAATTGCTCTCAGGGCAAATCTTTCTAACAAAAACACAGAAGCAGATTGAAACCATCGATGGTGTATCTCACTTCCCACATGAAATGACAAGATCAACCTGCAACTTCCCACCTTCTGTCTCAGCACCCCTTAAACAAATCCCCTGAGCAAGATCCACAATCAGGCCTCCATGGATTAAGGAATGGAAAACATAGGAAGTCACTAATGCATTCCTTGTGACAAATGTCATTTGTTGAACTGCAGGCTTTAAACTACACTGCTGAGAGTGGTCCATGCCTAACAGGACAAGTTAGGTCCCCTATGTAGCCCCTCTACTTCTGGGACCCCAGTACAAAACCCTTCTGCCACAGACACAAACACTAATACACATGATCAAGGAGTGTTCCTTCCTCAGACTAAGTGAAGGACTAATTACTTTAAACTCACCAGTGAGGAGGCAATTGCTTGGCTCCAGGGATTTGCATTCAGTAAATAAAAAATATAAAGTGCAGATACAGCCTGGATTAGATAAAGAGTACAGTACCCTCAACCCTGTCTCATCTCCCAGTACAAGTATGGCACAGGTTACATACAGCATCCTTCAACAGCCCCATGTGGAAAAGAGCACCTCCTACTCCATTATTTTGATAGTTCCCATATCCCAGAGCAGTCAAAGGCCATTTTGAAGTAACATTGTGGTTTGAAAGTTTTATAACTCCGTGCTGAATGTTTGGTTTGAATCTGAATTACAGATATCCAGTTATTCTCTCCATTGAAAACCACTGCAGCGTCCCCCAACAGAAGAAGATGGCTCAGTACCTATGCGAGATCTTGGGCGATAAACTTGATGTGTCTTCAGTGCATGTGGATGATGTGACTCAACTTCCTTCACCTGATAGCCTGAAGGGCAAGATTCTTGTAAAGGTATGTAGGCAATCAAACCTTCATTAATATTTAGCAAGACTTGATGGGGTCATTACTAACATGTCTCCTACAAAGACTGATTATAGGGCTATTACATTTTATCTGAATCCAATTTGAGATAAATAAAGCAGTCAATTTATTTTTGCTCATGTTGCTAAATTTCTTCTGTCCTTCTTTCCTTCCCCCTCCGCCTGTGATTAAAGGATCCTAACTAAAAGCAAACAAAAGTATTCATAAAATGCCTTTCATCTATCCAGGACATTCTAACAATGAGTTGTTTTTGAAACATAGTTATGATTGTAGTATAGAAAATACAATGGGCATTTTATACATAGCAGGTTCCAACAGCAGACAATAAGATGATGACCAGATTTTCTATTGAGACAGTGTGCTGACCAGAAGATTAGGAAATCTCTAATTTCCCCCAGATGATAATTATTGCAAAGTCTTTAAAACAAGTTTGAGGAAAAGTTTCTTTGCATGGAAAGTACTGAAAATAATAAAGTTCACTGCCACATAGAATGATTGAAGCAGAGAGTTTTGGTACATTCGAAGGAAGGTTTGGGACATAAATGATGAAGAAACAGATTGGGGGAAACAAAGGCAAGATAGGACTAGGAGGAATCTCATGTAGAATATAGACTCTGGAACAGACCAGTTCGGCCAATTGCCCAGTTTCTGTGCTGTGAATTAAGTGTAACGTTCTCTTATACTACCAGTGATAATCACCAGACTGAGCCCCTTGTTATTGAAGCACAAATCAATGAAAGCAGATGAATCCTTCGGTCTACCTGTCCCTTGATTCCACATATGACCCCAGTCTTACTCTACGCTGATTTCTTCCACACTTCATTTCTTCCTTGATTATGAGGATCCTCGTGACTTCCTTACTTAGCATTCATCACCATGTGCTTTCTGAAGCTGTAATATCTGTTGTCTTATGCATGGCTGGCTATCAAATGATCTTGATGAGATGGAAATGAGAATGGAAGAGACAATGAGATGTCATCGAGGTTGGCTGTTACTCTGTGTACCATTTCATCTGAACTAAATCAGGCAGCGCTGGAGAGATTGGGGACGCATTGATTTATGCTCAAACCTCAGGGCTAATGTAAATTTTACATGTAATGAAATTGATTCATGTAAAAAATTGGGTCATTTAAGCAACGTGATTTTTTAAAATAGAAACAAGGTGATTCTATTTGCCGACAATGAAGCAACAGCTGTATGAATGCAATGAATCAGAACATGTGTTAATGAATTTATTTCTTTTCTAACAGTACATTTTCGATCCACATTTCCCCCACTCTCTTTCTCTGTCTCTCTCTCCTGCCAACTCAGGGAGATGTCTCTGCTCAGGCAGTTTCTCAGGGTTAAACAATGATAGTGAGTCACATTAACCCTGCATTGGGTTCCAGCAAAGCAACACTCAGTCTAGGTATCAAACCTTTTGAACTGTATTGGCCTTATTGCCTTAAGCCTAGATGTGGAGAAGATTGACCTAAGGATCCAACCACTCCTTTAGAGCCCTCTGATACACAGTGTATCTATGGACACTGTAGCTAGTATCAAAATGTGTGGCACTGGAAAAGCACAGCCGAGGAGCAGGAGAGTCGATGTTTCGGGCATAAGCCCTTCAACAGGAATGTGTAACTAGTATGACAAGGAAATGTGACTTCTCCTTTTAAATCCATCTATGTACTGGGAATAGTTCCCTTTAAAATCTTAAGTACATTACTTAAAGGTTCATATAATGGTAGAAAGCCAATATATTTAAATCTGTAAATGATGAAATTCAAAGTACTCCGTGACACGGTGTTTCAGCCTATGGTGCACATCCTCTCACTTACAGGGTTACTCCCCACAGAGTCTTTTACTCCCTGTTGACATCTGTTCGACCAACAATCACTGTAAGTGAAGCTGTCCCCATGATTTATCCACATTCTCCACTCTCCAGGTCACTCCTACAATACAGGGTAGGGTTTCAGACAAATCAGGTTAGACTCAGAGGCTTCAGCTAAAGCTTTGTTTATTAGTTAAATCTCTGATATTGTTCTCTCTTCCTGTATCTCTCTCACTCTTTCCTTTCTCCTGTTCTCTCCACTTCATGTCCTTTTTTTCCCTTCCCCTCTTTTCTACATCTATATTTCCCTCTTTTTTTCACTCTCTCTCCCTCTTTTCCATCACTCACACTTTTGCTTTCTTTCTCTCTCTCCCTCTTTCCCAGCTCTCATCTTTCAGCCTCTCCCTTTACCTCATTTCCAGCACTCTCCTTCAGCCCATTCACACTTTCCCCTTCTTTTTCCCATCTTTCTCTTCCCCTTCCCAACTCTTTCTCTCTCCCTGTCTTTCTTATCTCTCTTCCATATCTCCATTGTTCTTTTGCAACTATCTTCCATTTCTTTTGTTCTCATCCCTTTAATTCCTCTTCAACCTTTTCGTCCCTAACTCCATTTTCATTCTTTCTTTCCCGTTGCTCTCTTATTTACCCATTTTCCTGGTTCTGTCCGTTAGGGAAAGAAACTCCCTGCGAATATCAGTGATGATGCAGAAGAAGGTGAGGTGTCGGATGAAGACAGTGCCGACGAAATCGAGGATGACTGCAAGTTGATGAATGGGGATGTGAGTGGAAAATATAAACCGAGCTCTTGAAGCAGATGCCTCTGGGGGGAGTGGGTGTTGGGATGAAGAAAACTGCTTTAATTTTATCTGCAATCATTTGAAATGATAGGAATGGACCTTCGCTACCCTATTAATCCTTTACAAATGTAAAGACAAAAGACTGTAATTATCCGATCTTGCACAATCCTTTGTGATGTTTATTAATGGTTCAGATGCTTGTTGAAGCTGATGCGGGGGATGATGTAAAGATGTGGTGAAAAGAAGAGAAGGATTGTGAGTAGCACATGAGCAAATTGAAAGATAATTACACTTTTTTGTTAAATTCTCGATGTTGTTGGGAACCCTTCCATAATTTCAAAGCTCCCTGTCAAGTTGATTTTCCTGGTTAGTGTAGAGGATCAGTGCATCTGAAAGAACTTAAATCCTCTCATACAATGGGAAATGTCACAGCAAAAGGTTGAGAAGCCGTTTGAAACCAACTTAAACTCTGATGGATCCAGCCAATGGAAGACAAGGCAATGCCATCATGAGATTCATTGAAGTAAACACCACGGTTTGATCTGATTTAACTAAAAATGAACATTCATCCTCAGGGTCCCTGTTCAAAATCATAAAGAGTGAAAAGGAGAGGAAAGGGGAACTTTGGTGAAATGGATCTTGACCTCAGACTCCTGGATTCAAATTCAATGCAGACTGATTAAATTCAGTTCATCTCCATGGCCACAGTGCTCAGTGTGCAACATAGGTTTGGGAAGACTTAGCTCAGTCTAAGATATTTTTGAATCAAACTATTCAGAGTTGTTATTGTACACATCCAGAGCAGGTGCGAAGTCCAACCCAGGCCACCTGCTGGCTTAGCTTAGTCCTATTTGATCATGAAGTTGTAAAATAAATCTGCCTCCACTTCAGCATTAAGTTGGCACTCTAACCAGACAGAGTCTACAGAGCCACTGGTGTAAGAAATGAAGAATCGGTGCAATATATTATAGTTGAGGCTGAGGCATTTTGTTGAGCTTTGGAGGTCATCTTGGCCTGCATTCGGCTGTGCCACATCTGCCCGTGGAGTGTTCGTTAGAGGCAGCTTTACATCTGTATGTAAAGAGTCAGCAAACCAACAGCATGTGGATCTACAGCGGTTCAAGAAGGCAGCTCACCCCAACCTTCTCAAGGGAAACTCAGGATAGGCATTAAATGCTGGGCCCAGCCAGTCACACCCACATCCCATGGGTGGATAAAAACATCCCAGGAGTGTTTCATAGTATAGTGTAGACACAGAGGGAACTTTGCTCTGGAACTAGCTCATGCTGTACCAGAGATGAAAATGGTTTCTGTTTCCTAATTTGGAAACTGTAACATGTGTAAGATTAATTTTAAAAGTCTACTTCAGTGGAGTTAGACAATTGAAATGTCCTGTCTTTTTAATAAGAATATGATCATTAGATTCTCCTCTGCAGGAAATCCCCCCACAGTAAGGTATTCACTCTGTCTGTTGTTAAGAAGTCATATATGGGTCAGCTAGTCCTTCATTTCTGCCCTATCAATTTCATTGGTCATCTCCATTCCCTGGGTTAAAACCCCCTTTGTCAGGAGATCCTAAAGAATTACATCTCAATCATTTTCTCTTCACCTTCTTTTAGCCTGAATTGTTGTTGATTCTCAAATATTAGATGTACCTCTGTTAAGTGTTACAGTAAAGCCCTACAAATCTACAAGCTTCCAGCCTGCCAAACCTGCATCTCCAAATGAGCGTATAACAGAAAGCTCATGATGAGTGGATATTTAGGAACAAAAGCTGGTGTGGAAGAAATTTTACTGACTGAGGAGGCTCTACTTTAACGACATGGGGGACCCACAGTGATTTCTTTCTTGTATAGAATGAGTTCTTTTGGTTTCCCATTATAGACAGTGCCTTTGTCTTGGAGTCTTTGTCAAAACTACCTCATCCCATTCCAGCAATCAGAACCATACGTCAGTGATTGCATCACTATATCTTATGATACCACGAAATGGTGAAGTAAGACTTTTTATGCTCTTGTTCTTTTAGATTAACTTTTTCTGTTTGATTGTGAATAAGTTTTTTTTTCCCTAATCGGTCCATCTGGACTAAATTTTCCTCCGAAGCACTTTGATTGAGTGCTTTGTTGAAGTATTTGTGTTTTCAGTATATCGGTGATTGCAAAATGGATAAGTTACTCAGAAGGTTGTCCCTTCCTCCATGATAAAAGCGTTCTGGTAAACTGCACAATGTCGTAAAAAGTAACAATATTCATGACGTCTTAAATTGAAGGTTTTGCCAAACATAACTTGCCTGAGAAAAGAGATTTGGCATTTCTGTCTAATTTATGACTTAATTGAAAGATAATTTTATTATGAATCAGTGAATTGAAAAGTCATGGATATAGCCTTTAACAAAACAACTCTTGTGTTACTTACTGAAGATACAGCAAGAATTCCATTTTGGGGGTTTTAAAACAAATTTTACTTTTTTGTTATGTATGGAAGATTACATTCCAACCTAATTCACTAAGGGTTAATAGACAAGCCCCAATTATCATAATGAACATGGCTCAGGACTAATTTAAGAACCTAATCAACAGCTACAGAATGGAACCACTTTAGTTAATCCAGAACATGTGGGATGAATGATCAATTAATGAACAATCAATTACAACACAGCATTCCCTCATGAAAATGATCCTAAAAATCATAAACACAATAACCTAACTCACATTTAACCTCCAATTACTGTTAACTGCTTACTGGATTTCATATGGAATTCTAGATTTGTAAATCTAGAACCTTGATAATGATGGGAGGATGCCTATGCAGAATATTAATACTGGCCTGCTTATGTGTTGTATATTTACTGTAACTGTATGTAATTTCCATGTTATTATGCTCCATAATTTCTCTGATTCTGTATCTCCATGTGTCTGCATTCTGTACTTATTGTCTTTTCTTCCTCCTCGATGGTGCATTCATATGAAGTGGAAGGTACTGTTGACTGAACTATCGCCATTACATCACTCTCTTCCTCTTCATTCCCTTTGACCACCTTCTCCTTAGCATAGCATCTGTGGCTATGTTCAAAGGGAGTACTGAGGTGACCTGTGACTGGGTGTCTGAGTGTGTCACTAAAACCATATTGTGGGGGCAGTAGGGAGTGAGGGGGTGTAAAATCTCAGCCTGGATACAAGTACAAAAGTTAACCAGAGAGCCAAAGTGAATGATCCTGGCTGACTGCTGACTTCTTCTCATTGGGAAATAACAAAAGACCATCCAGGCATAGAAACATACAGCATCTTTGACTCAACTCGTCCATGCTGACCAAATATCCTAAAGAAATCTAATCCTGTTTGCCAGTATTTAGCCCATATCGCTCATTTATATACCCATCCAGATGCCTTTTAAATGTTGTAATTGTACCAGCCTCCATCACTTCCTCTGGCAGCTCATTCCGTACACGCACCACCCTCTGCGTGAAAAGTTACCCTTCAGGTTGCTTTTATGTTTCCCCCTCTCAACTTAAGCCTCTAGTGATGGACTCCTCTACCCTGGGGAAAATGCCTTGAGAATTCACCCTAACCATGCCCCTCATGATTTTATAAACCTCTATAAGATCACCCCTCAGTGTCCGATGCTCCAGGGAAAACAGCCCCAGTCTATTCAGCCTCTCCCGAGCTCAAATCCTCCAACCCTGGCAACATCCTTGTAGATCTTTTCTGAATCCTTTCAAGTTTCACAACGTCTTTCCTGTAGCAGGGAGACCAGAATTGCATGCAATATTCCAAAAGTGACCTAACCAATGTCCTTACAGCCTCAACTAGTTAATCTGGCTCAATTCAAAACAGCTCTTCTGTCGTAGAGTGTGATGTCAGGGTGAGATTACATATTCAGTAATAAAATTGACAACTGTTCCATGATGGGCCTGGAGTCTCCAGGAGCTAAAGGTTTATCTCCAAAACACGATGTCCCTAATAACCAAAAGAAACCGATTAATTAATGATAAAAATGTTGGCTTTGGGAAAAGGAAAGCTATTTGACAGTCAGAATTCATCTAGTTGGGTCATAAAGAGTCTGTTTGTTTTCTGATTGGCTGCAGACAGGCAAAGTGCTCAACACATGTTGGGTGAGCTAAGGCAGGGTTGGGTCAGTCAGAGGAAGGAGGTCAGATACTGAAAGCTTCAAGCGTAGTCGGCTCGGGTTCAAGTTCAACCTGTTCCAAAGCTGTGTAATAACACCGCTGGAGAAAGTGAGGTCTGCAGATGCTGGAGATCAGAGCTGAAAATGTGTTGCTGAAAAAGCACAGCAGGTCAGGCAGCATCCAAGGAACAGGAGAATTGACGTTTCGGGCATATGCCCTTCTTCAGGAATGAGGTCATTCCTGAAGAAGGGCTTATGCCCGAAATGTCGATTCTCCTGTTCCATGGATGCTGCCTGACCTGCTGCGCTTTTTCAGCAACACATTTTCAGCTAATAACACCGCTGAACACGTTGACTGGAAAATATCTATAAGCAGCCAGAGTTGCAACCCCTACGTATAAGAAACTAATGCTGAGTCATAATTTAATGAGGGCCAAACAGTAAATCCCCCTTAATATCACAGTGAAGTGCTTTAGGTAAAGGAAGAAATTCATCCAGGGAAAGTGCTGAACCAATTATCCACCTGTGTGACCTGTCAGGAACAGTTGCAAAACTTCATCAAGCATGAATCGCTTCAGAAGTGTGATTAGACAAACCCATAATGTACAGTTGATGCTGCTGATATTCTGATTAAGTAAATGCCTACGGAAACCTTTAGACAGTGTGTTATTTGAAATGGCAGTGAGAGCGCTTTCACTAGTAACTGCTAAAGTGTGAATGGGCTAGGTACATGACTGGGCACCATTTGTCTTTAATATTTTCTGCTAGTTTGTTCATTCTGGAGTAAAATCAGAAAGCCAGTAAACATCTGGAATTCTCTCTCCTAAAATGCTGTGCATTTTGGGGGGGTCATTGGAACCTTTCATTTGTTGGGAAAGAATATGGAGCAAAGACATGGAAAAGGGGTTGAGTGAGAGATTAGCCATGATCTAATTCAATGACAGAATAGGCTTAAAGAGCTGAAGGGCCTCCTGTTGTTTCAGTGATCTTGGCCAGCAAGGTAATCAAAGATCAATTTTCTCCTCTGTTTAATCCCATAGGACCCTCAATATTACTCTTCCCTGATGCAGTGGGCAGCGAGTTGGTTTCCTTATCTGGTTACCCCAGTGCTCCCAATGACAAACAGATTGTATCATCTTTTGTTGTGATGTCAATGTAGTGAAAAGTCTCATTCATTGTCTGTTGATGTCTCTCCATCAGGTACAGATACTGTCCAAAATATGTCTGCTTTTCTTAAGCAAGTTAAATGATTTGTTGCTTAATATCTCCTGTCACCATCTCGAGACCCAGTCAATCCAATAAGATCTAACATCCAGTTATATATCATCTAACTGTACAGAAGGTAGTCAATTGTTTAACCTTCAAATGGATGGTAGACATTCCAGTTGGATTCAGGATTTACCTGTTAGGTAGTCAATCAACTTAAAACTTAGTCTGGTGCAGTGTTGAAGCTAAGCCGTGGGATATTATTAACATGCTTCTGCAATCTTGTAACGTCGCAGACATATATTTTAAGTGCATTATAACTAGACTCATATCGCTCTAATCTTTTCTACAACTGGACTGCTTGACTTTGGATTCCTGATGATTGGACCTTTTGGTCTCAGAGTTCAAGGTTGAGTTGTGTGTATGTTTTATGGATTTCCACTGTGTCTGCCGCCTGAGTCTTCTTTGGCAGGCAGTTTGTAATTCGTGGAGCACATCAGCAGATCACCAGCATGATCTTTTATCAATGAATGGGAAAGCTCCTTTAATTAAGGAGCCTTGTAAACTAACCCACCCATTGTGAAGACTGATAAGGTTGGGTACAGTGCTGACTCTTAAACTCCAACCAATTGTATTCCGATTTGAGGTAAATTGAAGACAATACAGTATAAAACTGGGGGTCCACCCAATCCCTGAGGATTCTCACCCACTGAGTTAAGTTTAAGTATCCCTCCCTTTATTACAGGTTTGGTAACAAAGGCAGCTATTTCTGTTGCACAAGTAAGCAGTTGGACTTCAGGGAGCCATCATCCCATTGAATGAGACAACAAGATGGTTATAATGCATTCCTTGACAAACAACAAGTTATTTTCTGTTGTGAATAGGACCAGGAATTTGAAAACAAACCAGATTTGAAAATTGACAGCAGAGGGAGATGTAGAAATTTCATATTCAAACTAAAGATGCCTGCGGTTTCCAATTAGGGTTTAAAGTGACTGTTGATTTGTTTGTACATAGTTACAGTTAATCATGCTCGTTTGGGACCACTTTTAGAATTTGACTCTATCAGGATTTTGATTCACAGAATCTCATGCCCATCCCATGACTGTATATAACAGGTTGATACTGCAAGGTTACTCAGCATTCACCCAACCTTGAGTGTGAGGCATAGACTGAATTTTCCCTTTGTTCACTACTGCTGTTGTAAAGCTGATAGAGTCTGCGGTTGTGAGGCTGTCAGACTGATAGAGTGTGTAGGTCGTGAGACTGTCAGACTGTTGGAGTGTGTGGCTATGAGACTGTCAGACTGATGGAGTGTGTGGGCTGTGCGTCTGTCGGAGTGTGTGGGTGTGAGACTGATAGAGTGTGTGGGTTGTGAGACTGTCGGAGTGTGTGGGTTGTGAGACTGTCGGAGTGGGTGGGCTGTGAGGCTGTCGGAGTGTGTGGGCTGTGAGGCTGTCGGAGTGTGTGGGCTGTGAGGCTGTCAGAGTGTGTGGGCTGTGAGACTGTCGGAGTGTGTGGGTTGTGAGACTGTCGGAGTGTGTGGGTTGTGAGACTGTCGGAGTGGGTGGGCTGTGAGGCTGTCGGAGTGTGTGGGCTGTGAGACTGTCGGAGTGTGTGGGTTGTGAGACTGTCGGAGTGTGTGGGTTGTGAGACTGTCGGAGTGTGTGGGTTGAGAGGCTGTCAGAGTGTGTGGGTTGTGAGGCTGTCGGAGTGTGTGGGTTGTGAGACTGTCGGAGTGGGTGGGCTGTGAGGCTGTCAGAGTGTGTAGCTGTCAGACTGTCGGAGTGTGTGGTTTGTGAGACTGTCGGAGTGTGTGGTTTGTGAGACTGTCAGAGTGTGTGGGTTGTGAGGCTGTCAGAGTGTGTAGCTGTCAGACTGTCGGAGTGTGTGGGTTGTGAGGCTGTCGGAGTGTGTGGGTTGTGAGGCTGTCAGAGTGTGTGGGTTGTGAGGCTGTCAGAGTGTGTAGCTGTCAGACTGTCAGAGTGTGTGGTTTGTGAGACTGTCGGAGTGTGTGGGTTGTGAGGCTGTCAGAGTGTGTGGGTTGTGAGGCTGTCAGAGTGTGTAGCTGTCAGACTGTCAGAGTGTGTGGTTTGTGAGACTGTCGGAGTGTGTGGGTTGTGAGGCTGTCAGAGTGTGTAGCTGTCAGACTGTCGGAGTGTGTGGTTTGTGAGACTGTCAGATTGCTGGAGTTTGTGGCTGTGAGGCTGTTGGAGTCTGTGGTTGTCAGAGATTGGCTGTGTAGTTGTTGTACATTGTAATTGTTGTGACTGTGCAGAGGGGACAGGAGGAGCAGCAGAAAAGGTAGGAACATTACCAGACAAAACTGATGCTGGGGCTCAATGTGGAATCAGCTGTCACCCAGTTAGATTCACCCTCTTAAACAAGCCGGTAGTTTCTGGTGTCCTTGGCAGAATAAAGGTTCCTGGAAGAGTACCAGGAGAAAACAATATCCCTGGTACACAATGTAAAAATCTTAAAATAGATATTTCAGTACAACTTTCAAAGCGGGTCAATCTCAGCCGACTCATATAGCTGTTAATGGACCGAATGATTTCACTCAGCTGCTGTATGGAGGTTTTAAACCCGTTGAACTCAAAACGGTATACTTTCAGATCTGAATCAACCCAATTATCCCTCTTTTCACATTCCCAAAACACAAAAACCCTCAGTGATGGAACTACTTGATGAGAGGCAAACTCAGCACAGCATTTTATTACACCCGTCTTGGTACAGGAGAGGAAGTGAGTGATAGCAAAAATAATAGTGGGCTGAGGATCTGTATGAAGAGATGAGATACATTTTCATTACAGCAAATTGAATTCTCCTAGAATGCAATGTCAGTGGAAACATGTTCATCAGCAGCTTTCCAAAGGGAATCTGATTAATTCTTGCAAAGGAATCATTTGCAGGCCTATGGAGAAAGTGCTGGGGTGTCGGATTTGATTTGATTCGATTTAATATTGTCACATGTATCTCGGTGCCGTGAAATGTTTTGTTTTGCGTGCAGTATAGGCAGATCACACCATCCAGAGTGTATTAGGCTAATGGAAGAGAATGAGGAACACCCTGCCATGGCTGTGGAGAAGCTGCACAGACGACAAGATCAACACTGAATTTAAAATTTGACAGGTCCATTCAGAAATCAAATAAAAGTGAAGAAGAAGCTGTTTTTGAATCTATTTACATGTTTTTACAACTTTTCTATCTTCTGCCTGATGGAAGAGAGTCTAACTGGGGTGGGAGGGGTCTTTGAGTATATTGGTTGCTTTCCTGAGACAGCAGGAAGTATAGCTGGAGTCAATGGATGGAAGTTTGTCTTCTGTGATGGACCAGGCTGTGTTGGCACCCTCTGTAGTGTCTTGTGGTCTTGGGAAGAGCAGTTGCCAAACCAGATTGGGATGCATCAAGATAGAATGTTTTCTATGGTATATCTATAAAAATTGGTAAGAGTCCCTGTAGTCGTGCTGAATTTCCTTAGCTTTCAGGGGTGCATGGGGACTAGTTGAAGAACTCAAAGAGCCAACACAGACAAAATAGCCCTTCTGTCCCGTAGAATCCTATGATTCCAAGTATGTTTATATTCAGGAGGAGAGACTGTTCAGGGTGAATGGTGGTGAATTATAAGACTACCTTTTTGAGTTGTGAGAGTCAATTTGTTTTTCAATCCAGTGGAAGCAGCTTGAGGAAAAGACGTTCCAGCCACGGGGAGGGTTTCCATCCACAATGTGATATCACTCCATCAAAATACATGGTGACACAGTTGAACCTCCACATTATCCCATCCTCCCCACACCCTCATAATCTACTGCCCATTGCCTGTTCAATTGTCCAGGGACTACATTTGGTTTGAGTGGGCAGAAGGCACAGCTCCTTCAGCCTGACACCAATCGAGCTGTTGGACAAAAAGTGAGATCGCTGAACTAAAAACCAACAATACGAGGAAACACTTTGCAGGTCAGGCATCCTCTGTGAGGAGGGAGAGAATGCAGGATTAACATTTCAAGTCAATAGCTTTCATCGGAACTGATGAAGGATTTAGTTTATCATCCCCAAGGTCAGGATTTTCCTGTACTCTATATTGTAAGTTACAATTGAGGGAAGCATGGAGAGTTGCTTGATTATCTGTCCCATTTCCATTGTCCATTAGAGACTCCCATGGTTAACATGGGGGTTCTTCTGTGCATGGAACTCATCAAACTGCATGTCCATGCCATTCCATAATACAGTAGCTTATTACAGGACCTAAGAGATGTATGGAAAGTGCCGTATAACTATTCCCCCCCCTCCCCACCCCAAACTTTGTGCTTCCTTTCTTGATACATTTCCCTTGTGTCTTGTCCACTTCCTGGCAGGTGGGATGGCCTTAATGACGCTGCCTCTTATCTGTTTATCGATAGGCGGTGGCCAACAGGAAACATGTGGAGAGTGTGGCTAAGAAGAAGCTCGATTCACTGCTCAAGGAATCGAAAATCAGAGACCGGGAAGATCCTGACAGCTTCAGCGTAAACGCCATCCCCCAAGCAGGGAAACTGTGTCAGAAGTCGGACTCAAAGAAGGTAACCCACCTCTCCCCCTACCACCAACACCCCACAAATGGCACTATCCAAGGGCACCTTAATTCTTTCAGTTTGACAGAAACATTCCTTGTCAGCCATGACTCAGTCCTAACTCCTGAGATTAGAAAATGATGGATTCACATTGGATACTTGAGCACAAACTCTTGGCAGTGTGTCCCAAGTCAATAATGATGGAGATGATGTCCTGTCAAAGGGGCTGTCTTATACCTTATTTTCCCACTCAGATGGATGTGGGAGATTCCATGACACAATTTCTATGAAGAGCTGGATATATCTCTCCTGATGGTCTGCCCAGTCTTTACCATTCAATCAACATCGCAAAAAACAAATTATCCAGACATTATCATATTGATCCTAGCAGGATCTTTCTGTGCAAAGTAGGTGCCACTTTTTTACATTATAACACGGACTACACTTCATAAAGTACTTTATTGTCTGTAAAACACATTGGAATGATGTGCAAGTTGTTAAAGAAATGCAAGTTACTCTTTTGATTTCAGTTCCGAAAGTCCATTCGCTTTAACACACGATCTGTGAGTTGTCCCATCCTGAAATATTTCCCATTGGCATCTGAGGTGAATCCCAAACCAGGAGTGAGGTTAGGTGAGATTAGCTATTAGGTGAGATTGGCTGTTAAATGAGATTGGCTGTTAGCTGAGATTGTTTGTAAGCACTAGGATTAATCTGCAGAAACTCATACTTGGTACAAAATACGTGGTGAATTTCCATTGCCCTGTTTGTGTCACTGGTAATAGTAAATTCAAGCACCACCTGCTGGAAATCTCATCTCTGACTGTTAGTAACAGCTTGCAAACTTATAACCCTTTGAGATCTCTGTGTTCTTCCAATTCTGGCTTCTTATACACCTCTGTTTACTATCGCTTTATAATTGGTGGTTATGCCTTCAGGTGCCTAGGCTCTAAGGCTTTGAAATTCCTAGATTCCTTTCTGCCTGTCTCTCTCTTCCTTCTTCTTTAAAACCCTCTTTAAATCCTGCATTTTTCAACAAGCCTTAATTACCTATCTCCGAATGTTGCAATTGCTCCTGTAAAGTTCCTTGTCATAGTTTTTGTTAAATAATAAATGCCAGATATTATTCAATTGGAATGGGTCATTGGAAACTGTGAATACCATTGTAAATTCTGTCTGCATGTCAGATTGGCAGGAATAGCATAAAACACAAGAACGGGAAATATATTTGAGAGTTTTGCAGAACAATCTTTTAAAGAAGCAACTGGGCAGCAGGTTATTTCATGTCCAGCATTGTGTAATGAGACAGGGTTAATTATTAATCTTTTGGTTAAGGATACACTGTGGATGAGCAATCGTAATATAATGACATTTCGTATCAAGTTTGTGAGAACATGGTTCAGTCTGAAACAATAGTCAGTCAAAGTCAGTTGCAAAGACTTGAGAGTTAGTTAAGGTAGATTAGGAAATTACACTAAATTATATTCATGGCAACAAATAAGCATAGAAATAAACTATAAGTCTCAAAGTATACACATTTAGAATGAAAATTAATTTGGAATTTTGCTGAAGCATGACTGACAAAAGAAGTTATAATACTGCTGATGCTGGAAATCCAAAACAAACACTAAAAATGCTGGAGAAACTCAGCAGCATCTAAACTTTTCACAGCCAATACAATCCCTCTTCAGAACATTTCAATGTCACCCAGTAATTCTGGGGTTATGTGGATCTCCCTCACTGTGTCATGATTGTATCATAATGATTTAAGAATAAACTATTTCTATTGTATAACAATGGCAAAGCAACAACTTGCCTTTACATTAGACAAGATGGTCAGAGGCATGTCATTAAGAAAGGATGGATACTAAATCAAAAAAAGAGAGTACTGTGAAATAGTCACCAAAACATTTATTAAAGAGGTAGGTGTTGATGAGCCTTTGAAAGGAGGAGAGAGGTGAAAAGGTTCAGAGCTCAGTCCCAGAGTCTTAGTGTCTAGGCAGCTGAGTGCACAGCCACCAATAGTGAATGAAAGTAGTGAGAGCGGGCATGACGTAATTCTGAGATTGTATAGTTGGAGGAGATTACTGGATTAGGGAGGGAAGAGGCCATGAACAAATATGACTATTGTGGGATCAGGAACCATTGTAACTCAGTGAGGACAGGAATGTTGACACTGAGCATAATGTCCTGCAATACATGTGTGATTTAGTTGAGAAATTACATTCCATTCGCACAACAAAGCTGTAATAGTACCCCTTCTCAGTCCCGTATCAGTTGACTTGCAGCAATGACTATGGGGACATGGAGGAAGAGCAGAAAGAACACTCGGAGTGGGATGTCCTTCTGAGATCGTGAATCCCGATGCTTGGATTAATATGGGGCAGGGGTAATATAATTGAATTGTCCAGTACGCATCAGAGATGATTCCGTGATTTGTTTTTTTGAAGCTATCAGAGAGAGAGTGAGTGTTGTTTTTGTATATTTGACCAGTCCTGTATGTATTGAGTAGTTATGGTCAGTCCCTGACTGTCCTGTACACATCAGAAATTGGGGAGTGGATTTGCCCTGTCTTGGAAATGTCAGCGGTTTGATTGGGCGTGGTTATGTATTTACCCTGACTTATACATGTTGTATTGAGTTTACTATACATGTTGAGGTGAGTTTGTGTATTTACCCTGTCCTATTCATGTTATATTGAGTTTGTGTATTTGCCCTGTCCTGTACATTTTGAGGGGAATTTGTGTATTTGCCCTGTCCTGTACATGTTGAGGGGAGTTTGTGTATTTGTCCTGTCTGTATATGATGAGGTGAGTTTGTGTATTTGCTCTGTCCAGTGCATGTTGAGGTGAGTTTGTGCATTTGCCCTGTCCTGTACATGTTGAGGGGAGTTTTTGTATTTGCTCTGTCCTGTGCATGTTGAGGGGAGTTTGTGTATTTGCCCTGTCCTGTGCATGTTGAGGTGAGTTTGTGTATTTGCCCTGTCTTGTGCATGTTGAGGGGAGTTTGTGTATTTGCCTTGTCCTGTGCATGTTGAGGTGAGTTTGTGTATTTGCCCTGTCTTGTGCATGTTGAGGGGAGTTTGTGTATTTGCCTTGTCCTGTGCATGTTAAGGGGAGTTTGTGTATTTGCCCTGTCCTGTGCATGTTGAGGTGAGTTTGTGTATTTGCCCTGTCCTGTACATGTTGAGGGGAGTTTTTGTATTTGCTCTGTCCTGTGCATGTTGAGGTGAGTTTGTGTATTTGCCCTGTCCTGTGCATGTTGAGGGGAGTTTTTGTATTTGCCCTGTCTTGTGCATGTTGAGGGGAGTTTGTGTATTTGCCCTGTCCTGTGCATGTTGAGGTGAGTTTGTGTATTTGCCCTGTCTTGTGCATGTTGAGGGGAGTTTGTGTATTTGCCTTGTCCTGTGCATGTTAAGGGGAGTTTGTGTATTTGCCCTGTCCTGTGCATGTTGAGGTGAGTTTGTGTATTTGCCCTGTCCTGTACATGTTGAGGTGAGTTTTTGTATTTGCTCTGTCCTGTGCATGTTGAGGTGAGTTTGTGTATTTGCCCTGTCCTGTACATGTTGAGGGGATTTTTGTATTTGCTCTGTCCAGTGCATGTTGAGGTGAGTTTGTGTATTTGCCCTGTCTTGTGCATGTTGAGGGGAGTTTGTGTATTTGCCCTGTCCTGTGCATGTTGAGGTGAGTTTGTGTATTTGCCCTGTCCTGTGCATGTTGTGGTGAGTTTGTGTATTTGCCCTGTCCTGTGCATGTTGTGGTGAGTTTGTGTATTTGCCCTGTCCTGTGCATGTTGTGGTGAGTTTGTGTATTTGCCCTGTCCTGTACACGTTGAGGGGAGTTTGTGTATTTGCCCTGTCTTGTACACGTTGAGGGGAGTTTGTGTATTTGCCCTGTCCTGTACATGTTGAGGGGAGTTTGCGTATTTGCTCTGTCCTGTACATGTTGAGGGGAGTTTGTGTATTTGCCCTGTCTTGTACATGTTGAGGGGAGTTTGTGTATTTGCCCTGTCTTGTACATGTTGAGGGGAGTTTGCGTATTTGCTCTGTCCTGTGCCTGTTGAGGGGAGATTCTTGTAGGGAGAGGAGGAAAACTACAAGAATCTCAGTGAATCTCTCTCTCTCACTGCAGCCTCCAGGTCATCTTCTCTGTCCCTCTTCAACCATGTCCCGAAACAGACTCGCCAGCTCAGCACTGTCCCCATGACTTGTCCTACCTGCCTATCTTCCTTTCCACCTATCCACTTCACCCTCCTCTCTGACCTATCACCTTCATCCCCACCCCCATTCACCTATTATACTCTTTGCTACCTTCCCCCACCCTCCTCTCTGACCTATTACCTCATCCCCACCCCCACTCACCTATTGTACTCTATGCTACTTTGTCCCCACCCCCCTCTCATTTATCTCTCCACTCTGCAGGTACCCTGCCTCTATTCCTGATGAAGGGCTTTTGCCCGAAATGTCGATTTTCCTGCTCCTTGGATGCTGCCTGACCTGCTGTGCTTTTCCAGCACCACTCTAATCTAGACTCTTGTTTCCAGCATCTGCAGTCCTTGTTTTTACCTTCACAATAGAAGCCATGAGTTATTATTAAATAGAAACACCCTTTAAACTACAACTTGGGGATTGAGCCCTATCTTAAACTTTGTACTTATCCTTCTGACTGAGTGAATGAATTTGCAATTTCAGGTACAGCTTTAAAAAGATAAATCAATTATCAGCTGATCAATATATTGCTTCATGGACTCCTTTGGAGTTAGGAAGTTGCAAGTCTACTCCAGAGACGAAGGCCTCAACATCCAGACAGTGCTGTGCTGCAGGGCAAGAGTCCTCTTTGGGAGAGAGTTCTGGATTTCAACCACCCTTTGTGTGAAAAAATCCTTCCTGGATTAATTTCTGAAAGGGCCCATTCTAAGTTTCAAATTGTATCCCTGGTTCTTGACACTCTACCAGAGGAATTACTTGCTCTATATCTCCTCTGTCAAATCCTTTTAACATTTTAAACACCACTTTAATCCTATTCTTTAGCATTGACGAATGATGTTTTGCTTTCTCTGAGCTCACTTATCAGTAATTACAGGGCAATTCACAACACAAGCCTCTACAAGCTGCACAAAGTTCTAATTGAAATGATAAGATCGGCAATTACAATTCAAATGATGTGTTTTATTAAAGCTGAAATGAGCTTTAACATACAACACCTTAAGCTCATCCACCTCTGTTTAGTATTCGTTGTAATTATAATCAACAGGCTTGGCCTTGGGGATTTTGAATTACAATTGTAGCAGGTTCAATGGTTCTTCAACAACGCTTGGCAATTGTCATTAGGAAATGTGTGGGTAGAATATCGTATCAGAGATAGAGAAGGTTCCCGACTCTAGTTAGTCATGTTCTTGGAAGCTTTGTTGTCTGCCTTTCTGTCTCCAGCTACTATGCCCAATCAGACAGCTACACTTCACCATCTCCAATATTTTCATAGCTAATAAGAAAATAATTCAAAGAAAATGTAAAAGAAAATAAATCTTTTTTTTAAAAAATGCCCCCCTGTAGTTTTTGTTCTGAGATTTTTGCTAATTGATCTTTGATTCCTGGAGTCTCCATGGCAACACTGAGGGGCTGGTAAATTGAAGGGAGGCCTAACTCACCTTTTCCCAATATTTTTGTGTTTCTTGTTACTCCCGAGAGTGCTGACCTGAATTCGGTCAGAGAAAGGGCCAGCAAGTGACCTAGAATGTTTCAGTTCTCGAGTTGGAGAGCAGCCATCATCTGACGTTTTATGCTTGACCCCCTGTACAGAGTTTAGCTCGGCTTGTCTACTGTCCAGACTGGACAGCTTTATCTCCAGATGTGAGGGATGTTAAGTGGATGAAATAGGGGAACTGGCAGCTGCCCTGGTAGCATGGCCTGGTCTGCTCTGAGTGGCTGAGGCTCTCCCACAGTGGGCAGTAGACCCTACAGTGATGGTGATAATGGGTGGGCCTGGTTGACACTCACTCAGTGCTTGTATCTCCAGCAGCACCGACTGGCACTTTGAGCAGGCTGTACTCCCATTTACTATTGATGGACAATGCTCTCTCCCATTAATGTTATGAATAATAAGAGGAGAGTGGTGAGGAGTGGCTGACCTATACACAGAGGGACAGGTTGTTCTAGTACATTTTTAGTTGTAAACTTGGAGATGAGAGGCCTGTGATGATGATATCTCCATGTGCAGTGCAGCAGCAGAAAGGATATCCTTTCCCCAGGCTGCTGTGCTGTTGACCTGGTATTTAGTATTCTTGACCTCCCGATCTAGCAGGGAAGCATAGTTCTGCTCCATCTGAAGATTACAAAGGGAGGTATCCTGAATGATGCTGGCTTGTTCAGTGTCTCTCTAGGCCAATGCACCTCTAGAGAAGCCTCCAGGCTACAACAAATGCTATCTTCTCTCTTGGTAAGGGCCCAACTCAGAGCCAGCCATCACCCAGGCTATGAGTGCACTCCAGACAGCAACATTTAGTGAGGCTGGGCTCACATAAACCTATGAAGGTGCTGAGTAGTGATGGAATTAGGCTCAATCTACCAACTTACTTTCTTCTGTGTGTGAGCCCAGTCCTGCGTGCTCTTTAAATAAAGCAATAGAAGAAGATATTCAATTTTACACTTTTAGTTTTATTCTAGCAGTAAGTGGATAAAGTATACAGACCTCTGGGTCTAAACCTTTCTGTCTCTGACAAACTACTAAGTAAGTCAGTTCACAAAGAACAAAAGACGTATTCCTTCCCCTAACCCAGTCTTTTATACCATACAAAACATCATACCATCACTCAAGTGAGATTGTCTTCTAATTGGCTGTTGCTCTGACTCCATTCCCCACCTCCTCACATTCCCGGATGTCCGATCCCACGTGATCCTCCTTTGTCTCTGAAAAGGAGCACCACGCGGCCTCCTTTCGGGCGCGAAACGGCAGACTCGCACACTTCTGGGGCGCGAAACGGCCGATCACGTGACCTCCCGGCACTCTTCCGGAGCGAGAAACAGGGAGACCACGTGACCGCGCCCGCGTCGCGGAGCATCACGCGATCATCCTCTGCGCATGCATCAGAGGACCACGTGACCTCCGAATGCCGAGAACACACCCACTCGCAGTCTACAATCTTTTCTACAAGTAAGCCATATATATATATTTACAGTAGAGACCAAGAAGGCTAAAAGGATGATGTGAAAGGTAGAATGGGAGATGACAAGTTGTTGTGCTTGTGTGTGTAGCTTAGCCACTCCTTACCTTTCTCCTCTTATTATTCATAACATTAACGGGTGAGAGCATTGTCCATCAATAGTAAATGGGGGTATAGCCTGCTCAAAGTGCCAGATAGTGCTGGATTGGAAATAAACAGCAAATGCAGTGACGCAGAAAAGGAGTTGACCTGAATGAACTGGATAGAAAGGTAAAGTTGCTCAGGACATGATGTTTTTATGTCTGTGATCAGAAACAGTGCTGTGATACTGTGGGATAAGTCTGTGTGAATTGTGTTTGAGAAGGATTGAAAGCACCATTAGTAACTACAGTGCTGTTGGTTGCAGCATATTTTTTGAATTTGTGGGAATGTCGCACTTGGCCTGTGTACTGACTGGTGACAAGTTGCAGAAATTCCAGAGAAAAGGCATGTGGAAAATTCCATCCTCCCCTTCCCTCATCGCCCTGGACCTTATCATCAGATAGTGAGGGACTGCGTTCCAGACTTGCACTATCCTCCATGTTATTTCCAGAACAGTACTACAGACATTGGGGTATGTCACCCAGTCCTTTCAAGTTGAGATCTGACTCAGGTCGATCAGAGAGGACAATAAAGTATGTGCAATTAAACGAAACTCATTTTGCAGCAAGTTTGAGGCAGTGGCAAAACCCTTCTGATTTCCCATTAATTGGGGGAGCAAATCCCTCTGGAATATTAGACCCCTCTATTGTCTGTAAACAGTTCCTCCTTACCCACTGCACTGACTGTACAGCTGATTGCTGTCCAAGATCTTTGCTAGAAAAGTCCAGACTGTTCCGGTCCTGTATCTTTCTCTAGAGGGAAGGACTAGGCTGGGCCAGCAGCATCAGAGGTGTCACCTTTTGGGGGCGGGGGGGGGGCATTAAACTGAAGCATAACATAGCATGGAAAGCACTGGCTGAAATGCACTGCAATTTTCAGTGTGCGTGTGAGACTTATGTGAACAGACTCTGTTCTTCCCTCTTGTATGTGATTAATGCTGAGTTGACTGTTACAGCTATTTGCAGCCATTGTCTGCCCTCAGAGGAATGAGACAAGGCCATGGAACCTGTTCCACCCTTCAATGAGATTATGGATGATCTGCGCCTTAACTCTATTCACCTGCCTTGGCTCCATATCCTTTGATATGGATAGCAAAGATCTTTCAATCACAGATTTAAGATGATTCATTTGAGTTAGCATTGGCTACATCCATCCCTTTTTTGACTCATGTGAACTTTTCTCTCTCTCAACAGCAGAAATGCAGGGACGTCCACATTCTCACCCCTGGGTCCATGTCTGCAGTGGAAAAGTCTGTGGTAAGTTGATTGTCCCTTGAATCATCTTCATGGCTGACAGGAAAATAACCTGAGAAGAGTACAAGGCAGTCTCCAAGGGATAGGACCAGAAGACATAGGAGCAGAATTAGTTCATTTGGTCCGTAGAGCCTACTCCCTTCCTCAACCCTATTCTCTTGCCTTCTCCCTGTAACCTTTGATCCCCTAACGAATCAAGAACCTGTCTATCTCTGCCTTAAAGATACTCAATGACTTGGCCTCCACAGTAACACTTGTTATTGTGGCAGCTATAGGTCTGCATAATCATGTCTCTGAATTGGAAAGTTGTGTGCAAAATCTCAAGTTCACAGAGGGAACTTCCAATAGTGCAGCATTCCCTCAGTCCCAGCACAGGGAATGTCAGACTGGATTTTGTATTCAAAGCCTCTTTTACATCAGATTTGAACCCACAACACGATTGAATCTCCCTTGGGAGAAACAAAGATGGACAATAATTGTTACTTTGTGAGCATTACCTACAAAATCAAATGAAACCAATAAATAAGCCTCACTGCAGCTTGAACAGACATGATGGAAAGTAATAGGAACTGGGGCTATAATGGAACTTTAAGTCCAGCCACTGCTCAGCAGGAGTTGTGCGAGACTGTGATTGTGCTGGATTTAATACATGACGAAGACTGGGTTGATCTGAGACCCTGGAGACTGAAGGGAAGCAAGCGAGACAGTGAGGAGCCAGGCAGCCTTGACAAATCCTCCAGAGCACATTGTGATGCTGTCAGAACCAGCTCTAGTTTACACTGCAGCATCAGGGAGACACGGCAGAGACTGAAGGCTTTTTAAAATGCAGTGGTTAAACGTGGAATTTAAAGAACCAAAACAGACTATTTAGCCCAACAGGTCCATACATATTTATGCTCTACAAAAGCTTTCTCCCATACCTCATTCGAGCAACGTATCTTTTTTTTACCGTGTCTGCCTCATGCTTCTCTGAATTCCCCTGAAATGCTTCCATGCTGTTCTCCTCAACTACTCCCTGTGCTAACGAGTTCCACATTCTCACCCCTGTCTAAGTAAAATGAATTTCTCTTCAACTCCTCATTAATTTTATTCATGGCTAGCTTATGTTTAAGGCCCTTAGTTTTGAATTCCTTCACTAATGAAATCATCTTCTCTGTGGATGACCTGTCAAACTCTTTTGCAATCTTAACTCTTAGCATTCAACTGTGCCTTCAAGGGGAGCAGTTCTGTCTCTGAGTTAGATAACTACGGGTTCATGGTCGCACTCCACTGACTTGAACGCAGAAGTCATGTCTTTCACTCCAGTGTGGCATTGTTGGAGATGCCATTTTCCAAGCCCCGTCACCTCTCAAACGAACATGAAAGATCCCATGGCACTTCATCCGAGAAGAGCAGACAAGTCATCCCTGGTGTCTCCGCCAATATTCCGCGAGGATAACATCGTTAAAAATTAGATTTTCAAACAAGGTCAGCTAAACTTTATATGAAAGTCATATGAAAGTACTTCCATTTTTAGAAACATATATCCTAAGCATTTCACATTGCACAAAATATACATTTTAAAATTCCATCTTTTACTTTCCTCCTAACACTTCAGAAAAATGATTTTTCACATTTTTTTTGTGGGAACTTGCTGTGTACAAATTAGCAACAACATTCCCTACATTACAACAGGGACCAGATTGAAAAGTACTTCCTTGCTCACTGTGGGATGTCTGGTGTCATGAAAGATACCGTCTAAGTGTGAACTCCATGGTAGAATTTAATGATTCTGAGCACCTTTGTCCCATTTCTGTGTAGTGTCTGTATGTCTGTTGGCTTTTTTTCAGATGCCAGGCAAGTGTTGCTCTGGTACAGTGGATGAGAAGCATTGTCAGGGCGATAACGTTCAGACTGCTGGCACCACTTGTTGTACATAGCCTCAGCTGAAAGCCTCAATGCTTCTGTTGGATTCAAAGTAGGAATGCATATTTTAATCTCCCAAGCTTTGTACATTCTTGAGGTGATTAAAATGTAGGGGGTGCACAAATTGCAAACAGAAACTATGTCACACTGTTATATTCTTTTAACTTATTATTTCAAAAGATGCAATTCATTGCCTAACCTTTGTATTCTTTCCCATTTTGTTCTCCGGTCTGTCTCTCTTTGTTTCTGTCTCTTTCTGATTCTTCATATGATTTTCTGCTGTCTGTGTGCCTTTCCCTGCTTTTTTCTAATTATGCCTTCATTTCTGTTTCTTTGCATGAGTAACACCATGCGTTTCTTTAATCATGCGTAATCATATTTTGTTCTCTTCCTTGCATGTGCACCTACTGCTGTCTCACTCTGGTTCACTCTGTTTCCTCTTTTGTGATTCTCTCTCTGTTTCTCTGGTTGTGTTTCTCTCTGGTCCACTTTATGTTTGTGTATCGCGCTCTCTGCCTGTGTCTCTTCTGCTCTGGTTGCTTTCTGCCTGTATATTTATCTCTCTCGCTCTCTCTCCCCCGGTTCACTCTCTGTATATGTTCATTCTCTCTTGGTGTATCTCTCTGTGTATCTGTATCTATTTTGTCTGTGTGCCTGTATCTCTTCCCCTGTCAGAGTAAAGCTGAAGATGGGACTGATTCTGGAGAAGATCTGACAAGTAACAAGAGGCACAGCCGGTCTTTCATTGGCAGCTTCTCCAAGCGTAAGGTCAGTGGGGACTGGTGCTGTTGGGATGGTGCAGAGTTAGCTTACAGATGGAACTCTTTGGCTGAGACTTTATGCTGTCAAGAGAGGAACTGATAGTGCAGTTTCAGAGCAGCTAGTCCAAACTGACAGGTTAATTACCATGGAGTTTCAGTATGACCTCTGCCCAAGTAGGTGGGTCAATTATCAGCCATTGCTCAATGCGTGATCTCTTTGGTGCAGTGGTAATGTCCCTGCCTCTGAGCCAGAAGGCCCAGTTTTATGTTCCACCTGCTCCAGAAATGTTTCACAGCATAGGCTGGGACTGTTTTCCCTGGACCATTGGAGGCTGAGGGGTGACCTCAGAGAGGATTATAAAATCATAAGGGGCATGGATAGGGTGGATAACCAAGGTCTTTCTCCCCGGGTAGGGAAGTTCAAAACTAGAGGCCATAGGTTTAAGGTTTAAAAGGGACTTTAGGGGCAGTTTTTCACACAGAGTGTGCTGCATGTATGGAAGAAGCTGCCAGAGGAAGTGTTGAAGGCAGGGCAGACTTACAACATTTAAAAGGCATCTGGATAGATATATGAATAGGAAGAGTTTAGGGCCAAATGCTGGCAAATGGGACTGGATCAGTTTGTGAAATCAGGTCGGCATAGACGAGTTGGACGGAGAGGTCTGTTTCCCTGCAGCACAGTTCTATGGCTCTATATCTGAACAGTTTCATTCAAAATATCTCCCCATCTCTGGACTAGGATGCTTAGCTTTGAGTCCCACCTGCCATAAAGGGCTGTCACTGCATTTCTGTGCAGGTCAATTAGAAACTATCTGTGGCTTAGTGTGACCCTTAGCTCTGAGCCAGCAACCCTGGGTTCAAGTCCGACCCATTCTGAAGTTGCGTAGTAACCTTTCTGAACAGGTTGATTTGAAAATTTCGACAGCTCTGTGGGTATGACTCTGGCGTTAGGGTAATGGGTTTCAGTGTAACACTAGGGACTGAGCATTTGATCTAGGCTAACTCTCCAATTGAAGTACAGTCCAAGGCTTGCCTTTCAAGTGAGACATTAAACTGAGACCCCATCTGCCACCTCAGATTGACATTGAAAAATAAACCCATGGTGCAGGAAGTTCACCCCAATGCCCTGGACAAAATATATTCCACAACAGCTATCATGAATAAAACAATGATCTGTTCATTTCACAGTGCTATTCCTGGACGCTTCTGTGCCAAAAATGACTGCTTTATTTGCAAGTTGTTGACACTTTCAGGAGTGCTTAAGTGACTGTGCACACTGAGGTGTTCTCAGGACATGACACAATCTATATTAATGCAAGTATTGTATTCATCTTTTACTATTCGATGGTGTCCAGCCAGGATGGTACGACTGAGATAATGTGTGGAAATGGAAATGGTTCCTGGAATAGGATGCAGCCACACTCTGGTTGTATCCACGCAGCGGAGAAGTTGTTTACTCGAAGAGCATTCAATAACTCCGTACGATCCTTCCAAATGGCTCTGTGGGTAAAGGCATCATCCATTGTCATGCTGAGCTAATCCAACCAGAATTTCTAGGTTCAGGTTTTGGCAGTGTGATGGGTAGGGGGTCAATGGAGTTAACCATATGGGTCTTTGATCTGGAGAGGGGAACAATTGCCTTGTATATTCAACATGGTTGCTTATATGGAGAGGGCAAGATCAATCTTGGCAATGAAGACTACGGTATTCAAATAGCTTCCTGTTATTTGGTGTCAAGGGTCATGCACAAAGAATGGCAATGCTCTTGTAAGTGGCCTGGTCCCTGTAGAATGAAATAACATCCAATCCTCCAAAAGGAAAGTGCCAGAAGCATTGTAGCATCAATGTTCTGTTCATCCTGTTCAGCCAACCAAAGGTTAATCCAGTGTTAACGGATCGTTTATTGCAGAAAAAGACAGTGAAGATGAAGAAGTCATCGAGCTTAGAAGATGATGAGGAAGATCACGACCATCAAGCATCTGCTTGTAGATCAACAGTGCACGTGATGAGGTAAATGATAGGAGTCCTGTATAGGGAGTTGCACCGAGAGATTGTCAGTGCCCAACATTGATGAGGCAAGGAACCTCCCCTGGAGAGTAATTATTGGAAAGCGGTTTGACGTATCAGTAATTTGAACATGTTTTCCAGAGTTTGGTAACCTGATCTGAGGCTAACCTCTCTCACTTAGTCAGTTGCAGGTCACGAAGGCCAATGTGCCAATCTTAATTCACCAAAAATGTGTCCTAGTTTCAACACCCAATTGTCCCCTAAATGATTCACCTGCACCATTGCGCCTGGATGATCATTCTAAATGCTCATAATTAGTTGGATGAAGACATTTTTTGATACCGATTCTAAGTTTTATTTTATCAGAGTCCCTTTCTCAGCTCTGTCTGGATTTACTTTTCCCATTCTCTTTTTGAAAAGGGAATGAATTAATCTGTGGTCAACAGTGACAAGGCTGGTATTTATTACCCAAATACCTTGCTGGTCTTCATTTATTTATTGTGTCACGTTTGTCTCCAGACTCGGGAGGGATGACAGCTTTCCTTTGCTGAAGGATGTCAGTGAAGCTATTACCATTTGATGACAGACCGGCAGCTTTGTGGATCCCTTGTTTCATATTCCCAGAATGTTTATATCTGAATTAAAATTCTCAACCTGATAAATAAAGATTATTGAAATATACGGGAGGTAGATTTGATGGGAATAGGCGGGAAAGTGATGTTAAGAACAATGTCAGATTATTGAAAGGTGGAGTATACTCAAGGGGCCCTCTGACCTAAACCTGTTTCTATTTCTTCTGTGAATAGAGTTTAAACTCACGTTCATCCAGATTACTAGTCCTACATGCAAATTGCTACATTACCCCATTATAATTATCTTTATCAGATACACCTTCCCCTCTCAATCACAGCATTAAAAAAGCTGAAAATCCCAAGTTCCTCCATTCTCTGCTCATATCTCTGATCTTTGACATCAGGTATTAACGTTGTGATTCTTCCCTGAACATCTCCACCATCTTCGTCCTTAACAACCAGAACTGGTCGCGGAGCTCAAGGTGGGGGATCTGATCACAGCGCTGTCTGGTTTGAGAAAGTCTCTGTCAAGTGACACGCTATTGCCCGAAGCTCTGATTTCACAGACAGGTCCTGACCACTGAACACAAGAGATTGCACACAGAAACGCAACCTACTCCATTGTGTCTGTGCAAGCTGTTAGGCAGAGCTATCCAATCCATCTCAGATTCCTCCCCCTGCACTGCATCTCTGTAAATCTTTCCTGTTTTCAGCATGTTCTCTGGGAGTTGAGAGGAGCAACTCCCTACTGGGACAGTGATGATTGATGGAAAAAAACTAGGACTAGGGGATACAGTTTAAAAATAAGGAGTCTCCCATTTAGATAGAGCTTAGATTAGATTCCCTACAGTGTGGAAACAGGCCCTTCGGCCTAACCAGTCCACACCGACCATCCAAAGGGTAACCCGCTCAGACCCATTTCCTTCTGACTAATGCACCTAACACTATGGGCAATTTTGCATGGCCAATTCACCTAACCTGCACATGTTTGGACTATGGGAGGAAACCGGAGCACCAGAGAAAACCCACGCAGACACGGGGGGAATGTGCAAACTCCACACAGTCACCTGAGATTGGAATTGAACCTGGGACCCTGGTGCTGTGAGGCAGCAGTGCTAACCACTGAGCCACTGTGGAACAATTTCGTTGATCTCAGAAGGATATTGATTCATTGGAACTCTTTTCCCCAGACAGCAGTAAAAGCAAGCTAAGTTTACCCATTGAAGGCTGAGATGGGATCCTGACTAACATGGGAGTCAAAGCTAACTGGGGTAGGCCGGATGCCACAGTCTGATCAGCCATGACTTTTTCGAATGGTAGTGCAGACTAGAAGGGCTGAATGAATAGCGGGTCAGGCAGCATCTGAAGAGCAGGAGAATCAACATTTCAGGCAGAAGGTGATAGGCTTATGCCTGAAATGTCGATACTCCTGCTCCTCAGTCGCTGCCTAACCTGCTGTGCTTTTCTCGCCCCACTCTTGATTCTGATTTCCAGCATCTGCAGTCCTCACTTTCTCTGAGGAGGGCTGAATGGCCTACTCCCATTCCTAATTCATGCATTCTTCAATGCCCATTGAAAAGGATAAGACCGTAGAGACATGTGGTTGTGTAGACTGGACTGATTGTCTTTGGTTGATCAGTAAGATCACTTCCATTTAGAAAATGCCCTTTGTTGTGTAACATATGAGCTGTTTAAAACAGTTTTTGATATATGCTACTGTCTCAGATCCCAATATGCTCTGATACCTTAGGCCATTTGGAAAAGAATTGTATGAATATTAGAAAACAGGCTCAAGGACTGCAACAAGAGATGATTGAAATGGAACACAGTGGTTGTGTTCAATCTGATTTGTCCCTACATTTCCACATGATTTCTCTTTCACTCCTCAGTCATGGGACGGGGAACCTTCTCAACCTTGTGGGTGGCACGGTGGCACAGTGGTTAGCACTGCTGCCTCACAGTGCCAGAGACCCGGGTTCAATTCCCGCTTCAGGCGACTGACTGTGTGGAGTTTGCACATTCTCGGCTTGTCTGTGTGGGTTTCCTCCGGGTGCTCTGATTTCCTCCCACAATCCCAAGATGTGCAGATCAGGTGAATTGGCCATGCTAAATTGCCCCTAGTGTAAGGAAAGGGACAAATGTAGGGGTATGGGTGGGTTTCGCTTCAGCGGGTCGGTGTGGACTTGTTGGGCCGAAGGGCCTGTTTCCACACTGTAAATAATCTAAACTCATGGACTCATCTTAGGAAAGGCACCCGGCTCCAGATAACGTTGTGAATGTTCACTCCCAAGAAAGAGTTTAGCTCAGCAAGGGCCAGATCCAAGAACTGACCTTGGAAGTAGCAATTTCCCAGCACTCTGAGTTTTCAGTTTGAGCAGGGTAAGTTTTAGGATCTGTAACGCAGACTGCTAGATCCGAATAAAATGGCCTTTATTTAGAAATTAGTCTTTACTCGAGTGAGGAGATGGCAGTGAAGAACTTTGCAAAATCTTTCCTTAGCAACTGAGATGTGAGGTACTGGTTCCAACAAGGTTGAAGGAGGAATTTGTTTGATGGGCTGAATGACCTTTTGTGTTCCAAGTATATCATCTTTTGTCTTAATAAAATGGCTTGGGTGGAATTGAATTTATTGAGACGTTAAATTGAGGGCTCTCTAAAGTAATTGTAGAAATATCCCATGGCACTACTTCAAAGACAAAAATGGGAGTTTCCCCACTGCCCTAGCCAATATCTGGGGTGCTTAGTGGCTAGCATTGCTGCCTCACAGCACCAGGGACCCAGGTTTGATTCCAGCCTTGGGCGACTGTCTGTGTGGAGTTTGCACATTCTCCCCGTGTCTGTGTGGGTTTCCTCCCACAATCCAAAGATGTGTAGATTAGGTGAATTGGACTTGCTAAATGGCCCAACGTGTTCAGAGATGTGTAGGTTAGGTGAAGTATTCATGTAAATGTAGAGGAATGAGTCTGGATTGGGTTACGTTTTGGAGGGTCGGTATGGATTTGTTGGGCCTAATGGCCTGTTTCCACACTGTAGGGATTCTATGATCTATCCTCCAACCACTGATATTAAAACACATGAACTGAATATTCATCTCATTGTTATCATGGGGACTTGCTGTGTGTAAATTAGCTGCAGGATTCCTTACAACAGCAACAGAATGTACAAGTGCTTCACAGCCTGTAAAGCATTTTGCTATATCCTGCAGTTGTGAAAGGCGCTATATAAATGAAAGTTCTTCCGTTTTATTCTTTTGGCAGAAGTAGCAGGCAGAAGAAGACCATGAAACTGTCCCGGGCCCTCTCCGATCTGGTCAAGTATACGAAGTCGGTCGGGATGTATGATATTGATTCTGAAGGTGAGTTGTAGTGACTTGCCATTCTAACACTTCCAAAGTCAATCTGTTTTGAGAGCAGGTAACATGGGGTAGAAATTCAGGCACATCCATTTTCGAGGGTATGGAGGGTTGGGGCACCAAGTTCCAATTTCTTACCTTTCTCCCCACTTTGCCAGGTGGCACAGTTCCTCCTGCCATACTGGGCAGTCACGTGGTGGAATTGATCACCGTGTGTCTGTGTATATCATGCATTCAAAGGCTGAACTTTCTTTTGTCTCTTGAAAGACCCTGAGAAAAATAAATTGTTTTCCTGGTTTAAGGGCTTGCTAGAAGCTACATAGATCATAAATATGTAGGACCCTGCCCTTTGCAAACAGAAGGAACAAAGCCTTGAGGAACGTCAGTTTCCTGGTGCATTCTCCATGACAACAATCTGACCACTCAGCACCCTGTTTCTCATGCAGTTTAAATTGTTGTTCCCTTTGAAGTTTGCTATTCTTTGATGAGTGCAAGATGAAAAATGTTGTGTCCTTTTGTCAGCAATTTTCCAGGATCTGTACCAAACGGCTACGTTCTGAAACCTCCTCAACCCTGAGTTTGTTTCTCATGAAAGTAGCAGGACAATCACCTATATTAAGATTATTTTGGATCTTTATTTTAATAAGCCAGACTGTAAATTGTCTCATTCCCAAATCAGCCACTGACACTGTCAGCTCATGTACTAAGGGCCCTGTTAACTGTGCAGTTTAAACGCAGAGGCAATCTCACTGGGTTAACAACTAAGCTGCTATAATTGTTGCAGTGCCCTTGGTTGAAGAGAAAGGAATGTTCAGTCAAAGGATCATATTCAAAGGAGAAAGCTTTGACATCTTCCTGTGCTATATCATTCTGTGACAGCAAGCCTGTTACTATGGAGTGATCTCAGTATTTGAAGGGAGTCCCTGCAGCTTAGTTGAGGATAAGATCAGGCTTACTTGTGATATTGAGGGATGTGATTGACACCCAAGTGGTCTCAGAATGTGTTTGTGAATTCATTTTGAGAGAAGGGAAGAGAATCATAAAATTGGGGAAAACGTCCTCCTTGAGGAGCGTTACCTCTTTAAGTGGATACAGCAGCATCCTGCTTAATTGTGCCTCCCATTTCTCTATTTTTTTGTGGAATTCATTCCGCCATGGGATGCTGGAATTATAAGCGAGGCTGACATTCATTGTCCACTGCTAATTTGCTGCGATTTGAGTGGCTCAGTCAGCCATTTTGGAGGGCAGTTCAGATTCAACCACATTGCTATGGGTCTGGAATCAAACATAGGCCAGCTGTCCCCAAGAAAATGCGAGTGAATCAGATGGATTTTATGACTATTGACAGCAGTTTCACTGTTATTACTACTGAGACTGGGTTTCGATTCCAGATTTGTCAATAATTTGAATTTAAAATCCTGCAGCTGTTGTGGTGGGATTTGAATCCTTGGGCCTGAGACGTTAGTCTGAGCCCCTGGGTTATTACCACAGTGACATTACCACCATAATCTTGGTTCTGCCTGCTTTGTTTCACAGTGTCGTGCAGTTGGCAGGTCTCTTCGTACAGTGAGACGAAAACCCATCAGCTCCTTCAGCAAAAGCCACAGCAGTTTGTCCGTATGAACCAGCAGCAGCTCTCCCGCATCTACCCATCCTCCTACAGAGTGGACTCCAGTAACTTCAATCCTCAACCCTTCTGGAATGCTGGCTGCCAGTTAGGTATGGAATCAAAACAAACCCCATCCCGTCTCCCTGACAACAGTACCTTGTCCCAGTCGTCGGCTCTGGGCCTAGTGCATTGTGAAGTTCTATCCAGGGAGAGGCATCGGACTCGATCATCACAAAGCAGCAGGGAGATAAATTCCAAGGCGCTGTTCTGTGAGCGATGGGGGTGGTGGGATTTGGTCTCTGAACACAAGCAGATGCTCACTCGAGATGCAGGTCAGATACAGGCCAGTCACCTTCAAAATAAATGGCAGAGCGGGTTCATGACTGGCCTGCCAAAGGAATCTCTGGTCCCCTGCTGCAGTGGAAGTGACAGCCCCTGCATTTGATCTGCCACCTGTCTCAGCAGCTATTCACAGAGGTGCAGGTTGGTGAAACAAAAAGAGCTGTCAGGTGCCAGCGTATAGTATACCTGTCACACAGGATTGTAGACTGTAACCTTTCCGAAAGAATTTAATTGGGGAGCCTTCCCACTTACAAACATAATTTATTTTGGAAATCATCTCATTATGAAAGTGATTGATGCAAATATATTGTTAATATCACCTGTTTCCATGTTCCAGAGAAGCACTTCGCTCCCTCGCGTCAATATTTCTATTACCGTGGTTTCACGACTCTATGACACAGGCTGAGAGTGGGGTGTTAATAAACCCTAGTTTTTACAGAATGATCCTCCCATTGCAATTCCGTCCTGGTCAGTGTCGAACTGCCATTGCCTTATTCTTCACAACCACTTATGTGAAGTATGTCATTAATGTGTCAGAATGATGGAGTGCTGCAATATATTATTACATCTTTTAATAGATTGCAATGTTCCCTTTTCTTGCATCATCTGGTTGGAATTCTAAGCAGTCTCCTATGAGAATTTGTAATGCCATCAAAACTCCCTACAAAAGCAAACTCTTTTCTGTTGCCATCAATACTGTGATTACTCTGTTAGGCGTTGTAAAACGTTGTGTGCAATGCTCCAGCTCTGATGCTCTTTCTCTCTCAATCTTCCTACAGTTGCACTTAACTACCAGTCTGAAGGAAGAGTTCTGCAACTAAACAGGGCCAAGTTTAGCTCCAATGGAAGCTGTGGTTATGTCCTTAAACCCAAGTGCATGACTCAAGGTACGGAAGAGCAAACCTGTTTCCTTTCAGTGGAAGGGCAAGAGTTACATTTAGAATTAGGGAGTAGGAAGCCAGATCGAACAGGATAGCACCAAATTCCAAGGTTTACAAAATGTGGGTTTGAATCCAGATCAAATTTAGTTAACCTGGCAGGAGGACTAAACTTCAGCAGGGATAAAGATATCCTTACCTTTTCATTCTGCATCAATTGAAGCACACATTGAAGGGTTTAAAGGTCTCTTTGAGAAATCATCGGGGTGCTAAAATGCGACAGACTTTATCCTAACACATGCAGAACCTCCGTTCAAATCCATTCCAGTAAGCATGTCAATCTTGAAACTCTGCTAAGGATCAAACCTGACTGATCTCAATCCAGTTATGAGCGCAAGCAATGTTTTAGCACAAAATTGCTTTACAGTTAGATACCATCTGTAACTTGCAATACAAGATATTCAGTGCACAGCGGATAATCTGCCAAAGATCACAATCCAGCTCAACAACTCTCCTGCAAGTACGAAATCATTTTGTTATTCAGAATTCGCAGATCGTTCAGCCCCACAGGGTCATACTGGTGTGTGCTCCCAACCTTTTCTCATCTCATATTGTCAGCAGAATATTCCGTTCCTGTCTGCCTCGTGCCCTGTCTTTATTACTTTCCATTTTGACTATTCACATCAACTGTTCACTGTGGTGGCAAGTTCCACATTCTAACCACTCTGTTTGTAAAGCTGTTTGTCCTAAGTTCCTTACTTATTGTTTATTATTGATTATCTTGTACTTATAATTCCTAGTTTTGGTTTCCCTGACAACATGTCTTCCCTCCATCACTAGCAGCCTTGTCCCTATTATCTAGCAAAGCCAGACCAAAAAAAATGAGACCTATGAACAATTCCTTTAATCTAATGGCATTGATCATAGCTATAATGCAGAATTCTCTTTAGACAATTTAAACCTATCACCTTCAGCAATTGCATTCATTTAAATTATTGGCTATCACCAAGGTATAAATATTCACGGGAAATTTCCAGACCTATGTTTATGTCTATGTCAGATGTCAATGCTGCTATGTAGAACATTTGTCAAGACTTTGCCAACTGGCCCTGGTCAGAACTCTGAGGTCAGGTATGGAGGAGGTCAGGTGTCCAAGCTCGGAACAGCACTCCCTGCTGCATCAATCTGCTGTTTTAATTCCCTGCACCAGCTGTCCATATGGTCTGTCCCTCTCTGATTGACAATTCAGTGCCAAATTATGGACAGCTTTGTGCTGTCAAACTGCAATTGCCCCCAAACAGGAAGAAATGAAGAGAGTAAAATTGACTGTTGTGTCACCAGTCTGTTTTGGGTTTAACTACACATTCTGAAGATCAGTTTTCTCTGACATAGAGCCCCCTCGTTTTCAGTCTGTGCCCAATGTATCTCCTTCACTCTGCAACCTTGCTAATGTATCCCCTTCACCCCATTCCTTGCCTAATTTATCTCTTTTTTTCTTATTCTTAGAAACTGATTTTCCTTTTGTTGAGTTATGTTCAACTTTATTGGCATCATGTTCTAGTCTGCCCGTCATCTGTATGCTCACTAATTCACATTGGCTCATGCAATGCAATGACTTGAAACCCTGGTTTTCAAATCAATTCATGGTCTAATCTCTTCAAATCTTTCTCAGCCTTGACAATCATCTGAGATTTCATTGCTCCTCCAATTCTGACCCTTTGAACATTCCTGATTTTAATTGTTCCACCACTAGCAGATATGCCTTCAGCTGTCAAAGCCTATGTTCTGGAATTTTCTCCCTAAACCTCTGTACTTCCTGCTTTGTCATCTTTTAGATGCTCCTTAAAATCTCCCCCTTTGACTTTTTGTTGATCTTTCTATGTGTCAGGGTGTTGATTTTGTCTGATAACATTCATGTGAAACACTTTGGGTTGTCTCACCTTGTTCATGATGCTACATAATGCAAATAGTTACTTGAGGCTGTGGGTAGCGTATCGAGATTGTGTTGCTGGAAAAGCACAGCAAGTCAGGCAGCATCCGAGGAGCAGGAGAATTGATGTTCTGACATAAACCCTTCAGCAGGAATCCTGATGAAGGGCTTGTGCTCGAAACGTCGATTCTCCTGCTCCTTGGATGCTGCCTGACCTGCTGCGCTTTTCCAGCAACACAATCTCGACTCTGATCTCCAGCATCTGCAGTCCTCACTTTCTACACTGTGAGCTCGGTGTGCAGGAGGCCTTAATTATATGGATTTGACACTTTTTACTCCTGCTCCTCAGATGCTGTCTGAGAAGCGGTGCTTTTCCAGTGCCACACCTTTTGACTCTGATCACCAGCATCTGCAGTCCTCACTTTCTCCTTGTCACTTTTTACAGCCTGTCCTTACTTAAGTATTGCCTTACTGCAGGTAACTTTAACCCAACAGCAGAAGACTTACTCTCTGGACAGCCAAAGAAACAGCTCGTGTTGAGGATCATCAGTGGCCAACAGCTTCCAAAACCCAAAGACTCCATGCTGGGCGACAGGGGAGAGGTAAAGCTCAATCTTGGTTTCATAAAAATATTGCGGATAACAACTGTTCATGAGGCATTTCTGATTGTCGTGATGAAACCTCAGGAAGCTATCAATTCAGAACTGACAACACAACTTGCCCATTGTGCTACTGAACCAAGTCAAGCAGGAAGTGGAACGTTTTCCCCCAAAATTCCCTCAGGCAAGGATTTCAGTTAAAGCTTTCAAAGTTGAGGTTAATCGATTGTTATCAGGCAAGAGAATTCTGCATTTTAGAACCAAGCTTCAAACAGAGTAAGTACAGAGAAGTACACACTGGTGGGAGTAGTCTATAAGTCCCTTAACATTAGTATGGTGGGACAGAGAATAAATCAAGAGATAATGAGAGCATGTAAAAAATACAGTACATTAATCATGTGTGACTTTAATCTTCATGTAGATTGAGAAAGTCAAATTGACAGAGGTAGCCACAAGGAAGAATTCACAGTGTAGTTTTCTAGAATAATATGTTAGGGATCAAACCAGGGATTGTGTTGTTTTGGATCTGGTAATGTGCAATGAGATACGTCCAGTAAATGAACTCAGAGTAAAAGGTCCCCTAGAAAACAGTGATCATAACATGGCATGGTTTAGAATTTAGTTTGAGGGAGAAACTTAGGTCAAAAACATCACTTCTAACCTTAAATAAAGGTACTCATAAAGAAGTAAGGGCAAGGTTAGCTGGAGTGGACTGGGAAAGGGTCTTCACAGCAAAGGTGGTTCATGAACACTGGTCAATGTTTCAGAAATAATTTGTGGGTCAAAGAACGATATATCCCCATGAGAAAGATATATTCCTATGAGGAAGAAGACCTCTAGGAGGGGGATAAGCTAAATATGTTTATCCAGAGATGTTAAGGTTAACATCAAATTGAAAGTACAAACATACAACATGGCAAAGATTAGTGGTAGCCAAAGAATGGAAGCATTTTAAAAACCAACAATAATAAAGAGGGAGCAACTAGACTTTAAGGGTAAACTTGTAAATAATATCAAGACCGGCAACAAGAGCTTCTTTAAACACATAAATAGAAAGTGACAAGCCATAGTGAACACTGGCACCTTAGTGAATGAAACTTGGGAAATAGTAATGGGGACCCAGAAAATGGAAGAGAAGCTGAATAAATACTTTGTATCAGTCTTACAATAGAAAATACTAATAGCATTCCAAAAATACCAACCACTGAGGAGAAAGCGAAGGAGAAATGTGTATAATAATTTTCAGAGAAAATATACTCAGGAAACTAACTGGCCTAAAAGTCAAAAAGTCCCCTGGACCTGATGGGTTATATCCTAGTATATTAAAGAACGTCACTACAGAAGACAATGGATGCATTGCTCGTAATCTTCCATGAATTCTTAGATTCTGCAAAAGTGCCAGAGGATTAGAAACTGCCAATGCAATATTCCTATTCAAAAAGGCGAGGAGACAAAATAATGTCAGTTAGCTTAATGCCTGTCATTGGGAAAACGGTAGAGTATTATAGAGGATGGAATAGCAAAGCATTGAGATGTTTGTAATGAACTAAGCAGAGTCAGTATTACTTGATGAATGAGATATCAAATCCTTTGAAGAGGTAACAGCAGGATAGATAAAAGGGAAGCAGTGCATTCAAATATTTGGATTTTGAGAAGGCATTTGATAATATACCATTTGTTAGGCTAGTTAGCAACAGCCTATGTTGTAAGGAGGTATTGTATTAACTTGGACAGAGAATTGGCTAACCGATAGACGATAGAGAGTTAGTTCAAGATGGGCATTTTCAGGGTAGCAATCTGTAATTTGTGGAGTGCCACAAGGGTCAGTGCTGGGACCAAAATTAGTTACAATTATATTCATGACTTGGATGATGGAAGTGAATGTACTATCACCAAGTTTGTAGATGACACAAATATAAGTGGGAAGGCAGGTAGTGAGGATCAAACAAGCAGTCTGCAGAGGGACGTGGAGAGGTTGAGTGAGTAGGTAAAATCTTGACAGGATTGTGAATTCTGCACTTTGGCAGGAAGAATAGAGGAGCTGAATTTTTTTTAAAACAGAGAAAGCTGCAATACAGAGGGATTTGGGAGTTCCTGTGCACAAAATACGAAAAGCTAGCATATAAGTTCAGCAGGAAATAAGGAAGGCAAATAGAATGTTGTCTTTTACTTCAACGGGAATGAAGTATAAAAATAAATATTTTTATTTATTCCTTATTCCTGATGAAGGGCTTATGCTCGAAACGTCGAATTCTCTATTCCTGAGATGCTGCCTGGCCTGCTGTGCTTTGACCAGCAACATATTTGCAGCTATAAAAATAAATAAGTCTTCCTAAAAATATGCAAGTCTTCCTGAAACTACACTAATTAGCCCTTACTTAGGGTATTGTGAACAGTATACCTTATACATAAAATATGAGTAAAAGTAACCATGGAGCTATCAGATTGTCATAAAAACCTAACCGACTGTCCATTGAGGGAAGGGCACTTACGTTCTTTACCCTGTTTTGGTCTTTATGTGACTCCAGTTCCACACTAACATGGTCATTTCAAAACTGCCCTCTAAAATGGCCCAAAATCTATTTAGTTAAATGCATCTGGGAATAGACAATAAATATTGTTCTTCAGTGAGACCCACAGCACAGGAAGAAGGAAGAAAGGTTACCAGGATGAGTCACAGAGAACTGCTCATCCCTTTGGAGTGTGTCAGAACTTTCAGGAGTTGCAGGGATGGAGAAAGTGGAGGGGCAATAATAGGAAGTGCCCTCCTTGTAAACAAAATGACATATGGGTGACACCAACCTAACAAGATGCACAGTGGTGCCAATGTAAATAGGTTGGCACTGAGGAAGTAGCAACACCTGCTAAGAATGTTAATTATGTTTCTAGCTGTTAAAAAAGTAAACACATTTATTCATATGAAAGGGAGTTGGATATACCCACCATGTCTCTAAGATGTAAAGTTTAACTTTCACTGGAAAAAAAAACATTAGAAGTAGGAGCAGGAATACACTGGCTCCTACATTTGGCCACTCAAGCATTCTGATAGGCATGTCTTATTTCTCTATTTCAATACCATTTTTCTACACTATTCCCATATCTCTTGATATCTTTAATATTTCAGAATTTGTTAGCCTCTGACTTGAATGTACCCAATGACTGAGGCTCCATAGTCATCTGAGGGCTGAAAGTTTCCAAGATTTCCCATCCATTGGGTGAAGAAGTTCATCCTTATCTCAGCCCTGAAAGACTTACCCCTTATTCTGAGACTGTGTCCCATGGTCCTAGACTCTTCATCCCAGGAAAATATCCTTCCTGCATCTACTGTGTTAAGGCCTATAAAGAAAGATGCATGCTTCAATTAGATCACCTCTCATTATTGTGGTATTCCAGAGAATACAGACCCAGCCCCTCCTCATGGGATAAGCCTGCCACTCCATGGCCAGTCTCGTGAACATTTGTACATGCCCTTTATGGCATGTATATCCTTCCTTATGGAAGGAATACAACTGTACACAATACTCTAGGTGCAGTCTTACCCAGGCTTTATACAATTGCAGCAAAATCCTTTATTCCTGAAAACCTCTTGCAAGAAAGTCCAAGTTAACCCTTTGTCTTCCTATCTGCTTGCTGCACCTGCAGATTGGCTTTCACGAACTTCTGAACAAAGACTGTGTAATGAAAGCACTACCATTATAATCCCACCTTCTCCCAGTCGTGATTCCCAGTATCTACATTACTCACTGAGCATACAATATGCAGGGATTGTACAATGGACAGGACAGGGCAAATAATATATAATGGATGATAAGAACACATAATGAGTAGGGGTATAATGGTTGCAGGGGGCTGAAAAATTGGATGGGGGTTATAGAACAAGGCATATATATAATTGTTTGGGGGCAAAGTGGTGCAAGGGTGTGTTTTGGACAGGGGGAGTATTACGGTGAAGGGTATAATCACTCTTGGTGTATAATGGGAGGGAGCATAGAATGGATAGGTTTATTATAATGGACAGGGGCTGTATATTGGGTGGGTGGTGTATAATGGAGTAAGGGAGTACAAAGGATGGAGACTACAATGGACAGGGTATGTACAATGTGTTGAAGTGTATCATGCGCAGTGGTGTATAATGGGTGGGGATGTATAACGGACAGGGATATATAATGAGAGGGATGAATTATGGACATGCTATGCTATCAGCTCTAAATTTAATCCAGGTTTTCCCATTTCTGTCGTTCTGTAGATCATTGACCCTTTTGTGGAGGTTGAAATAATCGGTCTGGCTGTCGACTGCTTTAAAGAGCAGACCAGGGTGGTAGATGACAATGGTAAGAGAATCACCAGATCTGTCACTCCCTGGAGGCTCCACAGTGGCACAGGGAGAGAGGGGCAACATCAGTTCGGCGGCTCAGTCAATGTGTTGAGATAGTTCTAAACTGCAGGTTGAACATCATAATACCACTAACACTGCATTTGAGAATTCTAACTTCCCTGAAGCTTGGCTGACTTTGGTAATGGTAATTTGTAACTGAATCATAAGAAGCAGGAAGATCCCAGGCTACACAGAGAAGGGGGAGTTTGACACTTGATTTGTGTTTGTCCATGGACAATTGGTAGGACTTCTACACTTCCATAGTTACATTTGGCTTTGAGTAAATATTTGCCAATCTTAGTGCTAATGTGAAAATTTTGCTTCAAATGCACCTGTTAATTCTCAGCAACTATTCCTCTTTTTTTAAAGTACATTCATCAGTTTTAAGAGAGCTGAGATTGGGGCTGGGGTTGGTGGAGTAGGTATGTGGTGTTAATGTTACTCAGAATCACTACCACTAGGTGGCGACAAGCACCAGCATATTGGTCAGCAAAGGGCCATCCTGCTGAGAGACAATGAGACTCACACCTTGCAACTCCTTGAGGCTTCTCAAAGGGATGTTCTCCTGGTGGGCATTTACCCCCTGTTGACGGCAGAGATATGAACTCAAGTGGCCAACTCAGTCATCCTGCTCTGCCTGCTAATGCATCCACCCACAGCAAACTGGAGCTTCCTCACAGTTGATCCTACTTGTTTAATAATATGGATATCTGCCTTAAATGATCTTTATAAAGTTAATAGCACCTGAATAAGTCATTAAAGGAATTTCAGAATAATGTGCAACATAATTAGGATTTCCTTCTACTGAGAGTGTGAGTCAGAAATTGGAGAAAAGGTGACAGGATCCTATGCCTAATTTTATGGGGGGGTTGTTGCAATCATGTTAATAACTCCTTGATACATTCTCAAATCTAATCAGAGATAAATTACAGCTATACAGTGCCCCAACCCCAAAAGCACGTAAAATCTTTTTAAAAATGTAATCTTTGCTGCAATGTAGGAACTCTTGCAAGCTCCCATGAAAAGTATTGCAATGGTGATCAAATAGTCTATATTAACTGATGTTATTTTGAGAAAGAAATATTGACTCAGTGGAAACATCTTGCCCTCTTTAACCACTGCCATAGGACCTTTTACAACTACCTAATGGTACCATTACTTTGAAGTGTTCTTCAAAAACACAGTACCTCTAACAATGCAGCAGTCCTTCAGTGATACACACTGGGATGGTGAGCTTACACAATGTGCTGTGATCTCTGGGAGTGTGCACACAGACCGTCTAACTCCAAGAACCACTGAGATACATCTGAACCTTTAGATCTCAAACTGTGTGGATGTGGAGAATCCTGTCCTTTACTGATGGGCCGACTGGCAACTTACTTTTGTGCTTCTAACTGAGTGAAATTGTTGTTGTATTGCAGGGTTTAACCCAATGTGGGAGGAAACACTAGTGTTCACTCTGAATATGCCTGAACTTGCGCTTGTCCGCTTCCTTGTCTGGGACCATGACCCAATTGGCCGGGATTTTATTGGTCAAAGGACTTTGGCATTCACCAGCATGATGCCTGGTAAGTGAGAGATTACTGTGAGGTCTCAGTGACAGTATCCAGTCATTGTTTCTTTCCACAGGGAAAGGACAGTGCCTTTTGTTGTCAGAGGATTCCTGAGTGAGTTAGTTTCATTGGTGTTTCTGTTTTATGTAGCAGGGTTGGCCTGCCCTGAGTTAGTGATAGGCCTTGAGGACAAGGAATGTCTCTCATTTCTCATTGGAGGTTTGTATAGCAACATAACAACATGAATGTTCTTTGTTGCTTCACTTTGCTTCTGATACAGAAAACTCAACAGAAGCACAATGAAAAGATGGGCATTGAACCAGGGAAGGAAATTGTTGGAGAGATAACCAAAAGCTTGGCTAAGGACATAGGTTTTAAGGAGGATTTTAAAGGGAAGTACAAAGGGATTGAGACAGGGAATTTCAGACTAACTTGTTTCTAAGCATTGTCATTAACAGGGCTGGAGAGTATACGCTGCACATAATATCATGGAGAGCACTCAAATCCAGAGGCTGAAGAATGGAGAATTTATTTGGGGGAGCAGGGAGGAATTATAGAGTTGGAGGAAATGGGGAGGGCCGAGTCCATGGAAACATTTAAACACAGAGCCGTAAAGTTTAAATTGGAGGTGTTGATGCCTTGCCAACTAACATAGGTCGGTAATGACAGAGGTAATTGGAATTGCAATCATATGTGGGAGCTTGTGAAGGATAGAAGGTCATCCAAGAATTCATTGGAACTGTTGAATTTGTAGGAAGCAAAGACATCCCTAAGCATTTTAGAAACAGATGGCTGAGTTGGAGTTGAAGATGGGCACTATGATGGAGCTGGAAGTAGGCAGTCTTTCTGATGGAGACCATGTGGATTTGAATTCAATTCAGCTCTGAATAAATTGCAAATGGTTTGAAACAGTGACTAGGGAGTGGTGGTAGAGTCAGTCACGCTGCAATAGAATTTGTGACAGGAGACTCAAAGGCAATGTCTTCAGTCTTCCCGCTGTTTAGCTATAGGTGGTTGTAGCTCTAGGCTGTAAGCTTTTATCCCAGACCTTGCAATGTTTAGTCTTGAACCTGTGGTGGGGGTGGATAGAAACACTGTTCATATTCTTTGTACACCATACTAAGAAGACGAAAGGATACGATGTTAACCTTATTTCTTTCTATGGTTTCAGGTTATCGGCATGTGTACCTGGAGGGGATGGAGGAGGCTTCCATCTTTGTTCATGTAGTTATCAATGACATCAGTGGTAAGGTGAGTGCATCTCATCAGAGATGTTAAAAGTTTTAAAGCTATCCCCTCTTTTGCTTTGTCGACAGTACTTGGTACTTGGTACTTGTGCTCAATGTTCGATCTGTCCCTCTTTGTGACTCAGGTGCTCATCGTCCATAGTTTGATATTCTCTCCCAGTGGTGTTTTAGTAATTCTGTATGTGGCACCCCTTACCATTCTTTCCTTTAACTGAATAATATCCAAGTGGATGGAATCAAATCTAATTCAGTGAAAACTTGGATAGGAAGAGGTAGGGAAGGCATTACCCACTTCAAGACTTGGGAGGGAGACACCCAGACCAGCTGTAACTCAGTCATTGTGCCAATTTCATTGTTTTTCTCTGTTCAGTTAACTAAATTGGCACAATGGTTTCAGCTTTGTTCCCGTATAGAAGGAAATGATAACTATATTGCATGTTATTCTGAAATTTCTTTAATGATTTATTCAGATATTATTTACCTTTTAAAGATCATTTAAGGCAAATGTCCACATGATTAAACAACTAGGATCTATCCTGAGGAAACTCCCGTTTTCAATGGGCAGATTCAATAGCTGGGCATTGGATGAATTGTCCTTTGGTTGGCTCTCCCATTCTTATGTTCAAGAAAACATTTGGTTGGTTTTCCCCATTTGCTCTAGACTGATAGAAGATTATTCTGGAGGGGACTGGCCCACCAGAACTCTCTGTGTTCTAGAAATGACTCGTTTGGCAAGTTCTACATTGTGGAGAAGTCCTAGCTGACTGCATCACTGCATTCCAGATAAATCCTCTCACGGTCATAGCTGTGGATTAGATTTGAAATAAAAACGTATAGATCCTGCATAGGCACAAAGATTCTTGGCAGCTTTCCTTGAGTTTTTCTTTTTAAAGTGTGTTTGAGATCTATAAACTGAACAAACGGCTGGGATGGTGCTTATTCTAATGCAATGAGCTGCTGCTTTACCAGCAGAAGTGTGAAATTATACCCACCCACCCCCTCCTGATGCTGTAATCTTTGGCTGCATCAGACCCCTCAAGGCTGGATGATTACCAACTACACAAATACACTTGCATGATTACTGAGAATTCAGCAAAACAGGAGAGGTGTCGAATACGGCTTGTTAAATATGGCATTGCGTTTCTCTGCTAAAAATGCCACCCTTTCCAATAAAAATCAGGAAACAGAGTGTTGGGTCTATTTTAATTAAGAGACATCTGTGCTAAAGGAGGCAGGAAATAAGGTGATGATTAAAATCAGTCTCATTCACTTAGTTCTGTCAAAGCAAAATGCTTATAGACAAGACATCTGGCAATACCGCAAGTGACAGAAGGAATAGATCTAATCAGTTGTAGGTAATATTTTTGAGACAAATGGAAATTGTTTTTTTTTGATGGTGTGCTCTCCAAGATTAGAATGCAGCTTTGGTTCTTTCTTTCTCAGAGATGTTCTTGTATGCTGCTTTGCTTTGTATCCCGCCAGTGAATGCTTAAGTCAAATCTATATTAGATTGACAGTGCCTGAGCTGAATTGAAAATCAGTGTTATTTTAGACGAGGGAACAATGTCAGAACATATCAAATTGAATAACAAGTTTGTTAACAACCCATTCCATAAGTAAAGGTGACAACGCTATGTGTTTTTTCAGCATGTGCCATATATGTTGTTAGCGTGTAAAGACAAGAAACAATTTTGTTTCAGTCCCTCTTTAGCTTCCTCAACTGTTCTCCTCATCCTTTCTGTTTTTTTTGTTCTGTTCCTGTCCTCATTGTTCAGATGTGGATATCACTGGCAAAGCCAACGTTTAATTCCCAACCTTAGTTGCCTTTGAGGTGGTGGTGCAGCCCCACTGCCTGTGTGGTAAAGATTGTCTCACAATGCTGTTAGACAACAAGTTCTAGAATTTTAACCCCAGAGCAACAAAGGAATGGCAAGCTGGGAACTTGTGTGACTGACAGAGGAGGTTCCCATGCAACTGCTGCCCTTGCCCTTTGAGACAATGGTGGTGGCAGGAATGGGACACATTACTGAAACTACTTGACAATCTGTTCTGGTGCATTCTGTAGATGGTACAGAGTTCAGCAACAGTGCACCAGAGGTGAAAGGAGCTGACATGTAGATTGTGGGTGAGGTAGCTATCAAGTGGATAGTTTTGACCTAGACTAGGTAGTGTTGAACCCCTTGAATGGTCTTGCTCCTGGAGATGCCCAAACATTGAATGTTAGATATTTGGGATTATATGACTCTCCTGCTAGAAACGAGTTAGGCTGAGGGATGAACTGATGAAGTTATAAAAGTGATTGATAGGGAAAGTGAATATTTTCATGTTTTCCAAAACAAGGAATCACCAATGTAAGATATTTGTTGTAAAGTCGGACCAGTTATTTAAATACTGGAACTATAAGAACAAGCCAGACCCTGGGAAATATGTTGGAAAAACTCAGCAGGTTTGGCAGTTTCTGTGGCGAGAAATCAGCATTACCATTTTGGGTTCAGTGACCCTTCAGAATGTTCTGAGCAAGGATCTCTGGACACAGAATGTTATCACTGATTTCACTCTACAGATGCTGCCAAACCTGCTGAGTTTTTCCAGCAATTTCTATTTTTGTTTCTGATTGACAGCAACCGCGGTTCTTACTGTTTTTACTGGGAAATCTATAATGAACAACTCACCTCCAGATTCTCCAAAACCTGTCTGTCATATACACAGAGTAGAAGTCAGGAGTTTGATAGAAAATTCTTCACTTACCTGGATGAGTGTAGCTCTAATATCATTCAAAAAGCTTGACACTATTCAGGACACAGCAGTTCTCAGTCAGCACCATGAACATTCACCCTGTCAACCACAGTCACACAGTGACAACCGCGTGTACTACCTACAAGGTACACTTCAGTAACTCAGCAAGGCTCCTTTAACAGCACTTTCCAAATCCCCAATCTCTATCAACTGAAAGGATAAGGGCAGCAAACACATATGAAAATATCAGCACCTTCTAGATTCTTCCATCCAGCACCAATTCTGACGTGAACCTGTATCACAATTCCGTAACTGCCATTGAACCAAAACCTGGAATTTCCTCCCTAACTCAGTATTGAGTATTCCTAACCATATGGACTGCAACAATTCGAGCAAGTTACTTATTACTCCTACTCAAGGAAATTAGTGCTGGACAACATACATTGGTCGATTCAGAGATAATCACCATTCTATGAGTAAAGAAAATAAGTCACAAATCTAACAGGGAATTCAAGATAAACATATTTATGATTAGATTCCTTAGAGTGTGGAAACAGGCCCTTCGGCCCAACAAGTCTACACCGACCCTCAGAACAGCAACCCACCCAGACCCATTCCCCCGCACCTAACACTATGGACAGTTTAGTATGGTCAATTCACCTAACCTGCACATCTTTGGACTGTGGGAGGAAACTGGAGCACCCGGAGGAAACCCAAGCAGACATGGGGAGAATGTGCAAACTCCACACAGACAGTTGCCCAAGGTGGGAGTTGAACTCGGGTCCCTGGTGCTGTGAGGCAGCAGTGCTAACCACTGAGCCACCGTGCCACCCTTTATGCAGATATGTTTTATATCCTTCAATGGGACATGGGTGTGGCTTTCTAGGACAGCATTCAATACCCCCTTTGAATTGTTCTGAAGATGTTGATGGTGAGCCTGTTTCTTGAACCACATGAGTCTGGGATGGGAAAGAATATTCAGAAAGGAATGCTATTAGGAAGGGATTTTCAGGGTTTGACTCAGCCACAACGTAGGAATGGTGGCAGTGTTCCAAGTCAAGATGGGTGTGAATACAGAACACTTACTGTTCACTTTAAGTACTTCCTGCAGTGTAGACCCAGTAAAAGAGGAGCAAGGAATCAAAGAATATGCTGATGGGGTTTGATGACGTATGGTGGGAGGAGGCTTGTATGGAATATAAACAGTGAATGAGCTAGTTGAGTCGAATAATCTGTTTCTATGCTGTAAACTTGATGGAATTCTATGGGGTTGAAAATGTGTTGCTGGAAAAGTGCAGCAGTTCAGGCATAATCCGAGGAGCAGGAGAATCGATGTTTCGGGCATGAGCCCTTCTTCAGGAATGAGGAGAGTGTGCCAAGCAGGCTAAGATAAAAGGTAGGGAGGAGGGACTTGGGGGAGGGGCGTTGGGAATGCGATAGGTGGAAGGAGGTTAAGGTGAGGGTGATAGGCTGGAGTGGGGGTGGGTGCGGAGAGGTCAGGAAGAAGATTGCAGGTTAGGAGGGCGGTGCTGAGTTCGAGGGTTGGGACTGAGACAAGGTGGGGGGAGGGGAAATGAGGAAACTGGAGAAATCTGAGTTCATCCCTTGTGGTTGGAGGGTTCCTAGGTGGAAGATGAGGCGCTCTTCCTCCAGCCGTGGTGTTGCTATGGTCTGGCGATGGAGGAGTTCAAGGACCTGCATGTTCTTGGTGGAGTGGGAGGGGGAGTTGAAGTGTTGAGCCACGAGGTGGTTAGGTTGATTGGTCCGGGTGTCCCAGAGGTGTTCTCTGAAACGTTCCGCAAGTAGACGGCCTGTCTCCCCAATATAGAGGAGGCCACATTGGGTGCAGCGGATGCAGTAAATGATGTGTGTGGAGGTGCAGGTGAATTTGTGGTGGATATGGAAGGATCCCTTGGGGTCTTGGAGGGAAGTGAGGGGGGAGGTGTGGGCGCAAGTTTTGCATTTCTCGCGGTTGCAAGGGAAGGTGACAGGAGTGGAGGTTGGGTTGGTGGGGGATGTGGACCTGACAAGGGAGTCACGGAGGGAGTGGTCTTTTTGGGACGCTGAACCCTTTAGTGTTCCGAAAAGACCACTCCCTCCATGACTCGTGCCTATCACCCTCACCTTATCCTCCTTCCACCTATCGCATTCCCAACGCCCCTCCCCCAAGTCCCTCCTCCCTACCTTTTAGCTTAGCCTGCTTGGCACACTCTCCTCATTCCTGAAGAAGGGTTCATGCCCGAAACGTCGATTCTCCTGCTCCTTGGATGCTGCCTGACCAGCTGCGCTTTTCCAGCAACACATTTTCAGCTCTGATCTCCCGCATCTGCAGTCCTCACTTTCTCCTAGGAATTCTATGGGATAACTTCTTCAGCTCAATCTACATCAGACATTTTTCTCTCTCGCCACCTTGATTAATTGGGCAAAATGTATGCATCAGTTTTCTTGTTGTAACTGGATAATTGCCTTAGTCAAAAAGAACATCTTGTTTTTGAAGCTGTTTAGCAAAAGCCTATTCAGGCATAAGGCAGCCTCTAAATCACAGATGTACATTATCACTGGAACATCATTGCAATCTTCCAGATCTAATTACTGTCAGGTAAGGATTGTCAAAAGACATTAAACCTCGTGGATTGTTGTATTATTGTATTTATTTTAGACATGCTGGTGCAGGAGAGTACATTGGTAGAGTAGAAACGTGGGTGAGTAGGTGGAACACTGTGTACATTCATTAATGGCAAACATATTTGAAGGTGCATTGACAGAGACTTTTTCACTTATAATTAAATCAGTTTGCTCCTTTGTGGACACCTCAAAGAGGTTTGCAGTGGAAGGGAATGTAAATGAGTCCAATTCTGTCAGTTGAGTTTCTGATCAATTCTTTTTTTTTCTTTGAAGCTTCCACCCTCCTTCTATTTATGATTTTTTTTCCTTCTCTGTATTCCTATTTTACCAGCTGATTTGTTGTCCATATGTGTTTTTGAGTGAAGTCTTTTTTTTCTGTGTGGCATCAAATTTGGTTATGTTCCAGTTGCGTTCTTGATCATTTTTCAATTCTACTGTCCTGCAGAAGCAGCCTCAAAGGCTTCTCACTTATGAGGAGTCTACTTGAACATGAAAAAGAGTATAGGAGAGTTGCTTGAAATGGAAGAAGGTGCTTAGGTGCCATGTGCAAATATCTAGTATCTTCCCTGGTGCAATCTCAGTGCCAGCTCTCTCAATCACTCAGTTCCTTTGATGTCATTGGCACTTGACTAAGAATGATTTGTGAGTTCAAGTTCCACTGCAAAGACTTAAGCACATGATCAAAGTTAGCAAACCCAGCACAACATTGATGGGCGCCTGCAGATTCACAGGTGCTGCCCTTCATGTGAGAAGTGAACTCACAGGTCCATTTGCCAATTTTGGTAATTCAGATGTTTGCCAAATGTCTTAAAACGTTGGGAAATACTCTGAGGCAGCAATCTCTCTCCCCCAGTACCCTTCCCCTACCAATTAAGCCACTGGATATAGGCTACGTGGCCATTAATTTCATTGATGTTTGTCAGTTCGTGCTCTGTCCAAACTGGCTGCTAAGCTTGTCTACATAATGACAGTGATTGATTATAAAGTAACTCAATGTGCGTGAAGCATTTCAAGACATTTCTGAGAGGTGTATTCAGGGGCTGTACAACACAAATTCTCTTTCTTCCTGTGTCTGTCTGCTGCCACTGTTTCTAGAATAAATATTGACAAAGATTCAATGCAGTATTTATTAACCCTATAACACTGTCACATGGCTGTATGCTGGAAATTGGCTTCACTGCTGGTAAGTAGACTCTAACTTCAATCTCAGTGGCAGCAGGTTGTAATTTTAATCCCAGTCCAAGTATAAATGTTATCCATCTGAATATGCCAACTTTATACAGATCCAGTTTTGGCATGTCTGTATTAATGTAGCTGTGTTCTTCTACACATTATTGATACCAATAGAGGGGAGCTCCAGATTTTCAACACTGGGTGCCTAATGTAAGACGTAAACTGGATTAACATGTCATCAATGATACCAGTGACTTGCAGTCAGCAGTACGGTGGAACATTGAGACTAGCCCCTGCTATCGCAGAGATGTTTTAAGATGTATCCCTGTTTGTCTTGTCAGATTGTTGTAAGCGCTATAGCGGCAATGTTGATGTCCTGTTTGCAAGATCTGTTTTCTTACCAACTTTCACTTTGTCTGTTTGTGATTTACAGTGCAACTCTCTCTGTTAAACCTCCACTTTCACACGCTCAGAGTTGTTAGGAGCCCTGAAGGTGCCTGTCCTGACTCAGGGAAGGTGTAGTGAGACCAATCACAAAGCTGCATGTTTCTCTGCTAGTGTCATCATGAGTATTGATGTTTCTGTTTGCTTTGACACAACACTCTCAGCTCATGTATGGATTTGAATGTTACCCAGTGCCTCTGTGCTTGCCCATCTTACCTGCACTAATCCTCCGACTTGCAGATTCAGGATTTTTATTTTGGTATATACTGTGTACATGTTTTACAATCACTAATGGAGAATGCACTGACAGATCCAGGGTGCGATAGATGAGACAAATGACCAACTTGGTGCTAAGAGTTGACTCCTGAAAAGGCAACCTCACTCCTTGGTCCAGTTATATATGGTTGGGGTTCAGACAATTGAAATTCTGTTACAGGATCTGAGCCATCATTATTTCAGCTGCAGATTCAATGTATCTTTCTTAACCTTGCGATTATTCAAAACAATCAAATCCAATATTTGGGATTTTTGTGGTTCTGGTTGACTGGCTAAGTCAGACCTGATCTAGCCACAGTCTGTGTGACTTCATCCACTTGATTAGGGCTGTGGCTAAGCATAAACCTAAAGGGGACTGAAGCTTAGCAGATGTTTAGATGAGCAATCAATGTTTCTGTTGTCAATTGGAAATCCTAAGACATGCTTCATTACAGCAAACTTGTATGAAACCTTGTTCCGTTTGGGAACATAGCATAACGGCAACAATTATGTGAGACTTGAGATTACAGTGTGAACTGTGCTGAGCATTAAACACATTTGTCACTTTAGGAAATCCTTCAGTCACACTTGGGCAGAAGTTTTGATTTCTCCCACTTCCCCCTAAAAAGCCAGACAATTCTTTCATGTTTTAGGTCATGTGTCTCTGGGATTTTTTGCCGATGATTCCCAATTTGCCTCAGTAGCTTTTTGAACTGGCTATGGATTGAAATCAGCAAAGGTTCACCTCTCTCTCCTCTGGCCTTCAGCCAGTATGGGGTCAGTGGGTCTCTTACTGTCTTCCCCTCCCTTTGGAGTAACCTGTGAATTATCATGGTGTCCAGGGTGGCACAGAAGCAATGTAATATTTGCTTTTACTGGTATGACCTTGCCTCAATCTTCATTATTAGAGAGTTACAGAGTGACGTTTTACTAAACCACAGCAGAAAGGGACCATTCCTCCATTATCTCCCATCATTTTTTCAAAGTTGGAGTTGGAGTTATAATGACCATTTGGTTTGTCATGGAGATCCTTATTCTCTACAGCATAGGACAGCTTTAGAGACCAGAAAGAAATGCGACTGCTCTGATCCCAGGTTGTTAATTGCTTAGCCTCTGAAATAGAAGTCATTGGTGGTCATTGGTAAAATATTGGATAAGCTCATGAAAAATTAAATGGCCAAAATCCTTGAGAAACTATTTTCAAAGCCTACTTTTCAGCCCCTGGATCTGCCTAATTTGTTTTTGAACATTGCTTTTGTTTTTAAGAAAAGAAACATAAATCTCCGGCTCTTGAATCACTGTCCTTTTGATTCAAGAATCCGTGTTTTTTTTTAAATCTCATTACAGCATGGTTTAATTTAGCTACGCCAAAGGTGGCTACCACACATTTTTTCAACAATTATAACTGGATTTTCACCAGAATTCATATTGGCTGCACACCAACTTCCACCAAACATCTTTCACTAGTGACTAACTAAAGGCCCTCAAAGGGCTATGCATTTTTTTCCCATTCTAAAGGATACCTGGGATTGTCCCCTGCCCTCCTCACAGCCTCACCCCTTTCCCTTTAATGGGAATTTTATGCCTACACGGGCCCGTGTAATTTTGGGAAGAATGTATCCAAAGGAAAAGGTAGGTTGCAGGAAGAGTAGGAGAGCAAGGAAGTGGTGGAACTAACTATGATCCACAATATTCAGGGTGAAGCAGGTGGGATGGGATAGATCTGATGTCAGTGGAATGGTAGCTTGGATAATATCACTGGAAGTCAAGAAGGTGACCCTCTGTGTAACAACACTAAAGCAAAGGCAGTGACAGAAACAAAAAGCCCTGGAGGTAGTCAGCAGGTCATGCGGCACCAGAGAGAGAAAAACAGAACTAACATTTTGGGTTAACTACATTTCACCAGGAGTCGTTCTGATTGTCCCTCTCCAGTTACCACCTGACCATGCTTTTTGGTTAAGCTCCTCTGCTTTTTAAGAGCACATGGAAGAAATAGTCAATCTGCTACAGTCTAAGTTTGAAGAGACTCCAGCTTTAGGATCAAATAGAGGCCCCTCAGCCTATTTAGCCATTTAATTAGATCATGGCTGATCTAACTCTCAACATGATTCACTCAGTTCTCCTCCAGGTGCTTTGATACCAATATCTAATAAAAGTCTCTCCAAGTCAATCTTGACAGATCCATTATCGTCCAGCCATTTTGGGGGAGATGATTTCAAATTTCATCCACTCTAATAAGTTCTTCTAAAGTTCTGAAACACCTTGATCAAGTCAACCCTCAGTCTTCTGGCCTTGAGGCTAGCACGCTTCCATTTCTTAAGCCGGCCCTGTGCTGTTGTCACTCACCTCTTGGACTGCGGAACATGCATAGTATCCCCTGCAATGACAGAGTGATGACCAATTCTGCTTGTGACTGATCATCCCAGGTCCTGACCAAAGCCTTCAGCTCTTTAGCACGCTGTACCAGCCTTCCATCCACAGCAGAGCTTTGATTAAGGCAAATGTTTAGTCAGCAGCTTCTAGGGACTTGTCCCAAAGCGTTTGCTTCTTCCATTCTTGTGAGGCTACTGAGAGGCTAGAATTATTGGGAGAGACTCAACAGCTTAGGACTCTATTCTCACTACAAACGAGAAACCCTGAGAAGTGATCTAAAGAGGACTTTACAATTAAGCAGGGGTTTGATCTGATGAAGAAAACAAAGATATTTAAGTCTGTGGACAGTCCAAAACTATGGGTCACAAATATAACGAGTCATTCATAACTCCAATAAAATAAATAAAACATCAGAATGGTGGGAAAACAGAGCAATTGAAGTAAATAGTCTCGATGTCTTTAAGGTGAAGCTAGTTAAACACATGACCCTGGAAACTGGATTTCCTGCCTCCCTCAGCCAATTCTCCACAGCCCAGATAGAGGTTGATCTGAGATTCAAGATTTTAACTCAAATCTATTTTTGTCATAAAATGAATAGAATATCGAAGCCAAGAAGTTGTGAGGAACTGATACAAAGACCCTATAAGACCTCAGGTAGAATAATGTTATAATATTGGGTTCCAGCTGCTAGGATGATATTTCGTGATGGTGCAGCCTGATTTACAAATACAGTAAAAATACTTCAAAAACTGACAATTCTTTTGATTTGACCGATGCAGATTAAAAGATTTAAAACAGAGGGCAGGAGAAATTGCTTCACAGTGGCTTAGCTTTTGACGTCAATTGGAATAATAATTACACCTCAGTAAAGCAGATTGTTGATTCGCTATCACTTATTTCACAGCGTTGTCCAAAATAAAGACCGTTGAGGCTCTAATTAATTGTAGAGTTAGTGACCGAGAGGATTTTTTTTCAGACAAGGGGAGGTTAGGTTTGGGTATCTGCAGAGAGTTAGGTTCCTAAATGTGACATTGAGTTGGGGAGATGGAATTCATCCATTGCAGGTACGTTTGAAGACATTGTGGGGAACCCTGTGCAGCTCTGAGGTAAGCCATTTAAATACTCCAACAGGTCATGAAGCTCTGTTTGAATCAAGGATTCTGGTTTAACAGCCTATTCCTGAGCCATCAGCAGCTCGCTGGGGTCACTGAGGCCCGTGTACACAGGAAACTACATGTTCAGTGAAAGGGGAGGACTGGCAAGTCCGTGCATCAGACCTGGGCAAGGTGAAAGGGACTGATCTTCACAGGCAATGTTATGAGTGCAGGACAGCTGATTGTCATTTTCTTCAAAATCACTTCAGCTTCACTGCACTCACTTCCCAAGTGCTCCCCCACTGCCAGCCGCTAGCACAGAACGATAGCAAATGAGACTGCTCAACCTTGTACATCTTGCAAACTGTAACATCAGCAGGAAAAGCCTCAGCATCAATTGTCCTTCTTCAGCAACGTTCCACATGGCAAAGGAGATGGACAGTGAGCTCCAGCTCCAGTTCCAGCCAGGCATGTCCCAGCCAGGCTCCACCAACCCCAGCCGAAGATCTGGGTTTACGTTGGGAGGAGCTGGGTGGGATCACTAATGCCTCACAAAGTTCAGAATTTCATCTCAGGTCATTGCTGACATCAGCAGCCTCTAACACTACCAGCTCCTTCCCCTGTGGGCCATTAATGCAAACGAGAGGGCTGCCTCCTCCTGGGTGCTGCCACTCCTGCCACTCCAGCGGGCTGCCTCCTCCTGGGTGCTGCCACTTCTGCCACTCCAGCGGGCTGCCCCCTCCTGGATGCTGCCACTCCTGCCACTCCAGCGGGCTGCCCCTCCTGGGTGCTGCCACTCCTGCCACTCCAGCAGACTGCCCCCTCCTGGGTGCTATCTCTTTGCCTGAGTTTGTGTGCTCTGTGTTCCTGTAGGAGGAGAGAAGGCAGAAAGTTATGAATGTTCGAAATGGCTTGTATGTGTACGCAGCAGGGAAGAATGACGATTACAGAGGCTGAGTATGATGCGTGAGTGCGAGAGGGCAATACGGTGAGGGTCAGCATGAATGCTGGCTTTGAATTTGTAAATGTGAGGTGCTGGGACAGAGAAATGAGGGCAGCTGCAAGTTGTTGTTTTCAGGAGAATGCTCAGAAAGTCAGTTTAGGAGTTGGTTCCTGAAATTGGTTTGCTTCTTCCCCGTCCAGTACGGTAGAAATCCAATATACTTGGTAGTGTGTTTACAATGGAGGACCACAGTTTTGCTGATTTTCATGGTCACTTGCAGCCATTTTGGTTTGGAGAACTGATCCTCATTTGTGTGTCCTCTGGAAAGATCATCTCATTGATCTCACAGCAGAACATCTAAGAGTGAGAGGCCCAGGAATAAGCCTCACCAGGTCTCCGTTCCATTGCCTCGAAACCTCATGTGCAAATGAGCCATTGCAACCCATGCATTGGTATGTTTAATTTGAAACCCCTCCTTTGACAGACTTGGCACTCTATTCCACTCACTCCTCGATCCCACCCACTCCTGCCCCATTGGTCTAGAAACCTAGAAGTGGGATGGTAATAGTATGGCTCAGTTAAACAGCAGAGTTCAATGCATTCTGACCCAGTAATGGTCCTACATTTTGTCAGAAACTTAAATTTTGAAACATCTACCCTTGATCAATATTGATGGTTAGATTGGCTAGGTTAATAATCGAAAATGGTATTGAAAAGAAGAAACAAGTCGGTAAAGGTGATTGGAACAGTTAACTTTTTCCAGAGCATACCATGGAACCTGTGTGTATTGACCAGAGGCTAAGCTCTTTGTTTCAGTCCAGAGGCACATAGATGAAACATCAAGCAGATAGATACCTCCCCTAAAGGCAAACCTGAAAGTCAGCTAGCAGCAGAAACCACTTGGGACTGAGACCCTTATCCATGTCCCTATTACCTTAGTTATTCAAATGTTCACCTACTGACCTTCCAGCTTGCACCCTACTTAACCCTGAGTGAGACTAACATATTGTTGTCTGTGTCCTAACTCAGTCTAAATCACCCTTCACCCCTTTGCTTTCTGACCTCCACGAGACTCTGATCCAACAATATCTCCAGTTGATAAGTCATATCCTTATTTTAAAATTTCTGCATGGCCTTGCTTCTGTCATCTCTTCCATCCCTACGTTTGCAGTAATGGCTCACAGGGGAAGGAGCTGGTATTTTTAGAGGCTGCTGATGTCAGCAATGACCTGAGATGAAATTCTGAACTTTGTGAGATATCCAAGATATCAGCACCCCTCCAAATGTGGCTTGTTATTCATCCCCAATTTTCACTGTGCCACCATTGACACACCCTAAGCACTCTCCACCTCTCTCTCATCCTTGAAGACACAATGTGAAACCTGATTCCGCCCAAGACTTTGGCTATCTGTCTTTTTCTGTGGCTTGACATTACATTTTATTCACTAACGATCCTATGAAAACCTTTGGGACATTTTACTGCATTCAAGACACTATATAAAGGGAAAGCTTTTTGTGTTGCTATTGATTCTCGAATGGATCTAGCAGATTTCTGATTGCAGGATATGTGCCCAGTTTCCAGGCTGCAGTAGAATATGGTTCGGAGAAGCCAGAGGCAAATGGGAACAAGGAAAATGATTTACTGCTCTCTTTAAAAAATTCATACAGCTCAGCAAAGCCAAACCTTATGTCAAGTAGAAGCCAACAGCAGTACGATCTTGGCTCTCAGTCAGAGGGAATGTGTATAGTATTTGGTTCTAGCTCTCGCTGTGCTCCCACCTCCATGTACTTCCTTCATATCCCTTCCTTGAAGATTTGTAAAATCTTGGCAATTTCAAAAACATATTTATTCATAATATTTCCTTTAGCCTAAATCCTTGACATCTTGCTATACAATAGGGTTACGTTTTTACCTTGTGATCATTTATTTTTTAAAAGATTAAAATCACCCATGAATGTAAAACAATCAGCAAATTTCCCCTGTTTGTTTACACCTCATTGTGAATATTGGCATCTAATCAGTCAATGGGAATGGCCTCTTGCTAGCTCAATGGACCTCCTATTAGACTTCATCATAAACTCTGCAACAGTGACTTCACCCTCATGTAGAAAGATGTACTGCAGCTAGACTAACAATGTTGCATAACATACTCCTCAGGTGATGATGTTAGTTTGTCATCAGTTCAAACTGTTCCCACTGGTGACAAACCTGTAACCCACAGCAAATCGACTTCAGAGATAGATAACATTGCTGACACGAGCCAGGTTTGCAATGACAGACTCTTTAATTGGACTGCTGAGCATTTTCACAGTACAAGTGGGCACAGTTCAACTGTTTCACTCACACACTGTTCCCTTTGTTGAAACCCTTGTGACAACTCTGCTAACAAACAGGCTGAGGTCTTAAACAAACAACTTCAAGTTGACAACGTTATGGAATTATAAAGTGGCAATTGAACATTGTTGTTGCACTAATCACACAGCACGGAATCAGACCCTTCAGTTCAACCTGCCCATGCCAACCAGGCTTCTCAAACTAAATTAATTCCATTTGCCGGCATTTGGCCCATATCCCTATAAGTCATTCCTATTCAAGTACCTGTCCAAATGGCTTTTAAATGCTGTAATTGTACCTGCATCTACTTCCTCTGGAAGCTCATTCCATACGTGCACCACATTCTTTGTGAAAAGGTTGCCCTTCAGGTCACTTTTAAATCTTTCCCCCTAAACCTATGCCCTCGAACTCCCATTTCCTGTGGGAAAGACCTTTGCTGTTCACCTTATTTATGCCTCTCATGACTTTATAAACCTCTATAAGATCACCCCTCAACCTCATATACTCCAGGGAAAAAAGTCCCAGTCTATCCATCCTCTCCGTATAATCCAAACCTGATGAAAGGTGCTCCCCAAACCGTTGACTCTCTTGCTCCTCGGATGCTGCTTGACCTGATGTGCTTTTTCCAGCTCCACTTTTTATCAATTCTGGCTTTCCAGCATCTGCAGTCCTCACTATCTCCAAACCCTTCAGTCCCACTAACATCCTCGTAAATCTTTTCCATACCCTTTCCAATTTAATAATGATCTTTCTATGGCAGGACGACCAGAACCGTACACAGTTTTCCAAATATGGCCTTACCACTGTCCTGTATAGCTGCAACATAACATCCCAACTCCTCTACTCAGTGCTCTGACAATGAACACAAACTTACCAAGCCTTTTCATTACCACTCTGTCTGCCTTTGATGCCACTTTCAAGGAAGTAAATACCTGAACTACTTGATCTCTGTGTTCAATAACACTCCCCAAGGCCCTGCCATTAACTGTGTAAGCACCACCTTGGTTTATCTTACCAATATGCAATACTTCCATCTGCTACTCCTCAGCCTATTAGCCCAGCTGATCAGGATGCTGCTGTACTCCTAGGTAACCTTCTTCACTGGCCACTATACCTACAATTTTGGTGTCATCCACAAACTTAATAACCACGTCTCCTATATTCTCATCCAAATCGTTCATGGAAATGACAGATAACAGTGGACCAATCCCTGTGGAATAATGCTGGTCACAGGCTTCCACTCTAAAAAACACTCTCCACCATTCTCTGTCTCCTATCATCAAACGAATTTTGTATCCACCTGGCCAGGTCTCCACGTTACAATAAAACTGATTCTAATCCTAATTCATCCATCTTTATTAACAAGTTCACTTGCAAAACTTGTCGAAGGCCTTGCTAAACTCCATATAGGCAACATCCACTGCTCTGCCCTCATCTGGCTTGTTGTTTACTTCCTCAAAAATCACAAACAAGTTTATGAGACACGATTTCCCACGCACAAAACCATGCTGACCATCCCTAATCAGTCCATGCCTCTCCGAATGCATATAAACCCTGTCTCTCAGAATGCCCTCCAACAACTCACCCACCACTGACATCAGACTCATTGGTCTTTTCCTTACAGCCTTTCTTAAATAAAGGCACAACATTAGCCACCCTCCTCTGTGTGTGTTTCTATGTGTATGCAAGTGTTTGTGTATTTTAGCGTGTGTTGTGAGGGTGAGTTTTGTGAGTGTGAGAGTGTGTGATACCTTGTCCAACATTCACAGGGGGTAATGTTTGGTCCTGTACAATGATGAATTGCCAGAACCTGAAACCTCATACACCTTGAAGTCATCTTTAATGAATATAATCTTAAATGTAAAACAGGCTGCTGATTCACTGTGGCACCTGTTCCATGCCATCGCACAGTCTAAATTACCCTCATTCTGTCTGCTGAATCAGGCAGGATGTATACACACAGCCTGTTAAATATTCAACAGAAAAGTGTTATTCATTCTTTCAGCAATTTATTTATTGTGCTGTTTGCGCCTGGTGTCTTCATTGTAACCATTTCCAGCCTGGGCTTTGGTTCAAAAAATCACCATCATCATTTGTGTGTGATAAGTATAAAGACCTGGCTGAGTTTATTAATACAGTCATTGCATTGAGCAGCATGGGGCTCAGCCTCAGTTAGCCTCCCTCGGCTGAATTAGGATGGGATCTGCTGAAATCAGCCAGGATTCTTTTACATAGCGACAGTGAGCACATTTGGACATCAAAGGAGCATAGGTTTGGGTTCATCTGTCAATATTCTGCCACCTGTTTCAGCTTACACAAAACAAGCAGCCAGTTGACTGAGATCATTAGCACAAGTGAAACTGTATCCCAGTCCTTTCATGACGACAATAGCCCAAATGGAAAGGACAGGAAGAAGGAAACCTGGGGTTGGGGATGAGAAAGCAGCATCATTCCGTATCTTTAACCAGTTAGATGCATCAACAGGTTAATATATTTGCTGGACAACTGGCAGGAGGTAGAGCAGTTTCTTTTCTATACCAGGGCCTAGTTGATGCCTCACTGATAGAGCCAATGTGCTGAGTGAATTGCATTAACATTAATCACAGGATGCTACAGATATAATTCCCAGGGGATGCCCACTGACACTGGACTAGTGACAGTCAATGTGAGTAAATGAAAGTAACTCATATTACCATGAACTGAGACATATTGACACCTCACTATTGATATGTTTTGAAATGTTCTCCTGAGAATCCTGTCCAGTGGAACTATTACTCTGAGCCCAATGTGAATTATTGAAACAATATTATGAAGCGATCTGCACCATGGGAAACCGGGGAGATTTAATAGTCCTGTTCAAAATAATGCAGGGTTTTGGTAGAGTAGGGAAAGAGAAACATTAGGGCACAGATTTAGGGACCACATGAGCAGCTGACGGCAACATGAGGATAAATTGTTTTATGTAGTGGGTTATAATCTAGAATGCACGGGCAATGGAAACAGATTGGAATATTGTTTTCAAAGAGGAATGGAATAAAAACCTGAAGAGGGAATATACTTTCAGAATGATGGGGAAGATGTTGGGGAAAAGGGACACCTTTGATAATTCTTTCCAAGAACGGGTCAAATGGGCTCTTTCAATGCCACACGATACATTGGACCCAAGTTCAAATTGGTTTGAAGTCATAACTGGGGTTATATCAGCCTGAAATTAAGATTGATTCTGAAAATGGTTCTTTTGTTTGTTTGTATTTCTCTTTTCCACAGATCAAGCAAGTCATGGGGTTAAAGGGCCTTTTCCACAGAAATCCAAAGCAGGCTTCACTCGACAGTCATGTTGCTGGACTGCTCACTCGCAAACCCTCTTTTAGCAGCCAGATCCTCCGCAGGACAGCCAGCGCCCCCACCAAAGGGCAACCGAAGAGCAAAAAGGGCTTTCCTCAAATCGTTCTAGATACCAAAGACTACAGTTCAGAGGGAGCGAGTGAGTCTGATGATACATCCCAGCCTCGGTTTGAGCAGGATGCTGGATGTGCTGAGACTGCTCTGGAAGGTGCTGACAAGGCTGGCACCGATGGGGAAGTGCAGACAGAGGCCTTTAAAGGTAAGGGGATGAGCCAGGGGTCTGGGGAAGGTCAGAAGCCACGTGCGACTGCGGGTGTGGTATTTAGCGAGCCGTTAAGGCGGGCGCATCGAGTGCGCATACTGGACCCTGAGGAGCAAAGGCAAGGCGTATTTACCAGGTGTGCCATAAATGGCTGCGGTAGGATTGGCATGGCCACCAATTGCATGAAATGCGTCATTGGCTCTAGAGAGAGCCCAGATCTAGAACGCAAGTGGAAGGAGCATGTCCACCAGCCAGGTAGCCTGGCAACGGCTAAGCAGGCACATCAGCACGGTTCGTCCGAGCACGAGCGGTTAATTCCCGCGGTCCAATGCCAACCCAAGCAGAGGTGGCGATGCCAGCTTGTCCACGGTGTCGGCTGCAGCAGCGGAGAGGTCGACCAATTGGAGGTCACCGGCAAGGGCTGTGACTCACCCGAGTCTCAAAGCCTGGAGGGTGTGGGCGGTCTGGAGCACTCGTACCACTTGGCACAGAACCCTCAGAGGTGTCCGGGCACTCTACAACGTGAAATGAACTCTTTGTTTGTACAAAAGATGGAGGAACTCCGAAGCAAGTCTCCAATCTTTTCCACTGGTAAGACCTGAACGGACCATTTTGTTGACCCATCTTTTGCTTTGTAGATGATCCAGTTCCTCTGGCCAGTGTCACCCATGTCCAGCCAAACCCTAAATCCACTCACCGAGCCAGAATACCGCAACTACTTCCAACTTTGTATTCTGTTACCTCTTGAGAAAGCTTACACAATGTGGAAGTGAAATGTTAAGTTCCGGTTGTTTTATTTTCCAGTTTCTCATGCGCTACTGCCCACCCAGAATTGCAAAGAGTTATTATCTTTCATTTCCCTTAAAATATGTTTTCAAATGATTCACACCAGCTAAATAATGAAACTTCGTGATGGGTGCATGGATTTAGATAACCTGAGGTTTTGGTGGGTGAAGATCTAAATGGTCTCCTCACAACCAGATGGTCACATCCCCAATTTACATTCTGTCTGAATTTCTCTAAAGTGTCAAGATCCTTAATCTCCTAGTGTCTCCAAAGTGGAAAAGCATTGCAGCGCTTGCTAATTTAACCAAATGTAGATGGAGATAAGCAGGGTACTGTATAGACCAACAAGGTTTGACCCCTGCTGACATAACCAATCTCAGCTAGTAGTCAGGATTTATAAATTAGTCTTAGGTGCAATCATGCTTGCAATGTGATGTGACCCTGGCCTCATAGTTCACTAAACCTAACCCAACTTTCATCCCATCAACGATTGTCAAAAGGTGGTATACATGCCAGGTCTAAGTGGATGATTTCCAATTGAACAGTCAAGTGAGAGGGCCCATTGACATTAGAGGAAACGTGAAGGATCTAGAACATTGGGAGGAAAAACAGCTTCACCCAGGTAGAGTTGTGAGGCCATGGAGCTCACCTCCAGGACTTAGAAACATTTAAAATTGGATTGAAAGGAAAAAGATGCTTAAATGTGATCAGACTATTTATTCAAAATGGAGGGTAAAGGAGAGAAAGCTAAACCAGACCAGGAACCAGAGCAGTTTCAATAAATATATGAGATCCAGGTTTAACAAATAAGTTCCTACATTTTTAAACAATTGACCTGCCTCCTTTCTTCTTCACTGACACCACCAAGTACCTTTGGCTGAAATGTGGAAATGAATGACTTGGTGATGTGCTGAACCCTAATGTTAACCCGAGGTTGCCAGGAGGTGAAATTCAGCAGAGATCAAGGGGATTTGATGTGATTTTATTTCCAGGCTGTATTTCACTGTCATCACTTGGATCCCCACCCAATGGCATCTCGAGCCTGCCCCATCATTCAATTTGGTCATCTCAAATCCACCTTCCCATCAAATATCTCTCTGTCATTGCTGGACATACTCAATGATTGGAATATTTACTAACTTCTGGAGTGGACAATTCCAAAGATTCATAATTCCATTTGGAGAAAGTTCTCCTGATCTCAGTCAGAAGCCACACAACACCAGGTTGTATTCCAATAGGTCTGTTCAAAATCCTCCTTTGTCAGGCATGAATTTATGGGTGGAACGATGGTGGCGGGATGATTCCGGGCAATTAACATTGTCCAAAGATAAGTACAAAATATTTTGGCACTTATAATTGCCTGGAATTATCTCGCCGTTGTTTCTCCGCTTATAAGTTCTGTACCTGTGCGCTTGCCTCCACTTCGCCTGATGAAGGAACGGCACTCGGAAAGCTTGTACTTCCAAATAAACCTGTTGGAGTATAACGTGGTGTTGTGTGATTTTTAACTTTGTCCACCCCAGTCCAACACCGGCGTCTCCTGAGCAAGTGCTTCTCATGTTGTTAACAACCCAGCCAGGGAAACGATGTGTCAGTGTCCACCCTGTCAAGCCATTTTATTATCTTTTGTTTCAATACATCACCTCCTATTCTTTTCAACTCGAGACTTTATCTGTCTAATTTACGAAATCTTTCATCATGGATAACCTTCTCATCCCGGGAACCAATCTAGTGAGTCTTTTGCAGAACTGCCTCCAAAGAAGTAGATCCTTTTTTAAATATGGAGATCAAAACGACCCACAATTCACAGAATCATTGCGTCATACAGCATGGAAACATGCTTCAGTCTAACTTGTCCATGCCAATCAGTTTTCCAAACTAAACTAGTCCCATTTGCCTGCATGTGGCCCATATGCCTCTAAACCTTCCCTGACCATGTACCTTTCCAAGTATTTTTTAACTGTACCTGCCCACGACCACTTTCTCGGGTGGCTTGTTCCATACTAGCACTACCTTCTGCGTGAAAACATTGCCCCTCAGGTCCCTTTTAACTCTTTCCCCTCTCACCTTAAACCTATGCCCTTTTGTTTTGAACTCCTCTACCCTGGGGAAACGACCTTTGCTATTCACCTTTTCCATGCCTGTCATGATTTTGTAAACCCCTAAGAGGTCACCCCTCAATCTCCAACGCTCCAGGGAAAAAAGTCTCAGCCTCTCCTTATAAGTAAAACCCTCCTGTCATGGTAACATCCTTGTAAATATTTCTGCACCCTTTCCAGTTTAATAACAACCTGCATGTTCCCAACATTTCCTGAAATGGTCATTCTAATCCAATCCCATCAGTTCACAGGTTGGGTTAAAATTGCCCTTACATTCCTGTTTTACATTCCAGCTGTGAGAATCTGACCTTTAATGCAGTGCTTCTGTAGACTGGTGTGTGACTTATCTGAATTCCTGTATGTGATTCCTTGCTCAAATGTTGCTTGCTGATGAGTTTAACAGTTTGTAATGTTCTGCCCTTGCTGCCACTTGCAGTGGACAACTGACTTGGAGAGCAACACAAAGGTAATCATCTGTTCCCCTTGGATTTTCCTTCTTGCTTCATTGAATCTGTTACCGAAATGAATGATAAGCACTTGGCTTCAAAACTGATTTGGACAAAGATGTCGCAGTCCTGGCCTAGGATGATGGAGTCAAGAGGGGTGGGGGGGAGGCGATAGCGGGAGGAGCTGCCTCTATCACATTTGTCAATAACATTTACAGACTTATAAAAGCCCCTTAAAGAGCAGGCCAATAGGAGAGAGAGAAAGAGAAACACCGTCTGCACCCAAGGATTAATTAGGACGGCTTTATTCTTGAAGCATGAGCATTTAATTGCTAATTGTAATAGAATTTTAAAGCATATATACTATAAGGGAAATGTTAAGGGACCCAGTGGTCTTTCTCAATCTGACCCAGTGGATAGCATTCTTACCTCTGACTCAGCAGATTGTGGAGTCCAAGTTCCACTCCAAAGACTTAAGCACATAATCCCGGCCAACAGAGTACCGAGGGTATGCTACCTTGTCAGAGATGCCAACTTATGGCTGGATATTGAATCAAGCCTCTGACTGAGTTCTCAAATAAATGCAAAAGATTCCGCACCATTATTCTGATGATGATCAGTGGAGTTTTCCCTCACTTCATGGATAATACTTTATCCCCCAATCAACTTCACTAAATCAAATTGTCTGGTCATTATTGTGTCATAGTCTGTAAGATCTTGTGTTTGCAAATTGGCTGCCGCATCTCCTACACTACAATAGTGACTACACTTTAAAGAAATAGTCTATTGACTGGAAAGTTCTTTAGGATTTCCTGAGGTCATGAATAACTCAATATAAAATAACATAATCATGGGAAATAGGAACAGGAGTAGATCATTTGGCCCCTTGAATTTGTACCATCATTCTGTTTGATCATGGCTGATATTTTACATTATCTCCATATTCCTGTGCAATCCTTGATTCCCTTAGTGCTCAAAAATGTATCCATCCCAGCTCTGGATATATTCATTGGCTAAGCTTTTACAGCATTGTGATCAAGTAGTTAAAGCAATGGTTTAGAAATACCCGCATGATTGAATCCTGCCAACTATGTTCCATGCTCTGGGGTGGCGCAGTGGCTCAGTGGTGAGCACTGTTGCCTCACAGCATCACGGGCCCAGGTTCACTTCCACCCTCGGGCAACTGTCTGTGTTGAGTTTGCACATTCGCCCTGTTTGTGTGTGGGTTTCCTCCAGATGGTCCGAATTCCTCCCTCAAACCAAAAGATGGGAAGGCTAAGTGGATTGTCAATGTTAACTTGCCTGCAGTGTCCAGGGATGTGTAGATTAGGTGGATTAGCCATAGGAAATGCAGGGTTACAGGGATAGGGTAAGCAGGTAGATCTGGGGGATTATGCTTCGATGGGCTCAATGGCCCAAATGACGTGCTTCCACACTGTAGAAATTCTCTGATAAGCTCTCTGGGAAAGAGTATTCCATAGATTCGCAACCTGAGTGGAGAAATTTCTCTTTGTGTCAACTCAAAATGTCCAAAACCCTCATCCTAATTCCATACTCTGAAGCCAAAAGAGTAAACCTCTCAGCTGTACCCTGGTGAACCTTCCAAGACTTCAGGGTTTCAATGTGATCGCTTCTCAGTCTTCTACACTTTCGCTCCTCATTGGACAACTCCCTCACCGCAGTTCTTTCTCCCAGACATGTACAGCATAGAAACAGACCCTTCAGTCCAACTCATCCATGCCAACCAGATATCCCAACCTAATCTAGTCCTGTTTGCCCATATCCCTCTAAACCCTTCCTATTCATATACCCATCCAGATGTCATTTAAATGTTGAAATTGTACCAGCCTCCACCATTTCCTGTGGCAGCTCATTCCATACATGTACCACCCTCTGTGTGAGAAAGTTGCCCCTTAGTCACAGACCTCCAGTCTGAACAACAACCCTCCACCACCACCCTCTGTCTTCTACTTTCGAGCCAGTTCTGTATCCAAATAGCTAGTTCTTCCTGTATTCCATGAGATCTAACCTTGCTCAATAGTCTCCCATGGGGAACCCTGACGATGCCTTTCTGATTAGATCACATCTACTGTTCTGTCTTCATCAATTCTCTTTGTTACGTCTTCAAAAAAAGTTTAAAGCTACAGTGTTTGAAATCTCACTTTAGGGAGTTGCAGTCAGTCAGGAATCAACAGCCATTTTGCTGTTTCCTCCAGTGTTTTTTTCAATTTAAGTCAGCAGGAACGAGAATTGCCTGAGAAACTGGAAGGAGCTACTGTTTTGCACTCACCTGTTTGTGCTCATTCATTATACCCCACTCCTTGGGATCGGGAGAAATCTGAACTGACTCTCATTGGTAACAGGCAAATCAATTAATAGTCTTATGACACAATAACATTTCAAACCAGATTCCCATATGAGAAAAAGAATACTTACTTGTCATTGACATGCGGCAACGTTCACAAACTCAGGATATCCCAAAATGCTTTACAGCGAGTGGAATCCTCCCTTAAAGTTGTTGTTCTGATCCTGAAAATCCTTGTAATAATACAACAACTTTAAGTGAATCATAGCTTCTTATAGACATCAATAAAGAAGTCAGAATTAGGTTCCTTCAAACATTTGTTTGCCTTGAAGAATGTGCAAGTTGAATAAATGTACCAGAACATGTACAACTAGAACTATACATTCCAAACTGCAAAACCAAATACATCAATAATTGTAAAAGGAATACAATTCAATATACCCTTAATATGATACAATATTTTAAGAAATGTTTTCTAAAAATATACTCAGTTTTATTTTTAGGTTGACTAGGTTCCATCTGGTGGCAGGAATTAGTCACTGCAGGGAGCTGTGTTTCTGCCAATAGATAGAGGCCTTCAGTATGAGTTCACAGCCGCAGTAAAGAGAAGGAAATGGTTTCAGTGGTGTAGGGAGTGGTCGAAGGTAAAATTAGAAGTTGGCAAGCCTGGGCGTAGGGTCAGGGAGCAAGGCCAAGCAGGGGGAAGGGCAGGGTGAGGCAATGGCTGAGGGAAACAAGGAAAGGGCAGGTGGTAAGTGACTCTGGTCGGCAAAGCTGGTGATGATGTGTGTGGTGGGTTGGGAGTAGAGAGGCATAGAATGCAATAAACCAGAAGTGTCAACATTTTCAGAGAAACAGGCCTTAAAGATAAAATGATGCCAAAGCAAAATGACATTAAGTAGGACAGTTTGAAGCAAGGACATACTGTAATCACCATTGCACTGCAGAAAGACGTGCCAGTCAATTTGCCAACAAGATTTGTTTTGCAATGAAGTCTCTATACCTAACATGAGTGTGCTTAATATTCACACCAGGTACAGAGCAGAACACCATCCATTGCCTTTCACTGACGATCCTCAGCTTTGATAATCAAAATTCATCTGTACTTCGAACATTTGTCATTTTCAAAAACATATCAACAGTGCCCATTCTATGATGCAGTATTCATACTGTTGTGTCTAAATGGCCCAACATTGCTCATGAGCATCTTTCTTGAACATCTGTATTTCCATTGTCACAGATTGGATGGCCCAAATAGCCTTCTCCTGTGCTGTCATTAGGTTTAAATCAATTAGTCCAGAGATATTATCACCGCCATCTGGAGCAGCATGGGAGTTAAACCCAAGCTTCTAGTTCAGAGCTCTGGTTCTACCACTGCAACGCAAGAGGCCTTCCTCCTGTGTTGTAGACTTGGGACATCTTTAATGAAACTCAATTTTGGCTTTTTTTAACTTTATACATCAAAATTTTCTGGTTTAAATGACTTGTTTTTTGATTATTGCACCTTGTTACAAGTAACATTTTCAATGAAAGCAGTTAGGACTGCATGTTCAAAGTATGTGTGTACATTGATATCTCACTAACTGCAATAGTTGCTATTATTCTAAAGGTCAACCGGTTAATGAGATTCTCTGGGCACCAAACAAATGTCAATGCTTTTATCATGCTGTGTACATAGGAGACGTCAGTCTGAAAATTCCTGTGTTCAGGATACTTTACTAAAGTGAAATTGTTATGTAAATCCTGAACAATTATTCACCAATTCCCAAGTTGGTCTAAAGAGTTATGCAAATCTTGTATCACTCAAGGTGTTCCAGTTAAATAATGAGGGTGAAAATGTAAAGATTGACATTGTACAAAAGAAGGCAAAACTGAGGACTGCAGATGTTAGAGATCAGAGTCCAGATTAGAGTGATGCTGGAAAAGCACAGCAGGTCAGGCAGCATCCGAGGAGTAGAAAAATTGATGTTTCGGGCAAAAATCCTTCATCAAAGAAGTTTTTCATCAGCACAACCTGAGTTTCAGTGTGCATGTCTGTATGCATGGTTGTGTGTGCATGCACCATTGTTTGGGGGCATGCATGCATGTTCATTATGAGGTTGTAGTGCATCTTGACAAAGTGCAGCATGGTAAAACTTTGGCCCTGATCAAATACTAAATTGGTCAAGAGGCCACTTATGTAAAAGGAATCGGATTCTCACTTCCTTTAAACAAAGCCCAAGATGTGAACGTCTAGGTGGGGATTTGAATCTCCCTGATAACTTTTTGAGTGACTTTATTGGTCAGGCAGTGATGTTGCTAGAACTTTCATGGTCTAAACCACAGTAATCTTACATTGTGCACTAACATTGAGTTGCTACAGATAGACACAGTGATGGGAATACATCACTAACCACTGTTGAGCATGTTTCCCTTAACCATTTGGCTAAAATTGATCAAGCTACCTCTCCAGACGAACAATAATCCGACATTGCAGAATTCATTAAATCTTACAGCAATAAATATAAAATAATGCTAACTTGTGTGGCATTTTGTGAAGAAATTGTTCACAAGACAAATGCCATCCAATCAATACAATATAAATTAGAGCCAATGATAAGCAATAAGTAAACCTCAAAGGCAGGGCGGGATTGAGTGCAGAAATGAACTCTGTGTTGCAGGCACTGTGGCTATTCTGACAAATGTTGGAAAACCTCCAAGAGTGTCGGGTAAACAAGCACATGATGTTTTTGTGTTGCAATAGTATGTTGTGTTCTCTGTTAAGTTTGCACTTTTCCTTCAAGTAATTTGCTCCAAGGGCCAGGAAGCAGTGATGCAATAATGTTAAGCAAGCTAAGAGAAGCTTCACCTGTTACCATGGTGATCGCATTTTGATGGATCTACTTGTTTGGAACAAACAATGACCCCTCCCCCCACCCCCAGTGGCACAATGAATACGGCTACCAAGAAAATGTCACAAAGGGTCAGCTCCCATCGGGGTAGTAACAATTTCAATTTTTCTCCCTCCCCTCCGCCTGAAGTGAACTGGAAAGTTTGCCAGTTAACATTAATTGGGGGATCTGTCCAGTGGTGTGCTACTCCAGTGGTGCCATCTTCCATTTAAATCTGTTATTCCAATTGGGAAGAGGGTGTAAAATGATTGCAAAACAAGTAAGCAGGAAGTCTAATCCATTTTAAAGATCAAATAGCAACCGGCAATGTCCTCCCACCAGAGCTCTTCATAAAGTTACCACAATGCCATTCCAATCAAAACCCAAGGTGACACATGTGGAGTCAACCACAGGCAGAAACTTGGTTGGCACCGGTTCAGTGCCCCCTGAGGGGCAGCACCCTTAAGACAATGATGTTCAATGTCACCACCGCTTGGGGATTGACCAAACAAATCTCTCTCTGGTTCTTCACCTTCACTACCGAAAAGGCAGCATTCGACAGCATGAATGACTTCTGAAATGTGGGCGGCACGGTGGCACAGTGGTTAGCACTGCTGCCTCACAGCGCCTGAGACCCAGGTTCAATTCCTGATTCAGGCGACAGACTGTGTGGAGTTTGCACGTTCTCCCCGTGTCTGCGTGGGTTTCCTCCGGGTGCTCTGGTTTCCTCCCACAGTCCAAAGATGTGCAGGTTAGGTGAATTGGCCACGCTAAATTGCCCGTAGTGTTAGGTGAGGGGTAAATGTAGGGGTATGGGTGGGTTGCGCTTTGGTGGGTCGGTGTGGACTTGTTGGGCCGAAGGGCCTGTTTCCACACTGTAAGTAATCTAATCTAATCTAATGAAATGAATTGACGCCCTTACCATTCAGGTATTGGTTGCAGCAGAATGATGTCACCATTTACATCAGGTGGAATTTTGAATATTGAGAGGTCTGAAGTGATATAATTTGGCAGAACCAAGACTCTATAAATGGTAGGGAGAGACAATACAGATTTAATGGCATGGTCTTGAAAGAGTGTGCAGGGACAGAGGGAGCTTGGGATGTACGCATCAGGACACAGTGAGAGTGTGTTTAACAAAGCATATGCAACCTTGGGTTTCATAAGTAGAGCCATTGAGTACAAAAGCAGGGAGGTGGTGCTGAATCATTATGTAGTTATATAGCCCCAACTAGAACACTGCATCCAGTTCAGGGAAGCACCTTTGAGAGAAGATGCGAAGGGAGACTGTGCAAAGGAGATTTACCAAAATAGTTCTGGGGTGGGCAGGGTTTCTTTTAGTTACAAACTCAGGTTGGAAGGGTAGGCGCTGTTCTCCATGGGTAAAGGAGATTAAAGGTAGATTTGATCGAGGCACACCGAGATCATGACAGGTTTAGATAAGAAAACTGTCCCCATGAGCTGATGGTATAGGCATTGGGGGACAAATTTAAAATTTTGGGGGTAAGAGTTGCAGGAGATTGTGAGGAAGAACCTCCTGACACAGTAAATGATAATGACCCACAACTCACCGTCCATGAGGTGTGATGGAAGTGGAGAAAATCAATCATTTCAAAAGGAAATTGGATGGACATAAACTTGATTAGATTCCTTACAGTATAGAAACAGGCTTTACAGCCCAACCAGTCCACACCAATCCTCTGAAGAGTAACCCATCCAGACACACTCCCCTACCTTATATTTAGCCCTGACTAATGCACCTAACACTATGGGCAATTTAGCATGGCCAATTCACCTGACCTGCACAACTTTGGATTGTGGGAGGAAACCTATGCAGACATGGGGAGAACGTGCAAACTCAACACAGACAGTTGCCTGAGGCAGGAATTGAACCAAGGTCCATGGTACTGTGAGGCATGAGTGTAAACCACTGAGCCACCATGCCACTTGCTTAGCTATTGGAATCAAGCTGGCATGTGGGACTGACTGAGTTGCTCCACAGGGACAGTATAGACTTGACGGACTGAATGACCACTTCCTGCACCATGAATGACTCCATGATTCTCCTCAATTACCATCTAATTTGTTCTATGATCCTGTGGGTTGAATCCTTTCAGAAAGATAAAGCTCTCTTGACAGCACGATGTGTTATTAATGCAAAGATCAGTCAGTACGTGGCGAGTGGGGGGTGGGGGAGGGGAAACAAACACAATGAGTTGTGTACCCCAGAACCTGCTGGTCAGTTTATTCCATTCTGACGCTCACTCCACACAAAGAGCAGCCTGATCTTCCCTGTTATTTTTAAGAACTTACTGTCGAAATTAGGGGATTATAATGAGTAGTGTAAGTACTCTTTTAACAATGTGACAATTATTTATGACTGCCAATCAATCCCTCTGATCTAGAAAAGGAAAAGAATTAAACTGGTAAGGCCCATTCCTGAAACTAAAGTAGACAGGTCGGAGACTGGAAGAACACAGCAAGCCAGGCAGCATCAAAAGTTAGAGAAGTCAACATATATGGTGTAACCCTTCTTCAAGACTGGGGTTGGGTGTGGGGGGGGGGGGGGGGGGGGGGAGCTGCAGATAAAGGGGGTGGTGGGGGCAGCATAGTGCGGTGGGGATAGGTGAAGACAAGTCGAGGGTACAACCTGGTTGGTCAATGGGGGAAATGAATCCGGTTGGTGGTAGGGAGCAGTGAAGGGATGGGGAGGAGCTGGGAAGGGAGTCAGGGGATGGGAAGGGAGGTCATTTGAAATTGGAGAACTCAATGTTGAGTCCTGTAGGCTGTAGGCTGCCCAGGTGGAAGACGAGACGTAGTTCCTCCATTTTGCGGTGTGGTTAATTGTGGCAATCGAAGAGGCCGAGGATGATCATGTTGGAAGGGAGTTGTTAGCGGAATTAAAATGGGCAGTGACTGGGAGGATCAAGAACGGTCAAGTCAGAATGCTTCTCCCCGTCCCTTCCACTGCTCCCTGCCACCAATCGGATCATTCCTCCCATTGACTAAATAGTTCGTACCCTCGATCTGTCTTCACCAATCCCCATTTCACCACCCTCCCTCTTTATCTGCAGCTCTCCCCACACCCACCCCCAGTCCTGAAGAAGGGTTACACCCAAAATGTCAACTTCTGCACCTCCTGATGCTGGCTGGCTTGCTGTGTTCTTCCAGCCTCCTGCTTGTTTAATTTGGATCCCAGCATAAGCAGTTTTTTTTGTCTCCATTCCTGAAACTAGTCATTTGCTGTTCAAGGTTTGAAAGGTTGGATGCTTCATATTTGTTCATACTTTCTTTTATTTTCTGTTTTAATCTAATCATTCATTCTCCCTGTTTGCTGTTTAATGCTAATTCACATTCCTTGTCTGTCATTCCTCTGTTTCATTTTTAATCCTTAAATTGTGTTACTTATCATCTTGAACTGTTATCAGCTCCGCATTTGGAACAGGTTACAATAAAAATCTTATCCTGCCGGAAATGTCACAACCCATGGCAATCAGGATGAGATTAGATTACTTACAGTGTGAAAACAGGCCCTTCAGCCCAGCAAGTCCACACCGACGCACCGAAACGCAACCCACCCATACCCCTACCCCTACATTTACCCCTTACCTAACACTACGGGCAATTTAGCATGGCCAATTCACCTGACCTGCACACCTTTGGACTGTGGGAGGAAACCAGAGCACCCGGAGGAAACCCGGGCAGACACGGGGAGAACGTGCAAACTCCACACAGTCAGTCGCCTGAGTCGGGAATTGAACCCGGGTCTCAGGTGCTGTGAGGCAGCAGTGCTAACCACTGTGCCTATTCTTGGAAGATTTGGCCTATTACATTGTGATGTGCCGTATCGGACTGTACTTTGCTTTATTGGACTATGCTAAGCTTCACTGCATTGCTTTGTATTGGGTTTTGATATCTTCTGTTTGATTGTTCAATGCAATAGTGGATTGTGCTGCCCAGTGGTGTTCGACTGTCTTGTGTTGGGCTGTTCAATGCTGTGGTGTGTTAGACCGTGCTGTGGTGTGTTAGACCGTGCTGTGGTGTGTTAGACTGTATTGTAGTGTGTTAGACCGTGCTGTGGTATGTTAGACTGTGTTGTAGTGTGTTAGACCGTGCTGTGGTATGCTAGACCGTGCTGTGATCTGTTAGACTGTGCTGTGGTGTGTTAGACCATGCTGTGGTGTGTTAGACCGTGCTGTGGTATGTTAGACTGTGCTGTGGTATGTTAGACTGTGCTGTGATCTGTTAGACCGTGTTGTGGTGTGTTAGACCGTGCTGTGGTGTGTTAGACCGTGCTGTGGTATGTTAGACCGTGCTGTGGTATGTTAGACCGTGCTGTGGTGTGTTAGACTGCGCTGTGGTATGTTAGACCGTGCTGTGGTGTGTTAGACCGTGCTGTGGTATGTTAGACTGTGTTGTAGTGTGTTAGACCGTGCTGTGGTATGCTAGACCGTGCTGTGATCTGTTAGACTGTGCTGTGGTGTGTTAGACCGTGCTGTGGTGTGTTAGACCGTGCTGTGGTATGTTAGACCGTGCTGTGGTATGTTAGACTGTGCTGTGGTATGTTAGACTGTGCTGTGATCTGTTAGACCGTGTTGTGGTGTGTTAGACCGTGCTGTGGTGTGTTAGACTGTGTTGTAGTGTGTTAGACCGTGCTGTGGTATGTTAGACCGTGCTGTGGTATGCTAGACCGTGCTGTGATCTGTTAGACCGTGCTGTGGTGTGTTAGACTGCGCTGTGGTATGTTAGACCGTGCTGTGGTATATTAGACCGTGCTGTGGTGTGTTAGACCGTGCTGTAGTGTGTTAGACCGTGCTGTGATCTGTTAGACCGTGCTGTGATCTGTTAGACCGTGCTGAGGTATGTTAGACTGTGCTGTGGTATGTTAGACCGTGCTGTGGTATGTTAGACTGTGCTGTGGTATGTTAGACTGTGTTGTGGTGTGTTAGACCGTGCTGTGGTGTGTTAGACCGTGCTGTGATCTGTTAGATCATGCTGTGGTGTGTTAGACCATGCTGTAGTGTGTTAGACCGTGGTGTGGATGTGTTTGTTTGCACTACGATGATTATTATGTGTTGTCTTTCAATACCAAAGCAACATCTGTTGTCAGTCTGAAGTCTGTTTTGTCCTAGTCATCTATGTGTTTCCACTTATAAGTTATAACTGATTGCATACGCTGGCTTACAGAGTTTATTTGGCACTGAGGGGAAAGACTACTCCAGTTCAGTGATATTTAGAAATTGAAAGAGATGAAATTATTGATTTATGAATGACCTACAACAGAGCACGTCTTTTAAAAAAATACAAATTGTTTTATTTTTATGGAATGTGACTGTTATCCAGAAAAAACTATTTACGTTTCAAGCTTTTCTGAGGTCTCAAATGAGTAAATCTGCTGGGGGAATTGGTTGTTGTGTTGTATTGAAAGGTTAATAATGTCTTGAGCATTTCAGACTAAGTTAAAATGTCCATTGGCTTTCTTAGTCGATATCATGCTTAATTTAAAAGGGTAATTTGGCAATCAGGTTTCATGTATGCTACTCATGACCTAATTCCAATCGTTATTCTCAATAAAGCTGCAAGTGGAGCTAAAGGAACTGGGGATGGGCTGAATATTGTAGTTTATGATACTTTCCCACTGGTGACCCCTGCTGGAAGTGTACGTGCACTGCTGTTGTGGGGTGCCCAGGGTTTTGGAACGAGCTTTGATGTTTCCCATGAAATGGCCATGAATGTTTGCTGATATACAAGGGGACCCTTTTGAATGAGGAGGCCACAGTGGAGCCTAACTTCCACAAGTGAAGAAGAGCATTGAGAAGAGAGCATGGAGAAACAGGACAGAAAAAACAACTATTTTGAGAACAATTATTGAAAGCCCATGTCTCAAATCCTAACTTCAGTGTCACAAGGAAATAATCTAACTTTGACTGTACCTGTCTTCCATTCATTGACCTGATCACCCCACACAGTGACTGTATGCGAGAGTGTAATGACACTGATTTGACATTTAATGACTGCTCTTTTCTCCTCATCTCCTTGCAGGTGTCCAGCCGTTCTCACATCCAGTTCCAAGCATTCCCATGCACACTCTTGAAACTATTACTGAAGAATCTATGCATTTGGAGGATAGAACTTGCACTGACTCCCAGCAGATGCCCCCATCTATTGTGAGCAGTTCCGGAGAAGAAACCACCAACTCAGAAGAAAGCTTAGTTCCGGAAAGCAGCCCGCCACCACTAAAACAGATGAAGATCTCTACCAATAATAACCGAGCAATAAAGGCCCCAGAGGTGTCTTGTAGTGAGGAACAATTGGAAAATGGATCTGATTGCCTGGGCAAGGATCTCCTCAAAGGAGGCAACATTTGTCTTGCATTAAATCTCCATGAAGATTCTCAGGATGATGATGGAGCTTCCCAGTTTTCAGATGGAAATGCAAGTTCATGCACTTCCGTTCATCACTCCGAAACCACAATGAGCGCTTCTCAAAGCCCAAAAGATCCCTCATTGGCATCAGATGGCCAAGGTAAAGAAAAAGCTGGAATCCTCAGTGACCACCTGTCCCAACTTGATGTTTTACCGACTGGATGCTCATCCAGTAATTCTGTTCAGGAAATGTCTGGTGAGAGATCGGACAGCACAGAGCTAGCTGAATCTCAGAAATGTCCTACGTTTGATTTATTCCCCAGTTCTCCATCACAGGCTGCTCAAAATGGATGTGACAAAAATTCCCCTGGTTGTCTCGTTCGGACGAACGTTCACCCTGATATCGCACGAAGCACTAGTTGTGATGGACGTTTCATTCAAAGTCAACAGACATTGGTGGTGACTCCTGTCCAATTGTGCACCTCTCCTGTGCCTGTGGTGTCATCAGATGTGACCATTAATGATAGAATTTGGTGTAAATTGGATTCTGGGAACCACAGGGATAGCATGTCCTCGTCATCCAGTATGTCATCAAATGACACCGTCATTGACTTATCATTACCCAACTTGGCCCGAAAGAGTCTGTCTGATCTGAACAACAGGCAGAGTGAAACTTTGGAAGGGCTTGTAATAGATAAGCGAGTAAGGCCTCGATCAGCCACAACCAGTCATGAAATACTCACCCAAGTTAGCAAAAGTAAATCTAACCCTAATTTAAGATCTGACGGTGACCAGCAACAAATTGATGACCTTCAACCAAAGCCCTTGGGTAAATCATTGCCAAATCCCTGCCAGCCAAGCTTTAGGCGACACACCTGGAGCAGGTTATATATGGAAAGCCTCAAACAGTCTTCCCCAACTCTCAAATCAATAACGCAGAGCAAAAAGGTAGCAGACAGTCCAAGTAAATCAAAGAGCCTGGGAGACCTAACTTCTGATGATATTGTGCCCAGCTTTGACAGCAAGTACAAGAGCATTAGTCGGACCTTCATCACACGGCCCATGCGTGAGCAGCGCAGGGCAGCTGGCATGAAGAGATTCGACCAGGACAATTTGACGGAGCAGCTGAAGAGGATCACGAGCTTCGAACGGGAAAACGATATCACTTCTCCCACCGCTGGCCAACCTCCAGAAACAGAGGACTCCAGCCCAGTTGTCCTGCGCAGATCTTCATCGAGGAGCCAGAGCCGGGTGCGGTACATCGCCAACCGGGCGAAGCAGGCACAGGAACGGCTGCGGCTGCAGAACCTGGGGCAGGGCAACCCGCCCGGCATGCTGGAAGAGAGGGGCAACCCTGAGGGGGCCTGCTGTGATGCCAAGAGCATTTGCACAGATGTGGCTCTGCCCTATCCAGACCCAAATGAAGTCAAGGTCCCAAAAACTGCTGACAATGAGGCTGCGGTCTTCTTCATGCTAAAACTTTAAGAGCTATTGCAAAGAGAACTTACTGAGTTCAAATAATTCGAAACGCATCAGCAGACTTCAAGAAAGATCGCATGATGTTTTCACTGCAAGAGCGGCGCTGAGAGGCAACAACATTGGGATTGGGTCCAACTTTTAAAAAGCTGGAATTTGTGCTTTTTTTTTATGTTGCACTTCTGGTGTGCCATATTTTGCACAAATAGTGCAGTTTGCACTGGAATTTGTAATTTTTTACAATGCAGGTGCAAATTGGTGCAGAAAAAAGCGCTAAGGATTGCACTAAAAAGGGGAAGGAGAGTGAGATCTAGTGAAAGACAGAAAATAATTTCAGCTCTTCAGAGCTGGTGAACAACTACGTCTTCCTCCTAGCAGTGGGGATGTGAAATGTGTGGCAATGGTGTGTATTATCTAATGCTACTCATTTTGAGGCAAACATCAGGCAAAGACGTCTTCAGTTCCTAAGCATTACCATTGTATCTTAGCCCCTATCTGAATACATACTCACAGCGTGATACAACTGCCTGAATTATTTTTTAAAACTATGTATGTGCTTGTGTAAAGATAAAACTGCACGATAATGTTGTTTTTATTTAAAATACAATGCCATTAGATTGTTTTAAAATGAATATCACCAAAAGAGAAAGAAAAGGCTGCTGTGTATTTAATAAATGTGCAGCAATGTGTATGTCCAATTTTTCTTTAAAGTGTTGCATGTATTTTAATTGTGATTTTAATACACAATCAAGGCTGGCTTACAAAGTGTAGGTTTATATTCCACGACCAACCCCATGCACAAAGTGTAACCAGGGCAGCTGCTCCAGATGTGGTGATTGTTGTTTTAACCCTTTTAGAGGACAGTTGCAATGAGGTTCTCAGGAGGTGCAACTCTCCGATTCGTGTTAGATGGTTTGAAGCCAGCTGGAGGCCTAATGGGATAAAGGCTCCTTCTGCCTATCCAGATCCAAGGATCTAACTCTGGCCTGTGTTAGGTTAACTGATGTCAAAATGATGTGCAAGTTGGAATGAAGAAATTGGTCTTCTCAACTCTAGATAGGAAAACAACCCTTGATCACCATCCATTGCAATGAGTTTGTAAGTGCCTAGGGGTGGACAGTTTGGAAGGAAGTTCCAGATTTCCACTACCTTTTGTGTGAAGAAGTGTTTACCATCATGAAATGTCAATGGCTTGGCATTAGGTTTCATGTTTGACCCTCTTGTTCTGGGCTCAGCCATCCATTGGTAAATAGTTTCTCTCCATCACCCACTTCTATCCTTGAATCATTTCAAACACCTTGACCCGATCTACCTTTACTCAAGGGAATACAAGCTTAAACTAAACTGCGAACCACTTTGGAAGGACATATGAACAGATGATAGGATGACAAACCAAAAAGAAAGATATGCTCATAAAGGAATCAATGAAACCACCTTCCTCTGATCTTCTGCAAACACTGTCATAAGTTTAACATTAGAATGAGGAAGTGTAATGGAGATAGGATATACTCAATTACCTGGGGTCACCGTCATTATTGCCAGTTTGTAAGTTGTCTTGTCAAGTGTCAAACATCCAATTCCCCTTAGAAACTGAATGGCTTGTCAGGGGTAGGGACTTTGTCGAGGGGAAGCCCCCTTGCAGTCCTGATTCAGAACTGAGGCCTCAGTGGAGTCTGTGCAAACTGAAACCTTTGGTAAGTTGCACAATATGAGGAGAGTGGTGTTGTTGACTTAGCAAAGCAATCAATTAATGTTCAACAGAACTCAACCTTGACATGACAAAAACACCTTCTGACAGAGAACATTAGCATTCTGAGAACCACAGAATTATTAGCGTGGGGAAGGAGGCCTTTTGGCTCATTGTATCTTCAGCAGCTTTCCAAATTAACAATCTACTTTGTGCCATTCTCGCATCTTCTTGTACCACTCCATGCTCTTCCTTTACAGACTAATTCACATACAAAGACTTTGCCTGAACCTGTTTCTGATATAATGTTAGGCAGTGCATTCCCCACTACACCACCCACTGCATGAAAAAAGTATGTCTCATGTCATTTTGCTTCTTTTATTAATTACTTTAAATCTCTGCCCTCTATTCCTTGATCCTTTACAAATGGGAACAGTTTCTCACTATTTGTCCATGATTTTGAATCTCCTCTCGGTATGCTTTTCTCCAAGATCAGTACAAATTTCTCCAACCCACCTTCCTAACTGAAATTCCCCACTCTGGGACCATTCTTGTGAATCTTTTCTGCACTCCCTCTAATGTCTTCACATCATTCCTAAAGCATGATGCAGTTCTCTAGCTGGGGTTGAGCTAGTGTCCTCTACAGGTTCAGCAAAACTTCAAAAAGCAGATTACTGTGGATTCTGGTAATTCAAAACAAAAGACAGAAAATTCTGGAAAAACTCAGCAGGCCAGAAAATGTCTACGTAGACAGAGCAACAGTAAATCTCTCAGGCCTTATCAGTTTGATTTTAGTTTCAACATAAACTCCGTGCTCTTGAATTCTAATCTTTTCTGTCTTTCTGCATTGTTGATGCCATTTCAGTCTCTCAAGCATGGCTGTGCATAAAGAGTTAGGATCCCAATACATTCTCCTTCTGTCAGTGCAGTTACATCATTTCAATAGCATATTCCTCACTGACATGCTTTACTCATTGGTCAAGGTGGCCACAGCAGTTACAAATGTTTATATAGTACCTTTAACATAGAAACATCCCAAATCACTTCAGATGGCGTGTTAACAGAAAGCATTTGGCATTGATCCACCAAAGGAAATAAAACCAATCTTTTTTTTAAGGACCAGCTTAAAGGATGTTCAGGAAAGAAATTGCAGAGCTGAGGATCTAAAAGCCTGAAGTCATATGCACAAATTGTGAAGTGATTAAAAACTGGGAATGCTCAAGATAGCCAGTTTTGGGGGAACACAGAGAGCTCGGAGGGTGATGAGGCTGGACAGCATTACTGAAAAGAAGAGGAAAGCAGAAGCATACCTCAGGAAAGGAGAAAAATTAAACAAGATGGCTTGGTGTGATGACAGTTAGATGGACTGCAGAGTACAATTCTCCCCAGTGTTTCTAGATTGGTGTTTATGCTCCATGGTGCCTCCTCCCATCTTGCTTTATCTCACCCTATTTGTAAATCCTTCTATTCATTCACTTCCTATCTCTGTCATATTTGTTTCACACTCCTTGTGGTGGCAAACTCCACAGTCTAATTTCTATGTACTGAGTCTTCCAAATTACTTATTGCATTTGCTCTTATATTTGTCACCTCCAGATGGAGTATTCCCACAAGTGGAATCATCTTCCATAAATCCCTACAAACGGTGTCTGTTGGAACTCACCATAATCTATCAGGTCTCTCCCCATACTTTCAGCCCCAACAGTCTGATCAATCTTCCCAGCTAATTATAACTGCTCGATTCTGCTATCCTTCTCAGTGTCAATGCCGTGGCTCAGTTGGCAGGAAAGAATTAGACTTTGTATTAATTGTTGACATCATCTCACTGCCCAAAGATCGCTCAGGTATCCAGAGGAATTATGAAGATCCTACCCTACCCATTACACTGATTGTAAACCTCTGAACTTTAGTGAAAGTTGAACTTCACAGTTCAATGAGGATTGATTTAATTTGGTTTGGAAAGACCAAATCTAACTGTAGACATTAGAGGATTAAATCATTCATTCATTCATTCATAATTGTCTTCATGCACTAATTCCAAGAATGTTTTCATCTTTGATTTTATTTTGCAACATTGTACCTTACAGACTGATCACTGGTTGCACTATCCCTTGCATGATGTATTGTTTCAACCAGAAATGTTCTAGATATTGTTAATATTCAAAATGCAGAACAGCCTAATTTTAGGACTGCAATGCATACTGGGAGCATTTTTAATTTTGGTTCTTTTTTTTAAATGTCTGATTAAAAGTAATAATTGAATGTTTCAGGTTATGAAATGAGAATGTCTTGTTTCCAGATATCTTGGATGTAATATTTCACTTGACGCACAGTATCTTCCATGTACATTACTGAGAGTCATGAATGTGACATGTCCACATGGCAAAAAAAGTACAGAATAAAAATATGTATCTTCCTACCACTTTGATAATCCTGCAGCAGCTATCTGCGATTTTAAACACTATTTGTAATTAAACTATTGTATCAATCAAATAAAATGCAATGAAGTTTGCTGTAATTGTCCTCATTCAGGTTTATCACACTGGAGGCCACTGTCCACTCTCCAACTAAACCTCTTCCAGTTTGAATAACACACTTAATAATGAGGCCAATTGACTGAGTGACTGTGGTCTGCTTCTAATAAATTCCAAAAAAAAATGTCTGCTGTGTTGTGCAGCTGCAATTCTGCGTTGCAGTAATACTGTAAAATTCTGCTCCACAAATAATGCAAATCTTACTCTCGCCACAGCCACAGATTGTATCCCTATAAGTCCTTTTACCATCGTCGAACATCCTTGGCACTTCATAAGAGCATTGCACAAACATGATTTGGTGCTGAGTGACCTAATTAGATATTAGGCCAGATGATTAAGAGCCTGATCATTGAGCTTGGTTATAAAGAGTATGAAAAAGGAGAAGAGTGGGGTTGAGAGGCAGAATTCCAAAGAACGGGACCATGGCAGTTGAGGTGGTGGTGAGGGTGCCAAATGGATTTAGAGGAGACTATAGATTTAGGGAGGAGGCTTGGGATATGGAAGCATTTGCAAAAGAGGAATTGGACTTTTTAAAATCAAGTAATACTGTACTGATAGAATTCTTACAGTGCAGACAAAGGCCCTTCAAGTCCACACCAGCCCTCAGAAAAGTATCATACCCAGCCCCAGTACCCCCATCCTGTCCCTGTGACTCTACATTTCCCACGGCTAATCCACCTAACCTACACATCCCTGGATGCTGCAAGGCACTTTTTAGGGTGGTCAATCCATCTTTGAACTGTAGGAGGAAACTGGAGCACCTGGAGGAAACCCACACAGTCACAGGAAGAATGTGCAAACTCCATACAATCACCTGAGGCTGGAATCAAACCTGGGTCACTATCAGCATGACTGTCAGTGCTAACCATATTGCCCATTACTGATATTGCAGTATTAGATTGTAATAATATCATACACAACCACTGTGTTGCTATAAAACTACAAAAATACTAAAAATCTGTCTAACTGTACTGGAGAATAATTTCAGGATTCCTGCATAGTTTCTGAAAAGCCATCTCCACCTTGAAATATTAACTTCCTTTCTCCATGAATACTGGCAGAACAGTTGAGTATTTCCAGCACTTTCTGTTTCCCTCCCTGTATTAGTTTCCTGTACCAATCAGTACTGGTAGTGCCATAACTTGAGTATCACACCACAGTAACCAGCAACTTCAGTATGCCCATTGCATTTCAGCTTATTTATTAATACTTCTGGGGTTGTGTGGTATAGTGATGGTGGGTAGTATGGTGGCTCAGTGGTTAGCACTGCTGCCTCACAGCACCAGAGTCTCCGGTTCAATTCCAGCCTTGGGTGACTGTGTGGAGTTTGCACGTTCTCCCCGTGTTTCTCCGGATGCTCCGGTTTCCTCCCACAATCCAAAGATGTGCAGATGCTAAATTGCCCATAGTGTTAGGTGCTGTAGTCAGAGGGAAACAGGACTGGGTGGGTTACTCTTCGGAGGGTTGTTGTGGACAGGTTGGGCCAAAGGGCCTGTTTCCACGCTGTAGGGATCTAATCTAATCTTCAAAGGCTCAAGAATGAATAGACATAAAGGAGAAAATGAATGAAAAAAATTAGAACATGAAACCTGGAGAACCTTGTTTCTCTGAAAGATTGTAGGTTTATGGATTGAATGACCAGAGGTAGTAACTGAAATGGAGACCATATCAATATTGAAGAATAAGCTTTGTAGATGGATGATGAAAAAGACAAATATTACAAATGCTCCCTGCCTATCACCATATAAATTTTTGAGTTTACTTGTCCTTTGATTCTGAATTCTTTAAAATCAGATTGCTTTGTTTCCACTGTTGTTAATGGGATCATTTAATGACAATTGTTAAATCAGGGTGTCTCATCATTGATCTCTTCCCTGAAAATTGAACACACAGGAGATTGAGCCACTGGTCCTGACAGGAATAGCCAGTGAAGAAAAATAAAATGCCATACGAAGTCAGCATAATGTCTGTTAAAATAAACTGTGAAGTCCGAAGGCGAAAGGACCCACAAGCATTCTCAATGACCCAAATCTCACAATGGAAGCATAGGCCTCGAAGAGTAGTTACCATGGAAACCATCGGCAATGGACCCTGAGCATCCCAAGAGCAATCACACAAACTCTATTCAACTGTGTCCCCCTGTCAACAGGAAGAAAATCATCTTACCACTGCCAACAAAAAGCTTCATTCATTTCACTTTCTAGAAAGTTCCTTCTGAATAGAAATGGTCATTCTTTTTTAAACACCACTCTTACTTTAACAGCTGCTCCTAAGATGGGTTCAGTTTTGATTGCAACTCTCGGGATTGCATTCATTTCATCTTCAGAATATATAATAAGTTTTCCCCTATTGAGAATTTTCAGTCTGGAAAACCCTGAAAAATGGAAGGCCAGGTTTACTTAAACACATTCAGGCTGACAGAGATGAAAACAAATAATAGTGCTTTAAATGGATCGTATTTTTGATATTGTTTGAAAACATTTTGTACCAAATCTGCTTTTAAGATCATCAGTGTGTACCAATACTTGCCTAGTTCCCCAATAACATGGTTGCCTCTTAGCAGCCCACAGAATCAGCCCAGCAAGACAGTCGGGAATATTGAAGCGGTCACCATTGGCTCAACAGGAAGGTCCACTGACACGTACTAAGGGCAACTCACAATAGACAATAAATGCCTGCTTTACTAATGACGCCCACATCCCAAGAATTAAAAACATGTTTAAAAACTGTTTTGTCTTTAGGTACGGTTAATGTAATTGAATGCCCCCAAGCTATGGCCTGAAGATGCTGACTCATGCTCTGGTAACTTCTACATATGCCATTTGCAGCCCAGTCTTCAGACGTGCATCATATGCTAAGGGAATGGCAGCCTATTTGTCCGTGGAAAGCATTGTAACAAATCAGATCTAGTCTTAGCCCAACAGCGACATTTCACCTTTGTCACTGGTGAGTGAGCAAGTATCAGATTGCCAATGTTCTCATTAGCAACTCCCACCTGCCAAACCAAGAATGAAGAAGGTTACTATTGTTGCTCCATCACATAACACATAGAATTACATCTACTACATAGCACAGAATTAGATCTTTTGGTCCAATTATTCCATATTGGTCTTTATGCTCCATACAAACTCCTCTTCGCCTTCTTACATTTGATTCTATTCCTTTTTCTCTTGTGTTAATCTTATTTCCCATTAAATAGATCCACAAACTACCTCAACCACTTCCTGAGGAAACAAGTTCCACATTTTCACTGTTCTCTGAGTAAAAACGGTTTCCTCATCACACACGTTAGTGATGGGCGAATATTCAGGGCCACATAAGTGAAAGCATCTCCTGTTCACCAGTGCTTATCACTTTATAATTTTCGGCACAACTATCAAGCCACTTTTCAGGCTTTCCTTTCCGAGGCAAAAGTACCCCAGTCTGGTATCACTTTTCGGATTTTTGATTACACTTTCTCCAGAGCCTTTTTATCATTCACAGAATAGTGCAGTCACAGCTGTGCACAATACTCCAACCTGCAAGAATTTTGGCTACACCAAAATTACATCAGCACACATCACAGATTGAATCATTCCTTGAGCTCTCTTTGATTCCCTATTATACTGGATAGTCCATGCTGTGTGCTGGCACTGGAAAACATTATTACAATTACATATTGGTTTAAGGTGGCCCCCGCTAAATGTTTCCTATGGGATTTTAGTAAATATTTACCCGAGTCGGGGTGGCATGGTGGCACAGAGATTAACACTTCCAAGGACATGGGTTTGATTGCAGCCTCAGGTGATTGTCCCTGTGCAATTTACATCTTCTCTCCATGTCTGTGAATGGCCTCTTTCCACACTGTAGGGTTTCCATACTGTATTTTGTCTCCCTGTCTGCTCTCTTTTCCAATCTCTCCATTCTACAATTCCTATTCTTTCTCCTTCAATTCTACATCCCTTTACTCTCCAATTTTCTTTCCTTAACTTCTCTTGCTGCATTGTCCAATCTCTACGTTTTGCCTCTCCTCAAATTTCCTGCTTGATCTTTTACCCATCCTCCTTCACCACCCAGTCTGTCCCACTTAATGTCAAAACATTATGTTCATTACCAACAGAAAGGACCTATCAGCAACTTTAATTTCTGTAATCAAATTCTCCTCACAATCACACCTCAGGGTTCATCTTAAAACAGTATTCAAAGAGGATTCCACTGTTATGAAGATGTGGGTGTACTGTACATTTAAGAGAGTTAAAAGCTAGCAGGACTACCTGACATAGCTCGAAGTGTTCTGAACAAAATATAATGTAACATTTGGTCGAACAACCCGATTAGCTGGTTGCCTGGAGACTACAAAATAAATTTGAATTAGGCCAATTGGTTTAAATTATACCTTGAAAAATACCAAATCCAATCCAGTTTGAATTGAGTATATTGACAATCTTAAAAGCCAATGATACAATCCAATGTTTTGGAGGTATAAGACTGGGGAAAATCAAACAGTTAGGAGGAGAACTGCCAAGCCACCAGCATCTGCAGACGGCCCTGAGAATAGCTCTCTTAAAAGTACCTTTATCGATCAGTAGCCTGTGAAACAGAAGTCCTTAAGAAGAAGAGAAGACTGAGGAAGATATCAGAGAAGATTCGACATCTGACCAGTTTTGGAATTTGAACTTTTGGTAAATCTTAATCGGGGTTTTATCGGACTAGTATTATAGAAGGGAAGGTAAAAGATAGGTTAGAGGAAAGAGTTATAAATAGTTGTTAGTTAATTATTCTCTTTTATACTTTATGAAATAAAGTTGTTAATTTTTATTTCAAATAGTCCTTGGCCTCTCGAACTTTCACAGATTACTGCACGGGATAAATCTTTTCTGTGTTGCTGGTTTAAATTAAGCAGGAGGTTACCTCGTGTCGTAACATCTACATTCAGCATATCAAATCCAACGAAAACAGGTTTCTTGGATTTCTGAGGAGGAACCTTTGGTATTGTAATAAAAATGTTTGAATTATAGCTTATCAAACATTTGTTTATCCAATCTGGCATAATGCAAGTTGTGTAGAGACCCTTACAGTGGGAAATATAAATAGGTTTAAACTGATCCATGCACATGCTACATCATTTTGCAATTGGGAAATACACCAGGTTTGCAGTGGAAACCACAACAATAAAAGAGGGGAAAATCCAGGCTGCCCGTGTTCTATAAGATATGGTTTAGCTATCACTACCCGTATAACTATTGGCAGAATATGAATACTAATCCATCGTTCTAAAACACTGATTTAAAACAGAAACAGAGAGGGTAAATGCTTTGCATCACTGTCAGTAGTTGGTGGGACATTTCTGGACCCAGGGTTAACACTTGGAATGGAATGGGTGGCATGCCATTCCTCACAGCGCCAGGGACCCAGGTTCAATTCCACCCTCGGCTGACCGTGTGGAGTTTACATATTCTCCCTTTGTCTGTGTGGGTTTCCTCCAGGTGAATCCTGTTTCCTCCCACAGTTCAAATATGCATGGGTGAGGTGGATTGGCCATGCTAACTTGCCCATAGTGTGCAACGGTGTGCAGGCCAAGTGGGTTAGCCACGGGAAATGCAGGGTTACAAGGATGGGCCAGTGTGGACTCAATGGGCCTAATGGCCTGCTTCTGCACTGTAGGGACTCGATGGTTTCTCATGTACACTTTCAGATGTGACCAGCCTGGAAAGTCAGTACTTGCTGCCCATTAATAACTGCCTTGTGGGGACTCAACATCAACCGCGTTTCTGCAAATAAGAATTGAAGACGACAGTTACCCAGAGAGACCATCTTTAATTAGCTGAAGGGCCTTTTACTGTGCTGGAGACCTCGATGACTCTATGACTATGGAAAATGGGGCTAACCTCTTTACAGCACACAACTAGGAGAAAGTGAGGACTGCAGCTGTTGGAGATCAGGGTCAAAGAGAGTGGTGCTGGACCTTTTGGGCGTAAGCCCTTCATTATGCCCAAATGTCGACTCTCCTGCTCCTCGGATGCTATCCGACCGGCTGTGCTTTTCCAGCACTATACTCTTCGACTTACAGCACACAAAATTAAGAAGAGAATTAATGGAGGCGTTCAGGATCATGAAGTCGTTTTCATATTGTAATAAGGAGAAGCTGTTACCAAAGTAGAGGGGTTAGCTAGCAAAAGAATCAGAGGCACGATGAGGAAACAAAAAACAATCATCAATGTGATGTTGTGATTTGGAATACACCAGCTTGTGGAAGCAGGTTCTTTCATAAGAGTAATATTTGAAGTGGAAATGCTTTGCCAAGCTATTGGGAATGAGTTGCTGAGCTTGTTTAATTGTGTGGTGTTTCAATGAACTGGAACAGGCAAAATTGGCCAAATGGCCATGGCCTCTGGCTGTCTATGGTTCTATTCCCTTTGGCTTAGCTACTTAGTTGTAACCAATACACCTTCTCAGAACATATCTTGAGTTTCTAACTTATTTCAGTATTACCCCATTTTGCTTTGTGCTATCATCACTTTTGTCACTCATCCTGTGTCTCACAGGCATCTCCCAATCCTTTTCTCTGTACTAACCATAAAGTGTTACACCTTCCAAAATCCCACTAACTGGAACCTTAACTCTATGTCTTTCTCCATGGATACTACCTGACCTATCGAGTGCTTTATTACAAAGTGTGTGGGACTGCAGTCACTGGATAATGACAACAGGTTCCCTTCCCTAAAACAAAATCAATAAATCAGTTGGAATTTTACAACAATCCACCAGTTTTCTTGGTCATTTTTTGGTGCCAGCCTATGAAGGGGTTTATTGAGTTTAATTTGGTGACTTGTCGTTATGTGATTTGAGCTCTCCATTTCTGGATGGTTCCCTCAGACATCGGACTGCCGTGCCAAAGAACATCTGCTGCCTGACAATCTCATAAGTGAAATGAAGCTGGGACTCTCAGTCCAGTTGCTGCTGGGCATCAGTCTGCCACATGACAGCACTTGTAATATGACATATCTTGGCACACTCACAGGAAGCAGCTGTGGGAAATAGCAATGTACAAGATGCTGATACCAAGTCTGAGCTTCCTGAAGTGCCAGCTCATCTGGAGATCTCTTCCTCCTCTCCTGGACCTTAACAGTGGACATTTAACATTCAACTGGTTTCAGCACTTTGTCCAAAACATTATCTTTGTCAGAGTGACACACTTTTCATATTTACACTGCGTGTCAGTTCGGATTCTTTATTCAAGTGCTTGGGGTGGGACATGAAAGATTTAAGAAAGACACAAGGGACCAGAGTGATTCATGTGTGGAATGGACTCCCAAAGGCTACAGTTACAACGTTTTAAAGACATTTATATATGTACATGTATAAGAAATATTTGGAGGGAAATGGACCAAGTGCAGGCAGGTGAGGCTAGTTTAGTTTGGGATTATGGTTGGCATAGACTAGCTGACCAAAGTGTCTGTTTGACTCTATTTGGGGTTCCTTTCTATTTCTATGAACCCAAAACCCCCTTGAAGTACAAGTGGGAGTGGTATTCAGTGAGGAACAGTTTACCTGTACACCAGTAGGTCACAGGGTGCCGCAATAATTCCTACTTCACACTCAGAGAAGACAGCAAGTCTCTGAGGGGATTCCCAATGCCTGGTGTGTGAAATGGCAATTTTCTTCTCTATCCCTTTAAGCTACCACAGTCTGATGTTCCACTGATTAGAACAGTCGATGGACCACAACAAACAATCAAGGTACAGGTTACAATATTCAAGCCCAGTTATAGTCTGCTATAAAAGTCATTGTTTTTAATTCTATGTCTTTGACCTGATTTATCTGTTTGCTGAATTGGCTAATGTCTGTGAACCCAGTTTGTGACCCGTTGTACATTCTGTCGACATAAACAAGCAGCAGGGCATGTTACCACACAGGCAAACAGCAGGAGGGACATCACCGCTTGGAAAATATTCATAAGTATGGCCAAGAGAACTTATTTTGTAACAGGGTGAAGAGGGCCTTGTTCTTTCTAATTGGGGTGAACTGCACTCATCATTCTACATGGAAGGGCATAAGGTGACACTGCAAAAAATGTCCAATAAATTACACCATGATCCCTGCTCACCTAACTGTTGAACAAACTTCAGTACAAATTCTAAATTGACATTGCATGTGCAATTGTCATAGCATGCTTTGATGGTCTTTGTGAGCTCATTAAGGACTTCTCAATAGAGGACTCGGTGGGAGTCCTCCTACAAAAAGGCTTTATTGAGAATGCATGAGTTCTCCTGATAATTATAACTTTGCTGGCACTCTGATCCAAAAGTATCTTGCTGAAACTTCCCCAGAGCAGTGAACGGGAGTGGAGGGGAGGTGGGAGTGGAAGTGAGGTTGAGGGGGGATGCTTCTAATATTGCTTACTCAGGCGGTGTTTTCCTGGCAATCTCCCAGCCAAGTTAGAACAGGACAAGAGGTCCCAGAGGCAGAAATATGTTGGACAAGTTACAGAGGTTAAACAAAATGATTTAGTTTACTCAGTGACTCATCGACAACTAGGGGATTGGGGAAAACAGTCCTGAAGCCATTCACCAAAATATCAACACCTTTAAGGTAAAGAAGCGTTATCAATGACAGCAATCGACAGGAAGATGCTAAATGGGGCACCCCAAAGCCTGGCTTAAAGGAAAAGAGGGAAAGAGAGGGGTGCGGGGGTTTAAGAAGGGAATTTTAGAGTGCAGCTAATGGGAGTGAGGATAGGTGTCTAAACAATAGCTGGATGCTGCAGTAATGGGCAGCACGGTGGCACAGTGGTTAGCACTGTTGCCTCACAGTGCCAGAGACCAGGGTTCAATTCCCGCCTCAGGTGACTATCTGTGTGGAGTTTGCACATTCTCCCTGTGTCTGCGTGGGTTTCCTCCAGGTGCTCCAGTTTCCTCCCACAGTCCAAAAATGTGCAGGTTAGATGAATTGGCCATACTAAATTGCCTGTAGTGCTTAGGTGAAGGTGGAACAGGCCTGGGTGGTTTGCTGTTTGGAGGGTCGGTGTGGGCTTGTTGGGCCGAAGGGCCTGTTTCCACACTGTAAGTAATCTAATCTAATAGGTAATCTAAGTAGGCATTACGGTGTTTAATCCAGAAGTCGAGAATGTGGTACTGGAAAAGCACAAGTGGTAAGGCAGTATCCGAGAAGCAGGGGAGTCAATGTTTCGGACAACAGCCCTTCATCAGGAGAGAGGGCAACTTTTTCACGCTGAGGGTGGTGCAGGTATGGAATGAGCTGCTAGAGGAAGTGGTGGAGGCTGGTACAATTGCATAAAACATAGAACAGAGAACTGTAGAGCACAGGAACGAGCCCTTCACCCCACAATGTCCTGCTGAACATGACGCCAAAGTAAACTAATTTCCTCCTGCCCTTGGTCCATATCCCTTCATTCATTATATAATCATGTGCTTGTCTAAAAGCCCCTTTAACGCCCCTATTGTATCTGCCTCCACCACCACCCCTGGTAGTGCATTCCATGCTCCCACCACTCTCTGTGTAAAAAACTCACCCCTCACATCTCCTTTGAACTTTCCCCCCTCACCTTAAATGCATGCGCCCTAGTTTTAGATATTACAATTCTTGGAAAAAGATTCTGACCATCAACTCTATCTCTCATAATTTTATAGAATTCTATCAAGTCTCCCCTCAACCTGCACCACTCCAGAAAAAATCAACTTGCGTTTTTCTAGTCTCTCCTTATAGTTCATACCCTCTAATCCAGGCAGCATCATGGTAAACCTCTTCTGCACCTTCCCCAAAGCCTCAACATCCTTCCTCTGATGTGGCAACCACAATTGAATGCAGTATGGCCTAAATAAAGTCTTGTAAAGCTGCAACATAACAGCCTGACTCTTGTACTCAATTCCCCGAACAATAAAGGCAAGCATGCCATATGTCTTCTTTACCACTCTATCTACCTGCGTGGCCACTTTCAGGGAGCTGTGGACTTGAACCCCAAGACCTCTCTGTACATCAATGCATTCTATATTTAAAGACATCTTGATGGGTATATAAATAGGATTGGATGAGTGGGATCTGGCTGAAGGCTGGCAAATGGGACTTGGTCAGATTGGGGTGTCTGGTCGGTATGGATGAGTTGGACCAAAGGATCTGTTTCCATCCTGTAATATTTTATGACACCATGACTCTAGCTTCTGAAATCAGAAAATACAATTTTTAATATATGTCAGCTCAACCTAGTACTATACCCCACAAACCCCTGTCTCACCTCCCTCTCTCACTCCAGTTTGTCTCAGTGACTTCATCCAGTTTTTTTTTTATCTGAAGATGTGTCTGGATCAGCTGAGGTTGAATCTAACACACTAGGTTCAATGAGTTTCACCTTTCATACTTTAGATACACTAGTTAGAAGATTGGGTTAGGAGGGGAAATTCATGACACGATAACTTAAATTTCACAAAAATGATGATAGTAGAGGTTTCTATTGGGTAAAATTAAAAAGCACACAACACCAGGTTATTGTCCAACAGAATTATTTGGAAGCACTAATGGGTAAGTTGACTTTTGATCCATTATTTTGAGGATTATTACTTCTCTCTCTCTCTTTTCTGGAGCCATGCCCTATGAGGACAATGGTTACTGTGACCTTTGATTGAATTGGTCCATGACTCCACATGGCAAAGCAATGGAGTGGTTTGCCATTGCCTCTGCAGGATGCCTTACCAATAAACTCTCCTGCTCTTCCCACATATTGGAAGGATTTACAGCCTAATAGTCAGCCCGTTTGACCACACCTTCCATGGCCAACAAGTCCTGGAATGAGACTTGAACATAGAGATTCTGGTCCAAGATTGAAGATGCTATAATGATGCTATCTCTCTGCGCTGAGTGTCTACATGCCCAAACATACCCTGTACATGCCTGTTGTACTGAATGTGCACGTGCCCATCCATACTGAGAGTGCCCACTCATTACTGTACACACTCGATCCACTGCCTGCACTCAGCTTGTGTATTTGCTCTTGGGAATGACAACACTAGAAAGGCTACACATACAGTATTCACTAGCCTTTGCCTATTTTATGTTGGGATTGACATGGTACTGTGGTCACTGGTGCAGTAGTGCTCTCCAAACAATCCTTTGCATTCACTAAAGTTTTACAATTGACCTCTAGCTTGTCTGTCACCTCGCAGTAGACTAAACCAACCAAGAGTCCCACTCCTGTTTGATGTCCAGAAGATGCTGCTGGAAGGATGTGGTCATTCAGTGGGGATAGGATCAGTTATGGCTACAATGGCCACACTTCCCCAGTCCAATTACCTTAGACCATGGGGTCTTGTTAATGAATCCGTCAGATGAAATATAAAAGGAGCACAACCTCTAAGGAACAAAGCCGACACTTTTAAAGTCCAGCAATTAGAGAGAGATGCTGATCAATCACTAAATCTTAAAACACAGATAAAGTCCCATCAGCCCTCAGCTGTTTTATTTTGATAGGAGTGTCTGATTAGTCCCAAAGCCTTACTCTTTGTCCATAATTTTGCAAATGTTTCCTTTTCAAGTATTTATCCAATTCCCTTTAGCAAGTTTCTACTTTCTCTGTTTACAGAATCCTTTCAAGAGGATTCCAGATCACAACAACTCACAGTTTAAAAAAAATCTCCTTAATCCCACTTTGGCTCTTTTCACGTAATCTTAATTAAGTGGTGGCACAGGCTCCGTGAAATGCACCTCCTGTTCCGACGCGATAATTGCACTGGGAACAAGAGGGACAAAAGGGGGGGGGGGGGGGAAAGTTTAACATTATGATGCAAGGGTTATCTAACTTCGAAGAACGTTCACTGTTTCTGCTTTCCTCTCTTGCATTAGGAAAATAAATCAATGTCGAGCAAAAGTACTTTGCCTGCAGTTTGAGTTGAACACTCCAAATGTAACTTGAACAGCAAATTGACTGAAAAATCCAGCTCTTGCCCATTAAGCGCAGATAAATCCATGCAGTAACTGATCTTGATTAACAATTTAGCTCCTGGTTGCAAAGATCCAAACAAATCCAAAGTATAACTTTGCATTTCTCATGCTGTTTTGAAAGCAAAATTCATCTGGCTCACTCATTCTATCCCAAGAGCCAAATTACTACAATATATAACTCCTTACGATTACAGTGTGCTTTTAACCTTGTAAAAACATATAAGAAATTTCATAAGAGTGAGTAAGAAACAAAATTGTCCTCAATGAAAGTAATTTTTTTTTGCAAGGATCTGTTATGCATACAATTGTCTGTTACCAGACCAAAAGCTGGTTTAAAATATAATTTGATGAAAAGAATGCCAGTCATATCAAGATATCACATGATGGAACTCCAACTCACCGTCCCCATCTGAAGATCGCCCTCTTGCCATTAAAAATCTGCATCAAGGTGTTGATACATGCAGGGGCTTAAACACCTTCCAGTCTTCAGAGCAGACCCAGTTTCTCCTTTTCACACCTATCATTTACACTTATTTTTCACCTCAATCTTTCCTTTCCCATCTTTTGTCTTTTGCTCTGGGCGTTGTTACCATCTCTTCCACTGTCCCCTTCTCCCTTTCTGTCTAAAGCAAGATGCCAACACTTTCCAGCCCTCTTCAGTTCTGAAGAAGAATCATATTAGATTCCAAAAGTGAATTTTGTTTCCATCTCCACAGATGCCACCAGACCAGATGAATTTCTTCAGCAATTTCCGTTTTTGTTTCAGGTTCCCAGCATCTGCAGTGTTCCAAATCTATTGTCAGCATCTGTATTTTTGATCATGCATTCAGATACGCAGACTGGGTGGCTTAGCCATGGGAAATGCAGGTAGGAGGATGGGTTTGGGTGGGATGCTCTTCGGATGTCAGAGTGGAATCTATGGGCAAAGTTTAGATTAGATTAGATTACTTACAGTGTGGAAACAGGCCCTTCGGCCCAACAAGTCCACACCGACCCGCCGAAGCGCAACCCACCCATACCCCTACACATACCCCTTACCTTACACTACGGGCAATTTAGCATGGCCAATTCACCTGACCCGCACATCTTTGGACTGTGGGAGGAAACTGGAGCACCCGGAGGAAACCCACGCAGACACGGGGAGAATGTGCAAACTCCACACAGTCAGTCGCCTGAGGCGGGAATTGAACCCAGGTCCCTGGCGCTGTGAGGCAGCAGTGCTAACCACTGTGCCACCGTGCCGCCCTACAGAAGAAGTGGCCTGCTTCTGTAAAGATTCTATGATTCTATGATTCTATAATAGCCATAATAACCACAGGGACTATAGCAGTTCCAGAAGAAAGCCATCAGCATTTACTCAGAGACAACTAGAGGTGGACAATAAATGGCAGCTTCAAAGTAGTGAGAGAATTTGCTGTTCAGTGTTTGTAGTTGAGCCAATAGACATCAGTTACCATGCTGGGAAGGTGCAGGGGGACTTCCTACTCCTCTTCACAATAGCCTCTATGGGATCTTCACATCTACCTGCAAGGGCAGATTAAGCCTTGGTTTTGCTTTATGATGAGAATGGACATGATAACGAGATACTGATATATGGCATGATGTAACAGTGATATTGGAAGTCATGTGGAAGAGACTAAAAATGAAAAATGGAAGGGATGAGAGATATACTTATTAAAAGGTACATATTACATACAAAAACACAAACAAAATAGTTTGCTGAAACTTACCAGAGTCAGTCAGCAGTCACTCACAGGAAAGGGGAAACAATCAAAGGCCAAAATGACCGGAAGAGACAAGGCTCGCTATCTCCCCGATGTGTAGAATAGAACTAAACTGCAAGCGTCATGGCAACACAACTCAGATTAACAACCAATCTGAGAGGTGGCATCTCCATCAGTAAAGCACCTGCTCTGTACAGTAGTGACAGCCCAGATAAGGGGCTCAGATCTCTGATGTAAAGCCTATTTGAACCCTCAACTTTTTGGTACAAAGGTAAAAGTACTACCACCCAACATCAGGATTCAAGCACGTATAATATATAGATATCCCCTCCTCAATATGTTGTATAAACCGAATTCATATGGGGAACTTGTGAGTCAGTCAGAAAGAATCATCTGTATTTCTATTCTCTCCTAACTTGCTTGAATTTCTTGTCTTTCTTGAGTTTCTAACGTTGTCAGTGTCCCTCTGTTTTCCAATAAATCTTGCTGCTCAGTGACAAGGGGAGAATGCATGTAGTAATTGCACAGACACTCATCACTGCAATCTACTTTGTTTCTGTCTCAGAGAATGTAGCAGGCTGGTCATGTACTAGCCTTAGCAAAAGGGAAAACACGAAATTCGGTACATAGTATTCGTCAGTTTAGCTTTCCAGAGTTTGGTTAAATATCTACAAACAGCTCTCAAACGAATTTAGTATTCAAGGCTCCAAGTGTCAACAACCTTTCAGTTGCTAAGGGTTCCTCAACTGGCTCCTCCTAGTCATTCTAGACCCTCCCTCAGCTCCAAACACTCTTCATTTTTGTCTGACTTGAACCTAACTAAGCATAACTTGAACTGCCTACACCGAGAGAGAAAGGAGTGGAAAGTAAGTCTCAGTGATGATGCTTGTATGAAATGTGTTGACTGAAATGAGGAACTCTACAGTTCTTTCTTTTTGACATCATATCGTAAGTTATTGTTGCTAATTATTGTGAATGATCTTGAGGGATCTATAGGAGCTGAGCAGGATTTTTTTTGTTTCTTTTTTAAAGTTTAGGTCACATAATAAAGAGATTCTCCCCCTCTCCCCCTCCCCTCTCTCTCTCCTGGTTTTAATTATTATGCTGGAGTACAGGAGGATTGCGAGAGACCAAAGTCCACAATCTAAGCCTTTTTCCCCTCTTCTATTTTAGTGCCTCTCGGCTCTCACTGAGAATTGGTGAACTAGTTTTGCAGTGAGGGGCTCTGGCTCCTAACTTGCATTCTGAAGCATTAACATCTGGATCTCTAGAGCTCTCAAAATAATTGAGATCTTCAGCTCTCTTCTGTTTTTAAAGCTGTTAATCACATGTTTATTAACTGCAGCAGCAATTTTCTAATATGATCTGTGTAATTCTGGATTGGATGGCTGGTTTGTGATACAGACCCCAACGGTGCGGGTTCAATCCTCACACTGGCTAATGTTAACATAAAAATCCTTCCTTCTCAATCTCTCTCCTTGTCTGAGTTATGGTGTCTCAAATTCAACCAGTACCAGTCATGTCGCTCTAAAGAGCCCTCTGGGACTCTGATGACTTAATTTACTTTACCACAAGATCATAAGTGCAGTTAATAGTGCTGAATTGCAGCAGGATAATGTATCCAAAGTTACATGTTGCAAAGTGGAAGCATTTAGTCTCATCTTGCCACTCCTGGTCCACACAATACACTTGGTATCTAATGCAGCTTCGGAGGGAATGAGGTGAAAAGGCAAATGTTCACCATGGGCAAAACTAACCTAACTACACGATTAGGTGCCGTGCTGATTTTGACATCCTCTCGGTTTTAATTTTCATTCTGGACAGGGGTGCGTTTCACATGCCTCCCCAGTGCCATGATTTTCCCAGCTGGAGGGTCAGGTTAAAATTGGCTCCTATTTGAACTTAGGATTAGTGGTTTCCTCTCAAAATCAGCACCTGATTTGGGATAAGCTCACATCTGAGAAAGTTGAAATCACAAATCCACAAAACCCTGGATATTGGGAAGTAGTGGAATTGATATTGCCAACACTTTGATGCAGCAGAAATTGGGACAAGGGGGCACTATCAATAAACACAGTAAAGGAAGAATTTGCACTTAAATATCGCCTTTCAAGAGCTCAGGGCATACCAGTGCTTTTTGCAGCCAATGATGTGCCTTGCGTATTGTCACGCAGAGAAATACAGAAATCAAATTAAGTACAGCAAGGTTCCACAGGGGGAGTTGAAGAGAAAATTCTTCATGGACCAATTCACTGCCTGAAAGAAGAATGGAATTAATGGGATAGATTTGTCAAAGAGCCAATACATGTTTGACAGGTGGCTGGCCTGGCCTCCTCCTATGTTGCAAGATTCTATGAATCTTTAGGGTTTGGAGGGATATGGGCCAAACAGTGACAACTAGGACTAGGTCAGATTGGGATATCTGGTCTGCACAAACAAGTTGGACTGAAGGGCCTTTCCATGCTGTCTAACTCTATGTCTCTATGATCATTTGCTTTAGTGACAGTTATCAAGGGATTATTATTTCAAACATACCAGGAGAACACCTTGCTCCCATAGATTTCCTCCCACCGTCCAAAGATGTGCAGGTTAGGTGAATTGGCCATGCTAAATTGCCCTACAGCAGCAGAGATGTGCATGCTAAGTAGATTAGCCATGGTAAATGTGGGGTTATGGATATAGGGTGGGCTGTGGCTCCTGGTGGGATGCAGTTTGGAGGGTTGGTGCAGACTCGATGGGCTGAACGGTCTGTATCTGCACTGTAGGGATCCTATGACTCTAGGTAAAGAGTGCAGGTTTCTTTCCCTAAAGAGTGTTGACAAACGAGGACACAGAATACCTGATCTAGTGATGTAACAATTCCATCATTATATCCTAGACCCTGCTGTTCTTGTGGCAGAGAATCTATATCGAGCAACTTGATCCAGAACAACCTATGTCATTTTCAGAAATGACTTTCCCAGTTGATGTAATCGCAGAGCCTGAACTGTCCAGACATTTATAAATCAAACCCTATTTTACTGCTGAAGGGTTTGAAATTCTCCTCCACTATTTGGGAATGAATCGGATGCTTTCAACAATGATGATTGGCAGTGGGTACAGCATTTGTCAAGCTTACACCATTTCTTCATGTCAGTCTGAATGTAAACAGGAGGGACTTTTCACCTGAAACAGAGCTGCTCACTCTACTCTCTTGGATCAGAGCATCTTTTCCCGTTGTATTTATCTCATTCCAGGTTGACCACGATGGAGAACGGTATGAAGTTATTGCTGTCTGTGACAGTGCTGCTGTCTTTGACCACCGCACGGACAGGTATGAATGTGAAATGTTGCAAATTTCAAACTGAAATCAAATCTGCCAAATTCAGTTCATAAACTGGCAGCAATGGTTAGCACTGCTGCCTCACAATGCCAGAGATCCGAGGTCAATTCCAGCCTCAGGAAACTGTCTGTGTTGCACTTGCACATTCTGTATGGGTTTTCCTCCCACAGTCCAAAGATGAGCAGGTTAGGCATGGGAAGCATTTTGGAATGGGGGTGATGGGTCTGGGTGGGATGCTCTTCAGAAGGTCTATGTGGACTCATGGGTCAAATGGCCTGTAGGGATTTTATGAAAGAGTGGTAAATTCTTTGAAATAGAAGCACTTGCATTTTTACAACGCCTTTGAAAATCTCAGAACACCATGAATAAAATATTTCTGGTGCACTCACTGTTGAAATATTGAAAATGCAACATCAAACCCACCAAAAACAATCAGTTATGACCAGATAATCCATGCTAGGTCAGAACAGCAGGAAGAAGTTCACATTTCCACAAAATAGAGCTTTCAGATCTTTAAATATCAACTTGCCAAGGCAGATAGGGTCTCAGCTTAACTTCTCAGCTGAGAGACACTTCTTCTGGCAGTGAAACACCCCATCAGCATTGCACAAAAGGGACTGTCTGGGATTTATGCACAAGGTCTTTGGTGTAGAACACAAAAACTCAGCATTCTGACTCAAAGACAGCATAATCAACCACCATCCTCCAAACAAAATCAACTGAAAACAGAATATCTGGTCACTATCACTTTGATATCTGTGGGAGCTTGTTGTGTACAATTTGACGACTAAATTTCTCACAATTCAAAAGAGACCACTTCAAAAATACTCAATTTGTTGTAAGTGCTTTGAAGTTACCAAAGGCACAATATAAATGCAAGTTCCTTCTTTAAGGTGCCCTCAATTGTTCTTTGTGCCCAAGGGGCCTAGTGAATTGGGACTTTATTGATCTTTCCAGACCTTGTGTGCAAATTGGCTGTCATGCAAGGTTTGGAGATTATTTAACTGTGATGATAAAGAGTAATCTGGACTCAAAACATTAGCTTGCTCTCTCTCCAACCGGATGCTGCCTGACCTGCTGTGATTTCCAGCATTTTCTTGTTTTCAGTCGTTCAGCTGTGATGCTTCCTGAGCAGAATAGGCTTCCCATGCAAAGGGTGCTGACAGCATCTCAGCAGGCAACCATTAACCCTTAAGCGGCATTCCCAAGGGAAAAATTAGTGCCTTTCGGAAAGGAGGAAGACCAAGTCGGAAAATTTGTTTTAAAGAATGTAGCAGAGTCAGTTTGGTTTTGTTTTCACCTTACATTTGCAGCTTGTCCCACTAAATAATTGTCATGTTCATCATCAGTCTGAGCTTGGGCTTTTGTCACTGGGCAAACTTACATTTTCTATGTGACCAAACCGGAGGCAGCCATTTCCCCGCCTGCCCCCACCCCACCCCCATCCCCCCACCCCCTTGGCCGCTCTTGATCTTTCAGTCTATCTCCTTGAGCGAAATTAATGAAAGTATAGATGCCTCAGTGAGATCCTGGTCTCATATTCAGAGACAGGCAGTGGTGAGGCAATTGAGAGCTGGGATTCTTTATTTTAAACAAGTGTTTGTTTTTAATGATTATTTTCAGAGCCCCAGCATGTTGGCTTCCTCTCTGCTCTTCATGCAATTGTAAGCTTCCTTTTTGGAATGGACTGAAAGGCCCCTCTTGTTTATTCTGGGTCGTTTTATCAGTTTTATTGTCAAGGATTCAGAAGTGGAAGAGGAACAGAACGAGAGAGGGAGAGCTCGAGTGTGTGTAGAGTGCCACAGGGGACTCCTCGAACAAAACAAAAACACACAAGAAAGCATTTTGGACAAGTTTTCCAGTCTCCCACAGAGTCGCAAGGCTGATAGTATCTCATTCACCTTCTAGTGGAGGAGATGTAGAGAGCTCAGGGACATTCCTCGGTCAGTAAAAGTTGTCGGTATATGGGGAACATTCCTCTTTAATGTAAAATAATGAGATGCATCTTCCTTTCTAGCACATTCACAGAAGTTATAGTTCAAAATAGGATTATAGAAAATCTTGTAGGGGAATTTGATAGAATAAATTAAAAGAAACTTGAAAATTAGCGGTAGGGGGGATGGGGGAGGTGAAATGTAAAACTGAACATTTTTATCTAACAAAGCAGCAAAAATGGCCACAACGTAGTTTGCAATCTCAGCCAGAAACCACCAGGCCCTGGGGAATGATACAACTGAGTAGCTAACTAGGCAATGCAATAGTCAACATTGCTGTAGGTCTGGAATCCATATGCAAACCGGATGAGGCTGACTGATATTCTTTTCTCAAGGATATTACTGAACCAGATATATATATTACAAACAATGAAAACAGTTTAATTGCAATCATTATAAAGTCTAGCTTTAATTCAAGATTTATTAATTTAATTCAAATTCTACTGGCTGCCATGATGGATTCAACCCAGTGTTCACACAGCATCAGCCCAGATTATGAGGCTAATCTACCTTCTCTTGGCCACTGACATGGCTTTATGTGGGTGTGCGGATCATCATAATGAATAGGGCCTCATGGCTGTAGGGGCAAGTTGGATGTACCAATGAGTCTTTTTACCATTTCCACATGTTCCTTTGCAATCAAGGTACACAGATTTAAGGTCATGTACAAAGGGTCCAGGTAGGGATATCGTGATAAATGTTTTTTTATGCAGCGAGTTGTCATGATCACAAATGTACTGCCTGAAAACATGTTGGAAGCATATACAACTGTAACTTTCAAAATGGAACTGGATGAGAAGGAGAAATAAATAAGATTATTCCAGATTATTTGGATGATGTTTTCCAAAGGTTGGTCTAGACATGATGGGCCAAATGCACTCCTATGTGTTCTAAGTTTCAAAGCCACCAACCTTGTGATTTTATCAACTGGAACCTGACATTTCTTTTAGTTTTCCATTAAAACGAATCTGATCGCTCAGTCATAAGGATCAACAGGTTACAAATTTAATTCCCAGCATGCACTGATTTCAGTTTAGCAAAGCAACAGAGCCCTACAATTGAGCTCACTGCCCCTTGAGCTGTGAATTATGTTGTGGGAGTAGCAAGAGTGTCAAGATTAGAAAAATTAACTGCGAGTTGTTAACCAACGCTGCCTGTTGAAGTCAAAGAAGAAAAGAATCTAGTGTGCTTCTGCTATATTTTACTGCCTGTGCCAACATTGAGATATACAGCAAAGAAACAAACCCTTCCATCCAACTCATCCATGCTGACCAGATATCCTAAATAAATCTAGACCCATTTGCCAGCAATTGGTCCAGATCTCTCTAAACCCTTCCCATTCATATACCCATCCAGATGCCTTTTAAATGTTGCAGTTGTACCAACCTCCACCACTTCCTCTGGCAGCTCAGTCCATATACACACCACTCTCTGCAAGGCAGAGTTGCTCCTTCGATCCCTTTTAAATGTTTCCCCCCTCACCTTAGATCCATGCCGTCTAGTTTTGGACTGCTCCACCTTTGGGAACAGACCTTGTCTATTTACCCTATCTATGGCCCTCATGATTTAATAAATCTCTGTCACCCCCCAGCCTCCAACGCTCCAGGGAAAATAACCCCAGCCTATTCACCCTCTCCCTAGAACTCAAACCTGTCAAATCTAGCAAAATCCTTATAAATCTTTCAACTTTCACAACATCCTTTCTATAGCAGGGAGACCAGAATTGCACACAGTATTCCAAAAGTGGCCTATTCAATGTTCTTTACATGACCTCCCAACTCCTATACTCAGTGTGCATACCATTAAAGGCAAGCATACCACATGCCTTCTTCACTATCCTATCTACCTGGGACTCCACTTTCAACGAACTATGAACCGGCACTAAAAGGTCACCTTGTTCATCAACACTCCCCAAGACATTACCGTTAAGTATATAAGTCCTGCCTTGATTTTCCTTTCCAAAATACAGCGCCTCACGTTTATCTAAATAGGCTCAATCTGCCACTCCTCAGCCCACTGGCCCATGTGATCAAGATCCCATTGTACTCTGAGGTAACCTTTGCTGTTGGCTATCCCTCCAATTTTCATGTCATCTGCAAACTTACTCACCATATTTCCTATATTCACATCCAAATCATTTACATAAATGATGAAAAGCAGTAACCAACACCCCGCTGGTGACAGGCCTCTAGTTTGAAAAGCAACTCTCCACCACCCTCTGTCTTCCACCTTTGAGCCAGTTCTGTATCCAAATGGCTAATTCTCCCTCTGTTCTGTGTGATCTAACCTTGCTAATCAGTCTACCAAGAGGTCAAATGCCTTACTGAAGTCCATATTGATCACATTCACCACTCTGCCCTCTGTGTAACTTCTTCAAAAAACTCAATCAAGTTTGTGAGATATGATTTCCCACACACAAAGCCATGTTACTATCCCTAATCAGTCCTTGCCTTTCCAAATACCCTTAGGATTCCCTCCAACAACTTGCCCATCACCAATGACACGTTCACCGGTCTATGTTTCCTGGCTTTTCCTTGCCACCTTTCTTAAATAATGGCACCATGTTAGCCAACCTCCAGTCTCCCAGCACCTCGCCTGTGACCATCGATGATACAAATATCTCAGCAAAGGGTCCAGCAATAACTTCCCCAGCTTCCCACAGAGTTCTAGAGTACACCTGATCAGGTCCTGGGGACTTATCCACCTTTACGCATTTTAAGAAGTTCATCACTCCTCCTTTGTAATATGAACATTTTTCAAGATGTCGCTGTTTATTTCCCAACAATCTCTGTCTTATATGTTGTAAACTCTGGAGGTTTCAAAGCTAACCTTCTCACAGTTCCCTATGTCTGCTGCTCCTCTCACCCCAACACTGCATCACTCCTCAGTGGCAGCTAGTGAGATTAAACTTGATAGCTATGCCCCTATAATCCTACCGTTAATTTGCATTGCCTGCCTTTAGCCACATAAATGAAAAGAAGCAACTGGGATGAGGTATTAGAGAGCAATGGATTTTCATAGAACTGCAGCTTGACCTGATTTTCAGCCGAGGAAGGTAAATGATGGCTTTTTGTGCGTGATGTCTATCAAATTAGGTACTTCAATTTTAAATTTTAAATAATGCTTTGGGCATTTTTGTCACTTTGATGCCAGTCTAAGTTTGGGTCCCTTTTCTGTTCACAGGTGCTATGGAGAGTCAGGACAACCTTCAAGAGGTCAGAATATTCTTGCAACACACACAAAGCCTGTGGGGATATAGCATGTTTAATATTTCTGATAATATCATACGCATTTGAATATATAGAGTTATTTGCTACATACTGCCAATATAATTTTCTAATGTAATTATTTCCTATAGATATTTCTGATACATATAAATATTCCTACATAGATAAATATTCATCATATTTACAATGTTATCATTACCACTATATAATGTTCATTGTAGAAGTATTCTCTGTGTACAAATAGCTTATCTTCTATAGATTCTTTACATAAATAAACACTTTCTCTAGGAAGATATATTCCCTATTTATGTAACTACTTATAAATGACTTGGACTTGGCATATTATCAATAACTGTAGATGACTCATAAAATGAAATGTAGTTAACTGGAGATTGAACTGTAAGTGATCCCAGGAGCACATAGTCAGATTTGCAGATAGATAGAAATGTGAAATTCAATGTGGAGAAATGCTAGATGATAAGTTTGGAGAAGCTGAACAAGGAGAGTACATGGCGTGTACCACTGTAGGGTAAAAGGATAAAAGGACAACAGCAGCAAGTCTCATCAACTCAGAAGGATTTACAGCACAGCAGGAAGCCATACAGTCTTTTTTGCCTGCATTGGTCAACTAAGGTCCAAGTAACACTAATTCTGTTTTCCATTTTGGCACATAGCTTTGGAGGCTATAGCAACACAGTGAAAACATAAATATCACAAGAGGCTTTGCCTCAACCACTCTTTCAGCTGGTGAGTTCCAGACTCTCAATGAATACAATTCTCCTCAATTCCCCACTTAGATTTCAACCACTTTCCTTAAATCTATGCCTCCTGCTTTGTGACCCCTTTACTAACGGAAACATTGTCTTCCTATTCAGCCTAACTATTGGGGTAGAAGTGACCTGTACAAGGAGGATGGATTGCACCTAATTTGGAAGGGGACTACTATGCTGGCAGAGAGATTTGCGAGAGCTGCAGGGGAGGATTTAAACTAGTAAAGTGGAGCGGGTGGCACCCAGGGAGATAGTGAAGAAAAAGATCAATCTGAGCCTGGTACAGTTGAGAACAGAAGTGAGTCAAATAGTCAGGGCAGGCAGGGACAAAGCAGGGAACAAGGTAGGACTGATAAATTAAACTGCATTTATTTCATTGCAAGAGGCCTAACAGGGAAGGCAGATGGCCTCAGGGCATGGTTAGGAACATAGGACTGAGATATCATAGCAATTACTGAAACATGGCTCAGGGATGGGCAGGACTGGCAGCTGAATGTTCCAGGATACAAATGCTACAGGAAGGATAGAAAGGGAGGCAAGAGAGGAGGGTGAGTGGCGTTTTTGATAAGTGATAGCATTACAGCTGTGCTGAGGCTGGAACTGAGAAATAAGAAAGGGATGATCACCTTATTGGGATTGTATTATAGACCCCTTAATAGTCAGTGGGAAATTGAGAAACAAATTTGTAAGGAGATCTCAGTTATCTGTAAGAATAATAGGGTGGTTATGGTAGGGGATTTTAACTTTCCAAACATAGACTGGATGTTAAGGTTTTAGATGGAAGGAATTTGTTAAGTGTGTACAAGAAAATGTTCTGATTCAATCTGTGAATGTATCAACTAGAGAAGGTACAAAACTTGACCTACTCAGGGCAATAAGGCAGGGCAGGTAACTGAGGTGTCAGTGGGGGAGCACTTTGGGGCCAGCGACCATAATTCTATTAGTTGTAAAATAGTGATGGAAAAGGATAGACCAGATATAAAAGTTGAAGTTCTAAATTGGAGAAAGGTTAATTTTGACGGTATTAGGCAAGAACTTTCAAAAGCTGATTGGGGGCAGATATTTGCAGGTAAAGGGACAGCTGGAAAATGGGAAGCCTTCAGAAATGAGATAACAAGAATCCAGAGAAAGTACATTCCTGTCAGCGTGAAAGGGAAGGATGGTAGGTATAGGGAATGCTGGATGACTAAAGAAATTGAGGGTTTGGTTAAGAAAAAGAAGGAAGCATATGTCAGGTATAGACAGGATAGACCAAGTGAATCCTTAGAAGAGTATAAAGGCAGTAGGTGTATACTTAAGAGGAAAATCAGGAGGGTAAAAAGGGGACATGAGATATCTTTGGCAAATACAGTTGAGAAGAATCCAAAGGGTTTTTACAAATATGTTAAAGACAAAAGGGTAATTAGGGAGAGAATAGGGCCCCCCAAAGATCAGGAAGGCAGCCTTTGTGTGGAGCCACAGAAAATGGGAGAGATACTAAACAAGTATTTTGCATCAATATTTACTATAGAAAAGGACATGGAAGATATAGAATGTAGGGAAATAGATGGTGATATCTTGACAATTGTCCATATTGCAGAGGAGAAAGTGCTGGATATTTTGAAATACATAAAGGTGGATAAATCCCTAGGACCTGATCACGTGTACCCAAGAACTCTGTGGGAGGCTAGAGAAGTGATTGCTGGGCCTCTTGCTGAGATATTTGTATCATCGATAGTCACAGTGAGGTGCCGGAAGACTGGTGCCACTGTTTAAGAAGGGTGGTAAGGACAAGCCAGGGAACTGTAGACCGGTGAGCCTGACCTCAGTGGTGGGCAAGTTGCTGGAGGGAATCCTGAGGGACAAGATGCACATGTATTTGGAAAGGCAAGGACTGATTCGGGATAGTCAACATGGCTTTGTGCATGGGAAATCGTGTCTCGTTAGCTTGATTGAGATTTTTGAAGAAGTAACAAAGAGGATTGATGGGGGAAGAACGGTGGATGTGATCTATATGGACTTCAGTAAGACATTTGACAAGGTTCCCCATGAGAGACTGGCTAGCAAGGTTAGATCTCATACACAGGTAGACTGGTCATTTGGATAAGGAATTGGCTCAAAGGTAGAAGACAGAGGGTGGTGGTGGAGGGTTGGTTTGTGACCACTGGAGTGCCACAAGGATCGGTGCTGGGTCCACTTATTTTTGACATTTATATAAATGATTTGGATGTGAGCATAAGAGGTATAGTTAGTAAGTTTGCAGATGATACCCAAATTGGAGGTGTAGTGGACAGCGAAGAAGGTTATCTCAGATTACAACAGGATCTTGACCAGATGGGCCAATGGGCTGAGAAGTGACAGATGGAGTTTAATTCAGATAAATGCGAGGTGCTGCATTTTGGGAAAGCAAATCTTAGCAGGACTAATACACTTAATGGTAAGGTCCTAGGGAGTGTTGCTGAACAAAGAGACCTTGGAGTGCACGTTCACAGCTCCTTGAAAGTGGAGCCGCAGGTAGATAGGATAATGAAGAAGGTGTTTGGTATGCTTTCCTTTATTGGTCAGAGTATTGAGTACAGCAGTTGGGAGGTCATGTTGCGGCTGTACAGGACATTGATTAGGCCACTTGTTGTAATATTGCATGCAATTCTGGTCTCCTTCCTATTGGAAAGATGTTGTGAAACTTGAAAGAGTTCAGAAAAGATTTACAAGGATGTTGCCAGGGTTAGAGGATTTGAACTATTAGGGAGAGGCTGAACAGGCTGGAGCAGTTTTCCCTGGAGCATCGGAGGCTGAGGAGTGGCCTTATAGAGGTTTACAAAATCATGAGGGGTATGGATAGGATAAATAGACAAAGTGTTTTCCCTGGGGCCGGGGAGTCCAGAACTAGAGGGCATAGCTTTAGGATGAGAGGGGAAAGATATAAAAGAGACCTAAGGGGCAACATTTTTACACAGCGGGTGGTACATGTATGTAATGAGCTGCCAGAGGAAGTGGTGGAGGCTAGTACAGTTGCAACATTTATAAGTCATCCGGATTGGTATATGAATAGAAAGGGTTTGGAGGGACATGGGCAGGGTGCTGGCAGGTGGGGCTAAATTGGGTTGGGATATCTGGTTGACATGGATGAGTTGGACCGAAGGGCCTGTTTCCGTACTGTACATCTCTATGACTCTGTGTCCCTCATAATCTTATAACCTCTATCAGGCCTCTCTCAACCTTTGTTACTCCAAGCAAAACAATTGCTGCCAATCCAATCTTTCATAATTCCTCAGACCCTCCAGCCCAGGCAGCATCCTGGTAAGTCTCCTTTGCAACCTCTCTAGTGCAATCATGTAGTGACCAGAACTGAACATAGTACACCACCTGTGGTCCGACCAGCAATTTTTATGCTTCTGACATAACCTCCCTGCTCATGTATTCTATCCCTCAATTAATAGAGACAAGTATCCCAAATGTCTTTGCAACCATTTTATCCACTTTCCCTGCTACCTTCAGAGATCTATGGACATTCATACCAAGTTCTCTCTGATCTTCAGTATGTTCCAGGATAATAAAGTTCTCCTGTTATCCCTTGTTAGCCTACCCAAAGTGCATCACCTCACACTTTTCCAGGTTGAATTCCATTTACCTCTGCTTTGTCCAGCTGTTCAGTTCGTTGTTATCCCCCTCACTTTTCAAGCTGTTAAATCTACTCATACTTCTTTCCCTCTCTCTGTTGAATTCTTCCCAACTCCCCCACCTTGATTGTGACACATGCATCAACCTTTCCCTTGTCAAGAACAATTAAAGACTGTGCCCACACAGATTACCTCGACAGTCCCTACTCTTTCCCTTGGTCTTTATGCATTCTTAAAGAACCTTTGGGTTTTCGTTTATTCCAGCTGTCAATGCTTTCTCTTGCACACTCTTGAATTTCCTTTTTAAGGTCCCCCTGCACTATTTATACTCTCCTGATGTATTAAGCCCTCAGTGTCTGCCAGTAGCTTCATTTTTTCTCTTAATCCTAACCTTTGCGTCTCTTGACTCTACCCTTTGTCTTTATGGGAACATATTTGCCCTCTATTCTCACTATTCCCTCTTTGAAAGTCTGATCTGGCACAGTTTTATCTGCAAGTAACTGCACCCAATCCACTTGGGCCAAACTGTATCTTATCTTGGCAAAATTAGCCTTTCCCCAGTTTAAAATATTTAATCCAGGTCAATCCTTAGCCTTTTCTATAAATATTCCAATTCTAACAATCACTACCTCCACAATGTTTCCCCACTAACACACTATTCACCTGCCCAAGCTCCTTTATGAATATTAAGCATATAACAACCCCTTCCTTGTGGGACTTTCTACAGACTGCCGAAAAAATTATCTCCTGGATGCAATTTAAGAATTGCATTCCCTCTCTACCTTGCATCCTCAAACTATCCCAGTTAATAGTTAAGTGGTTAAAATCCCCTACTGGTGCTATCTTATTATTCTTACACTTTTATTAAATTTCATTAAGTACTCAATTCTCATCTCTCTCTGAGCTATTTGTAAATCTATAGAATGCACTCAACAGTGCACTTACTTCTTTAGTGGTTTTTTTTTGCTTTCACTCATATGGTCTCATTTAACGATCCCTCCAAGATCTATCCCTCCTCACTGTTATAATTGGTTCCTTGACTAATATTATAACACCCCTCCTTTTCCATGCTCCTCTCTGCCTCCCCGAACACTTTATAACCAACAGCATTGAGCTGATAAACCTGCCCAGCTAGCAGCCAAGTCTCATTGATATCTGGGATATCATACTCCCACATGCCTGTCTGTGCCCCTCAGCTTGTCTATCTTACTGTTCAGTCTCTTTGCATTAAAATGTATCCCATCTGGCCCTGTTAAACCCGCTTCTTACTGTCTTCCAATCGCACTTACATGAATTTTAACTCCTAATTCCATTTCAGCTTCTCTCCCCTCTGAACTACCTGTCAGGGTCCCATCCTCCAGCCAGTCTAGTCTAAATCCACCTGAACAAAATGAGTAAATCTCCCCACCAGGATGTTGGCTCCCATTCTTGTTTAGATGTAAGATATAATCCTTTCACCATGTAGAGACTCACCTCTCCCAGAAATATTTTAAATGCCTCCGGAAGCTAAAGCCCTCCCTCCTGAACCATCTTTCCAGCCATGCATTCATCAGCTCTATCCTTTATTTGTATACTTACCATTGTGAGTATCTGGAGCGTACTACCTTTGAAGTCCTGCTTTGTAGTTCCCTAGTTAGCTCCCAAACATCTGGGTGCAGTCTTCATTTTTTTTATGCCCTCGATCTGAATGTGGACCATGGTCTCTGACTGCTCAACTTCCCCCTTCAGAATGCCTTGTAGCCATTCCATTATATTCTTGCAGGAGCTTATAGAGAGAGGGAGAGGAATAAAATCACGAAGGGATTTGAAAACAAGATTGAGAATGCTAGATCAAGGTGCTCGTGGACTGTATTTCGATGCAGGTCAGTGAGTGCATGTATTTGATGGGTGAACAGATCTTGTGCATTTAAGGTATAAACGAAATAACAACTTAGCAATGCTAAACTTACACAACATATTAACAGGGCCACAAGTAGAATATCATACCCAGTTCTAGGACATCTCATTTGAGGAACAATTTGGGGAAAATCTAAGGTTGATCACAATCGCATTGATGTGGAGGAGCTGGTGTTGGACTGGGGTGGACAAAGTTAAAAATCACACTACACCAGGTTATAGTCCAACAGGTTTATAACCCAATAGATAGCTGATGAAGGAGCAGCGCTCCAAAAGCCAGTACTTCCAAATGAACCTGTTGGACTATAACCTGGTGTTGTGTGATTTTTAGCTTTAACAATCTCGTTGAGAAGGGAGTGCCAGAGAAGAAGAATTCTTCATTTCCCACATAGCCGAACAACAAGTTCAGGGAAATAGGGCTCCGTCGAATTTCCTGTTCCTTGGATGCTGCCTAACCTGCTGTGCTTTAACCAGCAACACATTTTCAGCCATGTTCTCCTTCAACCAATAAAGGAAGAACTCCCAATGTTGAGAACTTCAATGATTGAGACTCAAACTCATCAAAATTAAATCTCCCGTGGCTAAATGCTCCCATCTGTCCACGTGCCCAGAAAAAACGAGCAATATTGACATGTTCTTCAAGATCATTCAGAGAATGATCCTCCTTGCTAATCTGGCCAATAACGTGGGTTTTTTTTCTTATCTTTCAGCTGGTGCAGATCAGAGAAAAGAGACAGCTTTCAAATCAGACACTGAGAGTCACTACCATTCTGGTAATGTTTCCTTTTGTTACAGGGGTAGCACAATCACAATATCACAACAATGCATTAAATTTCCAGCACCAAACAGGAACTTTTCCCACCAGATTTATACATCATCCTTTTCCATAGCAGTTATGTTTCAGAAGAGCAAAACTACAGTCAGTATCAAAGACCGAGCATCAAGATAGCTTAGAAACTAGCCTTCAATATCTGGGTTCAACTCCATTGCAAGATTACCAGCCCTTAATTGTCATAATCTAACAGCACCAACATGCTCTTAAATCCATAGTATAGAGTGTACAGGTCAGAAGGTAGACAGATATGGGGAAATGGAATGTTAAATGAGGAGAACTTTCAACAGAAATTTGGGCAAAACAGACCCAAAGATACGTCAGGAGACAAACAGAGAGATGATTTGGAGGTGCCGGTGTTGGACTGAGATGTACAAAGTTAAAAATCACACACCAGGTTATAGTCCAATTGGTTTGTTTGGACACACTAGCTTTCAGAGTGCTTCTCCTCACAACCACCTGATGGAGGAGCAGCGCTCTGAAAGCTAGTGTGTCCAAATAAATCTGTTGGACTATAACCTGGCGTTGTGTGATTTTTAACAGAGAATTGAAACTTTAATCCCATCAATAATGGCGGCACAGTGGTTAGCACTGCTGCCTCACAGCGCCTGAGACCCCGGGTTCAATTCCCGACTCAGGCGACTGACTGTGTGGAGTTTGCACATTCTCCCCGTGTCTGTGTGGGTTTCCTCCGGGTGCTCCGATTTCCTCCCACAGTCCAAAGATGTGCGGGTCAGGTGAATTGGCCATGCTAAATTGCCCGTAGTGTTAGGTAAGGGGTAAATGTAGGGGTATGGGTGGGTTGCGCTTCGGTGGGTGGGTGTGGACTTGTTGGGCCGAAGGGCCTGTTTCCACACTGTAAGTAATCTAATCTAATAATGAGAGGCAATCATGGACTGGTGTCCTCACAGTGCATTACTGCATTATGACATTCTGCCTCAAACTTGGATTATTCAGATAACACAAACTCAAGTCCTTCAGATCAGTGCCAAAAGTTCTGCAGGAACACTGGCATCAGCTACACTAGTCCAGAGCTAGCGCTCTGTTTCTCTATAAAATAACTCAGTTAACTCATTAGTGCAAGGTACTTGGGGCTGTCAGTAGATTTTATTCTGTAGTTTTAAGACAATGAGCTATTGCCACAAGTGACCTGGTGGTGGGAAAAGCTATTTGCTTGTAAGTGATGGCAATTCCAGATATAAAAAAAGGAAAAACAATCGAAATTATGAACTGAGGATTCTTATAGGTGCAGTGATACTGCCCTTATGCCTGAATCAGGAGACCCAGGTCAAGTCCCACTTTCTCGAGGGAAATGTTATAACAGGTTGACAATGAATGAATAATCAAGGCTGTCACTTAAACTGCAGTGCCAAATATTCTTGCACTATTTGAGGTGGTAACTTGCAGATGAGTTGTAAATCCAAGGTTCCCCAAGCGACCATAAAAGTTCTCACATCTATAATAGTCTTTGTCAACATTTATCCCTCAGCTGACGTTGATAGAGTAGATGATCTTATTACTTCTGATTTTGACCCCAAGCTTCCAGCCACTTGCCATTTCAATACACCAACTTGGTCTCACATTAACGTTACCATCCTAGAGCGAAGCCCAATGCAACTTGAAGGAACATCATCTCATTTTCCACTTTGGCACTTTGCAGTCTTTAAGATTCAATATTGAATGCAACAACTTCAGACCTTGAACATTGTCCTCCATTTCTATCATACCCTTTCCTATTCCCCTCCATCTAGTGTCATGTTTATATGGATTTTCTCCCAGCAAAAATGATCTATTGTCAACTATTCATACCTACCATTACCATCTCTCCTCTAACATTTGCCCTGGATATTTTCACCAAAGTTCCACTCTCCTTTTTTTGACACCGGTGTAAAGGAAACCTTTTAAGGATTCTTGTGGGGCAATGCTAGTATCCTTACCCCTGTGTCAGAAGGTCCAGCTTCAGGTCTTACCTCTACAGAAGATATACCATAACGTGTCCAAAAAGGTTCATTAAAACAACTAAACCTATCATTTTCAGTTCTGAAGAAGTCATATTGGCCTTGTTACGTTAATTTTATTTCTCATCCCACAGATGTTGCCAGACTGGTTGAATTGCTCCAGAACTTTCTGGTTGTTTTTGTTGTTGGTGGGTGTTGATTAGTGAAAATTGAATGAGATGCTTCCTTACAGTATAACTGCCATTACATTTCGAAGCACTTAACTGGCTGCCAAGTGTCTTGGGACAGCCTTAAGTTATCTAGTTAAAAATCACACAACACCAGGTTATAGTCCAACAGGTTTAATTGGAAGCACACTAGCTTTCGGAGCGACGCTCCTTCGTCAAGTGATCACCTGATGAAGGAGCGTCACTCTGAAAGCTAGTGTGCTTCCAATTAAACCTGTTGGACTATAACCTGGTGTTGTGTGATTTTTAACTTTGTACACCCCAGTCCAACATGGCATCTCCAAATTAAGGTGCTATGGAAATGCAAGTTTTGCTCTTTTAAGTAAAACCTCTGCCTCTTCCTCTGGTTTATTCTGACAGCATATTTTCAGGTCTCTTCAGGTTAATCTTCAGTGCCTAATATTCTATTTCGCAAAATATATTCTTCCTACTAGACAAATCTTATTAAGATTATCTTCCAAAGCACATTTAATGTTGATTTGTGTGGTGAGAAATATGTACAAAGCCCTGAGCATAGCACTTAGGTAACCAGAATGGATGAGCTTGCATGAGACTAATAAAAAGATTTAAAACACTCAGTCAAATTATAATGATTAGATGCTATTCATGCAGACAAGAAAGGAAAGACTTGCATTACATAGCATACTTCATTGGTGTGATTGGTTCAGTGATCATGTTAATGGAGTTTTCTTGACGTTTTTATTCAAAAGCAAAGTCCATTCATTATGGCCAACCCTTCAGGAGGTTTCGAAGGATTCTGTATTGACTTGCTTCAAATCTTCGCGGAAAAGTTAAAGTTCCATTATGAAATCAAACTTGTAAAGGATGGTTTCTACGGAAGCAAACTGGAAAATGGAAAATGGACAGGAATGCTGGGAGAATTGATGGAAAAAGTAAGTTTATTTTAAAAGTTCCATTGTTGGGTGATAATCATTGACTGTTCTTCTTTGCCTGAGGTGGTGATGGGCGGTCTTCTTGAATAAATCTTGAGTCTAGGACTATCCTTCCAGAATAATCACTTATGTTACTGGATGCTACTAAGCGAATAAATAAGTTTGACTTTCCTTATTTGTGGGTTGGGTGCTAGTAGACTGTTGTGATTGAAAGTCAATAATAGAATGGTTATAATTGTCATGAAGTCTATTACACATGCCTCCTGCACATAGGTCTTCAGTCTGGTCAGTATGATGTGTCAGATTCCTGACTGCAAGGTAAATGCATCCTATCTGCTCTCTGCATCTACTACAACAGTGAGATCAGAGTGAAAATAACAGGGAACTTCCCTTCAGTGAGGGGCTTACGTGCCTCAGATTGTGAAGGAGAGACAGTTAAGTTTGCATGAACCTGCTCACTGCTCCTAACTTTTTACCAATACCCTTGGCTGAATGAAGGGTAATGTCAGGAAGTGGCCCAGCTCCTGATCTTTTCCTGATTAAACTTTGTTGCTTAAGGAAGTGCTGTTTATTGTAAAATAGTTCTCAGCCTAGCACAAAGCATAAGGAATGAAATGGACAATGTTCAAGGTCACGTTGGTAAAGAACAGTGCACCTCACTTGTTGTTTTAACATTCTTGTGTAACTCTAAGCCTGCTGTTGTTGGAGAGAAGGGTAAATGAGTAATTTTCACCTCCTGATTCTTCTCAGGAGGCAGACATGGCCATCGCTCCATTGACCATCACCATGGAACGTGAGAAGGCGTTCAGCTTTACCCGTCCGTTCATGTCTGTGGGAATTAGCATCCTGATACGTAAAGACTCCAACAGCCAGGGTGCCAGTCTTTTCCAGTTCCTGAGCCCATTCACGGCTAACACCTGGCTCAGTCTGCTCATCGCCTACACCTTGACCTGTTTCTGCCTGTATCTTGCAGCAAGGTATTCTTTCAATGTTTATTGGATTGAGTTCTGACCCAATTGCAGTGGAACGCATGATCAGGTTGCTGATGACAGACAGAAAAAAAGTAAGAAGGAAATGAAGGAGATAAGGACAGAGGGAGAAAAATGAAGAATTGTGAAAACTGGAAAGTAAGAAAATCTCCTTAGCTTGACATTGGGTTTGGGTTATAAGTGTCTATGAGACAGTGTATGTACGTGTGTATGTGTGAGTGTAATGGGGTATAAGTGTGTGAGAGGATGCGTGTTTGCATGTGAGTGTGAGAGTGTATGTGTGAGCAAATGACAGAGAGGATGAGACAGGATCTGTGTGAGTGTAAGGGTCTGTAGGAGGTGTGTGTGTGTGTGTGTGTGTGTGTGTGTGTGTGTGGTGCAGTGGGGTCATCTGTAGTGCAACATGAACCCAGGGTCCTGGTTAAGGCCATCCCCATGGATACTGAACTTGGCTATCAGCCTTTGCTCGGCCACTCTGTGTTGTTGCCTGTCCCGAAGTCTACCTTGGAGGATGGTCACCTGAAGGTCCGAGGCTGAATGTCCAGGACCACTTAAATGTTCTCCGACTGGGAGGGAACTCTCCTGTCTGTTGATTGTTGTGTAGTGTCCATTCATCTGTTGCCATAGCATCTGCTTGGCTGAGTCACATGAGTGCCTGCCACGTACACGGTGGGAGGTGGCCTAAGCGAAATGGCGGTATCCGTGTCGACACTCTGACATGTCTTGCAGCATCTACTGTGACAGGGGTGTACGGTGTTGTCTTGAAAGCCGGACAGTTTGCTGTGGACAATGATCTGTTTGAGGTTTGGTGGTTATTTAGTGAGAAGTGGAGCTCTGGGGAAGGTCTTGGTGAGGTGCTCATCCTCAGCAATTCGAGAACCAGGGGAATATGTGTAGTGATTTTTGTCTAGGTTAAGACGACTGGCAAAGGTACGTGACTTTGGTTTAACCCTTAACAAGATGCTGAGACACTATTTGATATGTGAGGCAAATGATATGATTCTGCAAAAGTGCCTAGTGCTGAAGGCAAACTGGATTTCAAACAGGTGCTACAACTGGCTATATCAACGGAAAATGTGGCAAGTGGAGTACATGAGCTGCAGGGTATTCCGATGGAAGTGGACCAACTGAGATTGGGGAACGCCCAAGTGAGGGAAAGCGGTTGCATAGCCTCACTCAGGACATACCCTGAACAGAAGGACTCTAGCTCAGCTCACAGCAAAACCCCAAAACAAAGCGAAGCCTTGGCCAAACAGTTAAAATTTCTTCAGGATTCAGGCCGGTAAAGCATCGTAGCAGCTGCTGGCATGCTGCCTCGATAAAGAGTCCCATTAGATCTAAATTAATTAAAAGAACTCATAGGCCGGTATTCAGGAGAGTGCACACCCTGGAAAGTCCACATGCACCAGGTTTGGAACAGTTAGCAACAGCCAAATCAGAACCAATCAAAATAAACATCTGGTTAAATGGTTACCTGGTTCTAATGGAGGCTGATATCAGTGTGGCCATTTCAGTGATCGTGGTACCAGTCTTTAACAATTTTTTTGTGGACTCCAACCCTCAAGTTTGGACAAAACCTCAGCTAGACTGATAACATGTACCAGTGAACCTTTTACAGATTAAAGGTTCAACTTGGGTTCTGGAGATTACCTTAGAGTACCATGGGATCTGGATCAGATTGAAAAAAGTGAGCTCTGTGGGTGCTGGAGATCAGAATCAAAGAGTGTGGTGCTGGAAAAGCACAGCCGGTCAGGCAGTATCCGAGGAATAAGAGAATCAGTGTTTCAAGCATAAGACCTTCATCAGGAATGACAGGGTGATACAAGGAGGCTGAGAGCTAAATGGGAGGGGTGTGGGGCTGGGGGAAAGTAGCTGAGATTGCGATAAGTAGATGCCTCATCTTCTGCCTTGGGACCCTCCAACCACATGGGATCAATGTGGATTTCACTAGTTTCCTCATTTCCCCTCCCCCCACTCATTCCAGATCCAACCTTTCAAATTGGCACTGCCCTCTTGAACTGTCCTACCTGTCCATCTTCTTTCCCACCTATCTACCCCACCTTCCTCTCCGTTCTAGCACCTTCACCCCACCTTCATCTACGTGTTGCATTCCCAGCTACCTTCCCCCCCAGCCCTATCCTCAACCCATTTATCTCCCAGCCCCCTTGGGCCACCTTCTCGTGATGAAGAGCTTATGCTCTTGCTCATCGGTTACTGCCTGATCTTTTCCAGCACTACACCCTTCGACTCTTGATCAGATGGGCCAATGGTCCGAGGAGTGGCAGGTGGAGTTTAACTTAGAATATGTGAGGTGTTGAATTTTGGAAAGGCAAATCAGGACAGGACTTATACACTTAATGGTAAGGTCCTGGGAGTGTTGCTGAACAAAGAGACCTTGGAGTGCAGGTTCATAGTTCTTTGAAATCGGAGCCCCAGGTGGTCAGGGTAGTGTTTGGTATGCTTGTCTTTACTGGTCAGTGCATTGAGTAAAGCAGATGGGAAATCATGTTGTGACTGAACAGGGCATTGGTTTGGCCACTTTTAGAGTACTGCATGCAATTCTGGACTCCTTGGTATAGGAAGGATGTTGTGAAACTTGAAAGGATTCATAAAAGATTTACAAGGATGTTGCCAAGTTTGAAGGGTTTGAGGTATAGGGAGAGGCTGAATAAGCTGGGGCTGTTTTCCCTGGAGTTTTGGAGGCTGAGGGGTTACCTTGTAGAGGTTTATAAAACCATGAGGGGCATGGATAGGATAAATAGACAATGCCTTTTCCCCATGATGGGGAGTCCAAAACTAGACAATATAGGTTTAAAGTGAGAAGGGCAAGATTTGAAAAGGACAACTTTTTCACACTGAGGGCGTTGCATGCATGGAATGAGTGGAGGCTGATACAATTACAACATTTAAAAGGAATCTGGATGGGTATATGAATAGCAAGGGTTTCAAGAGATACAGGCCAAATGCTGGCAAATGAGACTGGATTAATTCAGGATATCTGGTCAGAATGGATGAATTGGATGGAAGGGTCTGTTTCCCTGCTGTACAGTTCAATGACTCTATGAGTCTTATAAGAAGCAGCTGGTTCAGTTACCACTACTTGTAGTAAAAGGCTTGGGCCCAACTTTGACGGGGCGACATTATTTGCAAAAGATTCACCTCAACTGGCTCAACATTTTTCGATTAGAAAATGGCTGCCTGAGTGCAGTCCTAGTTCAATAGCCAGACATTTTTCAGGAAGATCTAGGGATTATCAAAGGAGTCAAGGTCAGCTTGCATGTTGACCAAGAAACAATTCCAGGATTCTGCAAGACCCACTCAGTGCCATTTAGACAAATATAGAGCCAGAAATCAGAAGGCTGGAAACAGAAGTCCAGTTTGCAGAATGGGCAGCTCCAGTCGTACCAATTGTGAAGCCCTACAGTTTGGTTCACCTTAGTGGGGATTTTAAACAAACAGTAAACTGATTTTCACAGCTGGATAAATATCCAATCCCTCACACAGAGGACTTACACTCAAAGCTGGCTGGAGGGGCACTGACCATCATGAAGCTGGGCACAACCCATGTGTCCCTGCAATTGCAGTTAGATGAGGATTCCCAGAAATATGTTACAATTAATACTCATAAGGGTTTGTACCAATAAACAAGACTGCCATTGGGGTATCATCAGCCTGTGCAATTTTTCAGTGGATGATGGAGAACATTTTACAAGCTCCATCCCGGATCACCATTTCTCTAGATGATGTGCTAATAATAGGCAAGACCAATAAGGAGCTCTTAGAGAACTTGGACATAGTCCTTAGGCATTTCTCTCAGGTGAGTGCATACCCTAGAAGGTAAAACAATGTGTGTTCCAGGCACCTCAAGTGACCTACTTGGATGACAAAGCTGACAAAACTGGACACATATTTTGGAAGATAGTGAGGGTGATCGAAGGTGACCCGGGTGGGTACATTACTATGGAAAGTTTATATATAACCTGGCCTACATCCTGGCATCAACTCTTTTAAAAAAGGGTCAGCTGTAGAAATGGTCATGTAAGAAACAGCTATCATTGTGGAAGGTGTTGGCACACTATGATCCCAAACAAGATCTGATATTGATGTGCGATGCCTCCCAGGAAGTTCCACCAATATCTTTACAAATAGAAATTTGTAACAATAATGGACCACAAACCCCTGTTAGGTTTACTCAAAGAGAGCAAGGCAGTGCTGCCCATAGCTTCAGGCTGAATTTAGCGGTGGGCTCTAATACTAACTGGTACAATTACAAATTGGAACCCTGTCCAGGAAGCCAAGTCGGTAAAAACAATGACTGCAGATGCTGGAAACCAGATTCTAGATTAGTGGTGCTGGAAGAGCACAGCAGTTCAGGCAGCATCCAAAGTGCAGTGAAATCGACGTTTCGGGGAAAAGCCCTTCATCAGGAATAAAGGCAGTGAGCCTGAAGCGTGGAGAGATAAGCTAGAGGAGGGTGGGGGTGGGGAGAAAGTAGCATAGAGTACAATAGGTGAGTGGGGGAGGGGATGAAGGTGATAGGTCAGGGAGGAGAGGGTGAAATGAACTGGGCGCCTCCTAGCAGAGCGCTTTAGGGAACATCTCCGGGTCACCTCCACCAATCAACCACACCGCCCTGTGGCCCAACATTTCAACTCCTCCTCCCACTCTGCCAAGGACATGGAGGTCCTGGGCCTCCTTCACCACCGCTCCCTCACCACCAGACACCTGGAGTAAGAACGCCTCATCTTCTGCCGCAGAACACTTCAACCCCAGGGCATCAATGTGGACTTCAATAGTTTCCTAATTTCCCCTTCCCCCACCTCACTCGAGTTCCAGACTTCCAGTTCAGCACTGTCCCCATGACTTGTCCGGACTTGTCCGGCCTGCCTAGCTCTTTTTCCACCTATCCACTCCACCCTCTCCTCCCTGACCTATCACCTTCATCCCCTCCCCCACTTACCTATTGTACTCTAGGCTACTTTCTCCCCACCCCCACCCTCCTCTAGCTTATCTCTCCACGCTTCAGGCTCTCTGCCTTTATTCCTGATGAAGGGCTTTTGCCCGAAACGTCGATTTCGCTGCCTGATGCTGTGCTCTTCCAGCACCACTGATCAAGAAGCCAAGTAGTAAATGCGGTGCATTCAGACATCTTCTGCTGACAGATACACCACTAGTACTGCCACTGAAAGAATCATAATTGTTTTAAATATTTTGGACATACTTCCAGTTGCAACTGACAATATCTGTTCAAGGCAAAACTGAAACAACTGGTGGTGATGGGGGAAACCATGACAATCAGAATTGAAACTCTTTTTGGAACCCAGAGATATCACATCACAGCAGAGAAAGGCATATTATTACAGGCTGAAAATGTGTTGCTGGTTAAAGCACAGCAGGTTAGGCAGCATCCAAGGAACAGGAAATTCGACGTTTCGGGCCAGAGCACTTCTTCAGGAATGCCCGAAACGTCAAACCTCCTGTTCCTTGGATGCTGCCTAACCTGCTGTGCTTTAACCAGCAACACATTTTCAGCTCTGATCTCCAGCATCTGCAGACCTCACTTTTTACTCAAAGATATTATTACAGGCAGCAAGTGTAATTGTCCTGAGCAAAGGTCTCCACCAGATACTGTCTGAATTCCTGATGAAGGGCTTATGCCCGAAACGTCGAGTTTCGTGTTCCTTGGATGCTGCCTAACCTGCTGTGCTTTAACCAGCAACACATTTTCAGCTGTGATCTCCAGCATCTGCAGACCTCACTTTTTACCTGAACTCTACCAGTGTCATGTTGGTGAGACATTAAATCTGGTGGCCAGGATTGGATGCAGACATAGCTGCATTGGGGGGGCACTGCCCTGAGGGGCATCAAGGACAACAGTCCCACACATTCATGGCAATAACTGGGTAAGCCCTGGATTCAGTTACGTGTCGACTATGCAGGTGCCTTCATGGGTTCAATGTTCTTAGGCATTGTCGATACCCACTCAAAGTGGTTTGGATGTGCAGGGAATTCATTCTTCAAATACAGGGATGATGAAGGAAAACGTGAGTGCATCTTTTGCAATACGCGGACTCCCAGAAGTGTTGGTCACAGATAATGGGCCATCATTTACCAGCCGGGAATTTGAGTCTTTCCTAATTTCAAATGGTCTTCAACATATAAGGACAGCTCCATACCATCCATCATCCAAGCGAGAGATACGGTTTACTTCAGGGGATGAAGTATGGCGGAGGAACTATGGGAATGGCCCTGTATAGGTAAGAGACATGGTCAAAGCGAGGTCAGGTCCAGTAATGGATGAAGTTCAGGTCAGTGTGGACCATATGAAAGCTGCAAACTCACAAACTGGGTGGGAGTAAAATGAGTCCAACTCCTCGACTGCCTTGCTGACTGTTTCAGAACCAATGGGTTCTCCATCTCCGTCAAGCGTCCTCGGAAGCTAAGATGGACACAGTGGATGTCACTACCTTGACATCTTTGCCACTTGAAGAGGAGGATGATTTCTTTCCAAGATGCTCTGGGTGTGAGAGGCGGAGCTACTGTGTGTTACACACCACCCGTGTCAGAGGCAGAGTTGGAGGAACCTCAGCCAGTGTCAAAGCCAGGAGGAGCGACAACAAAACAGAACCAGCCTATGTCCTCAGACTCAGAGAGGAAGGGATGTAGTGATTGTAATGAGGTCAGCAGGGTGGACCGCATAGAATATGAGTTCCCTGATTAGGGCTATTAGTCTGGTCCAATCAGGGAGCCCTGGCTGAAATATAAGAACAGGAGTGTAACATGACATGGGTGCTGGGGAAAAATAAGCATGACCGCTATTAGGTGGTAGTGTGTGGGAAAAGAACAGGAATGTCAGAGGTTCTGTTCACTAAGAACAAGAGTGTCAGACATCCTGCTGACTCTGAGACCTGGCTCTGAGGGAGCTGGATTTTTAGTGTCAAGGACTTGCCACATGTAAATAAAGCATGACTTGGTGACAGGATACTGGCCTCTGTGGAGTTATTTCAAGCATTACCATAACTTCAAACAATGCGACAGGACTGCATTATCACTGATCCCCTCTGGTGGAACTATTTAGAACAGGAGCTTCCAGCAGCTCAATTGTGCCACTTGCTGGAATTTGGTAGGTACAGCAGGTATTTGTAACTGTGCAGAGTTAAACTCCCTGGGCCAAATCTCTAAGGGATCAGAACAATGTGGGCTATGGTGTATGGTTTGGCATAGTCAGGTGACAGTGGGTGGGGCTATTCACGATGTCAAGTTCATCTCACTCCATCGTTATAGCTTTTCACAATGTCAGAAATCACTTACCACCAGGTTATAGTCCAACAGGTGTGTTTGAAATCACAAACTTTCAGAACGCTGTTTCTTCACAAGATTTCACCTGACAAAGGACCAGCGCTCCAAAGGCTTATGAGTTCAAATAAACCTGTTGGGCGATAATCTGATGTTGTGCGACTTCTGACTTTGTCCACCCCACTCCAACACCGGCACCTCCACACCATGGTTTTTCACCGACAGTATGGTGAGATTCTTGCTAGGAAGCAGCCAGATACCAAATTGACAGGATTGATGTTTGTTGAAGGTCCTGTTCAGGTCACAACGTACCTCATTAATATTCAGCCTCCTGATTTACTGAACTTGCCAACAAGCTGGAGGTCAGGAAAACTCAACAAGGAAACCAAAGCATGTACCTGATGAGTTCAGCTTCCCGCTTGCTCTGAACAATACCCATGTTACCCACAAACAAACAATAGCACATGGGCATGATCCATGGTCATCAGGCACATCCGCCCCTCACCCTGGGACACTGCATCTGCCATCTGCCATCTGCCATCTGCCATCTGCCAATCCCAGATGACTGTCCGGGCACTTCTCCAATCCACTGGAAGAATAGACTCATATTGCAGGATGTAATGGGAATTAGCATTGAGTGGCTGCAACAAGGACTCTGTGTGCACAGGGCCTGGCACGAACTCACAGATTGGGCGGGGCTATATCCCAGTGCTGCTCACTTGCTCTCTGTGTGCACACTCACACTGTGGCTACCTACGTGCTCGGCCTTGCCTTCCCTTGCCATGTAATTTGTACAGACACAACAACAGGTAGCTTTCCTTGCTGCTAAGCAATTCATACTGCTGTGGCTGCACATCTTATAGCACGGCAATGTGCTGCATCAATGTCACTCCTGCTCCATGTGGCATCCAGTTGGGGATTCACTGGTCGGGGGTTGTGGGTGGTGTGGTGGTGTATTGGAAATGGGTAACGGTCAGTCTGTTGGCTCCATGGTGGCAAGTCTGAGGGGGCAAGGTTATTGCAGTAAGGAAGATGCACAGGCATCAGTCAAAGGTACTTCCAGTCCAGGGCAGTCCAGTCAGTGTGTTGAGGGGGTGAATCATTGTCATTAGATCGGGGGCAGTGGTTGAGTGTTTTCATTGCTGCAGAACCAAGCCCTGGCAGGTTCGCTTTCTGGACTGGGGACTGCAGGCTCCAGGGAAGGGTGCAATGGGGAAGTAGCTTAAAAATGTGTTGCTGGAAAAGCGCATCAGGTCAGGCAGCATCAAAGGAACAGGAGAATTGACGTTTCGGACATAAGCCCTTCTTCAGGAATCGGCAGCATCAAAGGAACAGGAGAATCGATGTTTCGGACATAAGCCCTTCTTCAGGAAGTAGACAGCTGTGAGCACACTCAGAGGTGGCTGGGTAAGTGACCTGTGAGGGAAGGAGCTGTAGGAAATACCTTTCTTTTGGGTTTTGTTCACTGGCACACAGGAAAGCAGGTCGCCTACTCTGTGGCCATCGTACATCATGGATCCTGTCTGTGTGATACACCTCCCTGACACAACCAACTGTTGGACAATCCATTGTCAGCACACCTTGCACACAGAGGGAGCGCTGAACGCAAGGGATGTTGTAAAAGGATGGCTAAAGGTTTTCAGCATGACCCAATATCATGTATATGGATTGCTCCCCACGCTTTCAGATGGCACAGTAGGCTCTCAGCACAGACCATGGAGTCTCACCTGTGCCCAAGAAATATTGCTGGGTGGTGTGACAACACCTTTAGTACAAACACAGGGAGACTCTCAACACAGGTAAGTTAAAATCAAGAACATAAACTGAAGGTGACTTACAAGAAAGCCACTTTCATCCATGACATCAAAGTATGTTTTCTTCTTTCCCTCCCTCCTACAGCATGGTGGCTCAGTGGTTAGCTCTATTGCCTCACAGTACCATGGACCCAGATTCAATTCCAGCCTCAGGCGACTGTCTGTGTGGAGTTTGCTCATTCTCCCCGTGTCTGTGTGGGTTTCATCTGGGTGCTCTGGTTCCTCCCTCAATCCAAAAATGTGAGAGTTGGCTGGATTGACTGTGTTAAATTGCCCATCGTGTCCAGTGGTATGTAGATTGAGTGGGATGCTTTTTGGAGGGTCAGTGTGGATTCGATAGGCTGAATGGCCTGCTTGCACACTATTGGGATACTATGATACTCCATCTTAGTAGCCTGCCTGGACTCCTGCTGGGGTGAAAGGAGCCTGCTCAGCTGTTGACTCCATTAGCCCTGGAGGGGCGGTAGGGTGACCCAGGGGACACCTATCTAGATGGGCTAGGCATGTTATGGATCTTCTTGCCAGGGCAAGTCAGCCCTCCTTTGCCTCAAGTTCCAAGGGTCACAGGGGAGTTGGCAGGCTGGAGATGGAGGGCCTAGCCATCAGTGCAGGAGCCTGAGTCTGGGTGCACAGCGACCTTTTAAAGATGGCATAGCTGTAATGGATTCTGAGTTTTCTGAGTGGTGAGTTTTTTTGGGAATGACATGTGATAAGATAGGGCAGAAATTGGATATAAGAGTGCGATAGGAGAATGATAGCTAATTAATGACATGAGTTTGGTAAAACAGGACAAGAAACTCTCCAAAATACTCAGTGCAACTTGACTGAAAAGCATAAGGTTCACGGTCCCTCTATCTGTTTCCTCAAACACTTCCAGGACATGAGACAGCGCGGCTCAAGTAAATATTGCACTTTTAAAGTTTATGGTTAGAAAAATTGGATGGGGTAAAATATTGTTGTTGCAGAGAATTACTAGATGCTAATACAACAATGTGCAATATTTGATGCAATCATCATTTTGCAGACTGAGTCCCAATGAGTGGAGGGAGCCCGAAGTTGAAGATACTCATTTCTCACTGCTTGACAGTTTCTGGTTTGGAGCCGGAGCTCTCTCTCTACAAGGTAAAGTGTCTCTAAGCACAGAGTCAGCAGCTGACAGTGCGTTTGAATGAGCCCAGGTTCTGTCCTCTGGATTGTCATATTTTCCATGATTTGTTAAGGTGGTTAGTGCTAATCTTCCAGTTCAGCTCTGTTTTTCGATTTTGATTTATTATTGTCAAATATATTGAGACACAGTGAAAAGTGCTGTTTTGTGTGCTAATCAGACAAATTATACTTAAGTACAGCAGGGTAATAGAAATAATGCAAAATATAGTGTTACAGCTATAGAGAAGATGCAGAAAAAAATCAATTCTAATATGAGAAGTCTGGTCATAAGTCTGACAACAGTGGGGATGAAGCTGTTCTTAAATTTGTTAAGTATTTTCAAACTTTTGTATTTTCTAACCAATGGAAGAGAGTATAACCAGGGTGGGTGAGATCTTTGATTATGTTGGCTGCTTTCCCGAGGCAGCGGGAAGTGCAGACGGAGTCAATGGTTGGAAGGTTGGATTTCATAATGGACTGAGCTGCATTCACAACACTCTGTAATTGGTTGCAGACTTGGGCAGAGCAGTTGCCATACCAAGCTGTGATGAATCTGGATAGGATGCTTTCTTTGGCGATTGACATAAGACTGAAAAAGAACCTAAAATCCCTTCAACTTCCGTGCCACAGGTCTCTGGAGTTTCATTGGCTCCTGCTTCAAGGTCCTAGAAGAGTCAGTCAGAATACTGTAGATATAGATATAGGTGAAACTGTTCTTCAATGGTAATAGTGATCTTCAAGAGTACAGAGCTCACTGTTTACTGTCCTCCAATGATATAACACTCCCTCATTGCTGTCCATCCAATAGGGCAGCATTCACTCAGCAGTGCTCATACAATAGTGTAGCACTTTGTTGGTACTTCACTGAATGTAAGTCTAGATTTAATACTCAAGCACCCGCACTTGAGATTGAACAGGAAACTTGCCCATTTAGAGATGCCAGTGCTGTTATTGACTCTTGACTGAGTCATCAAAGGAATGTAGGAACAAGATTTGACTACTTAACACTGCAAACCTGTCCAGTCATTCAATAAGATCATAGTTTATTAGAACCTGCTCTATATTCTGTATTACCTTTGGCTCACAAAATTCCAGCAATCTCAGATTTAAAAGTAACAACTGATCCAACTTCTATAACGGTGTATGGAAGGGATCAAATTTTAAATTTAAATATCCTTCAGGTGTTTCTTAACTTCACTTCTGTTTCTAACTTAGGTTACATCCACTATTCCTATACTCCTCAGTTGCAAGAACTAATTTTCCTTTAACATCCCTCTGAGTTCCACTTAGTATTTTGAAACTATCAATTAAATGACAACTGCAATCTTTCAACGTCCAGGAATACGACCTCAGTTTGTACAATCTCTTCTTGTAATGTAATATTTGGAGTCTAGGAATCAATGTGTCAATCTATGTTGCTGTCCCTTCAATATTAATATAGCCATCCACAGATATGGTGCTCACAGTGCTCCAAGAGCTATCTAACTATTATAGCTGCAGCACAACTGATTACCCTTTGTAAGAACGTGAGAAATAAGAGCAGGAATAGACCATTCAGCCCCTTCAGTCTGCCCCACCATTCTGTAAGATCACAGCTGTTTTGCCCCAGCCCTCAACTCCCCATTAATTTGACAAAGGGTCAGTTAGACTCGAAACGTCAGCTCTTTTCTCTCCTTACAGATGCTGCCAGAACTGCTGAGATTTTTCAGCATTTTCTCTCTTGGTTCCCCATTAATTCAGCTCAGCACTCCCCTGAATATCTCCTTATTCTTTAGCTATGCCTACAAGATTGAAGGTCTCCACTAGTGGAAACATGATAGATATTATCTACATCTATCCTCTGTTCTAGCTTTCTGGGTGCAAAGTCCTAAATTTCAATTACTTTCTTGATTATTTTCTGTACCTATCCAGAGCTTTTTAACAATCTGTATTCAGGATTTCTTCAGAGCTCCACTGTTTCTAGTTTTTCATTGTTTAGAAAGTACTCTTTCCACTCTCTTTAAAAGCAGAGTTCAGAAATGGGAGATAGGAGTGCTGTGCATTACTCTGGTCTTCACAACACAACAATGATAATAAGGCACAAGACTTACAGGGGAGATAGCAGAATAGAGGGGCCAATACTGACTGAAAGGACTGAACAGTCTGTGGCTCTTTTCTCTAGGAAAACGAATGAGGAGTGAACTAAAAAATCTTCATGACAATGAATTTTGGTAACATAGAGATAAAGAAGATATTTTGACTGGTGGGAATCCAAAACTAGAATACGTGTTGTCACTAATAAATCTTATAAAGAATTTAGGAGAAATGTTTTCATGGAAAAAATGTGGAACCCAATATCATATTGTAAGTTAGGCGAGCAGAATAGCATAGATGTTTCTAAGAGAAAACGAGGCAAGCAAGATGTGTGTGTGTGTGTGTGGGGGTGGGGGGGTGAAGGAATAGACAAATGTACTGATTGTATGAGTCAATGTAGGGTACAAAAAAAATCATGTGGGCTATAAGCACCAGGAGGGTCGAGTTGGGCTGAATGGCCTGTTTTTGCACTGTAAGTTCTGTAAAAACAATATCCTTATTATATTTCACTAGGTGTGGGGCCACATCCCAGATCTCTGTCCACACGTATCATTGGGGCAACCTGGTGGCTGTTCAGCATCATTTTCCTGGTAGCATACGCTACATATTTTGCAGCCTCATTGAATTCAGAGGCACAGGCGCCACTGATCAATTCCTTTGCTGACCTTGCAAAACAAAACGAAATTGACTATGGCACAGTATATGGCGGTTCAACGTTCTCATTCTTCAAGGTATGTGCTTGGATGTGAATAAGCATGGATCTGGCAACATACTGGTTACACTAAGGACAAAAAAAAATCGAAGTGCTTAGACTAATAATTTGTACAATGTGTGTGCAAGTCCCATAATGGTAGCTTGAGAATTTGAATTCAATTTCTAAAAATAAAATCATAACAATTCCTGAAACTCCTATCAGTAAAAGCGCCAGTAAACACCCTTCCTGATGATGGGCTTATGCCCAAACCATCGATTTTCTGTTCCTCGGATGTTGCCTGACCTGCTGTGCTTTTCCAGCACCATACTCTCGACTCTGATCTCCAGCATCTGCAGTTCTAATTTTCTCCCAGTAAAAGTAAGCAAGAGTCTGTCAGACCATCATAAAAGAAACAGTGGTTCACTAATTTATTTTATGGAAATAAATTATGAAATGTTGACATGTAACTCTATATGTTTAACTCTTGGCCAAGGAAGTCACTCAAAAGCTTAAGGAGGTTCACCTCCCATCTCCTCAAAGTAACTAAGGATGGGCAACAAATACTGGTCTTGCCAGTGATGCCCACATAGAAGGGCAAAATGTTAAACACCCTTAAAGTGCAAAAAGTTCATGATTTGAAAAGTCTTGATAACTAATCAGTGAAGAGCAGCACAGCACCCATCAGTAAAGAATGCTTAGCTAATTGGGAGTGAGATTAGCGTAGCTAAATACTAATAAAGTCTAAGGTGACAGCTCTTGTGTCACCATAATAGAATCCCTATCTCAGGACCAAGAGACCCAGGTTCAAGTCCCACCTACTCTAGAGGTGTGTAATAACATCTCTAAACAGGTTGATCAGAAAATATCTAGAGTATAATAAGGCGACAGTGAAATCCATCAATGTAGTCAACAGATGAAGATGAATCAAGTCACCCAAAGCCTTGAGTCCTTTCACAATGTTGTGGCTGGTGCAAATCTGAAAAGAAAGCAGGAAATGTTGAAAAATAGAAAGTAGGTCAGGCAGCATCAGTTGAGATAGAAAACAGGGAGCTAACAATTGAGATTGATGATCTTTTATCAGAGCTGAGAAGAGTTAGTGATTTAAAGGTTTATAAACAGATGCAAAGCTAGTGGAAAAAGGATAAGAAAGATTTGCATTACGGTGGAGAGTGGCATATGATGAAAAGTTAAAGGGATGACTGCAGAACAAATGATGCATGTAGAAATCTAAGCTGCTGAGTGATTAGCATTTATCTAATTTCTACTTATCCTTCTATTAACGAATGTTACTCTTATTAAAACAAATATCTTCAATATTATTGCAGCTCTCAAAGATTGAAACCTACCATAAAATCTATGAGAGAATGAACAATAAAGGTGATTCTGTCTTAGTTCATACAATGAAAGAAGGGATACAACGAGTGCTCAACTCCAACTACGCCCTGATTGGTGAATCCTCAACAATAGACCTGGCTGTTGCAGAGCACTGCAACTTGATGAGGATCTCCAACTTTGCAGCTATTAGGGGATATGGAATTGCCACTCGCCTCGGTGAGTTGCAACCTTTTTTGCTAAATCAGTTGGCTCATTTAAGATAGATGGATGTGTTTCTTGAGAAATTTTACATTCTGACTGGAATTCAAAGAATTTGAGTTGACTTTGATATGCTTTGGAATGTCCTGGTGACAGGTGATGCTTTATATAACTTCACACCTACTCAACATTCCAATCTCCTTCCCCACATCAAATGAATATTGTCTTCTCACAGATGCACTGTTTAATTATCAATTGTGCTTCAGAAATATATCATGCTTTGTCTTGATTTTTATCTCAAGATGACCCACTTAGAGACTATTTATCTCAGACCCTTTTGGAGCTTGAGGAATCTGGACAACTTCAGCAGCTGCAAGCAAAATGGTGGAAGTCTTCATGTCATTCTGAACACTCAGCAGGATGGAGTCCACTGGAAGTAAAGCAGATTGGAGGCACCTTCCTGTTTCTAGGAATTGGATTGTCGTTGGCCTTAGTTGTTGCTTGCATCGAATTGGCTGTGAAATCAAGAAAAAAGGCTGATCAAGATGTATGTATTCCAGTAATTCCTCCTTTCAAATCCCAAAGACATTTTCTCCTCCTCTTCTTAATTTTATTACACCACACAGCAAAGGCAAAATCCCAACATCTTTTCCCATGGTGGTTCAGCCAGCTGCAGGAAAGTAGATGGGGCAAAACAGTAGGGCACTGTCTATTAAATTGATTTGGTCATGCTAAATTGCCCATAGTGTTAGGTGGAGGGGTAAATGTAGGGGAATGGGTCTGGGTGGGTTGCTGTTCGGAGGGTTGGTGTGGACTTGTTGGGCTGAAGGGCCTGTTTCCACACTGTAAGTAATCTAATCTAAAAAAAATATGCACACAGTTCCTTATGCACACTGCACATGTTGCACAACCTTACACGTTCCCAGCTTTTCACACATTCTGATAAGTATACATTGTACATACATCCCAACCTTACATGGATACTCACACTCACACCTGTGCACCATTTTCTCCCATGCAATCTATTATCCATAATATAAATACAGGAAGATAACAACTGGACTGACAATAGCAATGCATTGCCTCATGGTTCAGGTATCCAAACCCATTGACTAACTTACTTAGGAATTGGCGAGCACACAAGGAAAACTGTTTTGTGGTACAGAGATCATAACTTGGTATTACTCAATGGAGTGAACCAGCCTGTTAAATAAGTGGGGGGGCTGTGAAGGAGAGAGTCAAGACAAACAGTGTCTTTACCATTCACCCACACTTTCCTACCCTCCTCCCCCCATTTGTGGCCACACCAAATTTGAAGCCAAAACCCTTCGAATATACATGCATGAATTTGAAGAGCGCATAGGATGCATGTATGTGGTGTCAATTCATAAGGCCTACATAAACTGTCACATTATGGAATTTGTATTTTTTTAATTCTTCATGGAATATAGGCATTACTGCTTAGGCCAGCAATTGCCTATTGCCCCTCCCTAATTGCCCTGAAGCATGTTATAGTGAGCTTCCTTCTTGAATTGTACAGTCTTTGGGATGCAGATAGGATTTATGTTCCAGGATTTTGACCCAGCAGCAGTGAAGGGAAGGCAATATAGTTCCAAGTCAGAATGGTGTTTGTGCCTTGCATAGGTGATATTCTCATGCATCTGATGGCCTAGTCTTTTAGGATGCAGAGGTAAAGTATTAGGAAGATATTGTCAAAAGAGGCTTGGTATATGACTGCAATGCCTCTTATAGATGGTACTCACTGCTACCACTCTGCATTAGTGGTGAAAGGAGAAAATGGTAAAGATGGTGGGTAGAGTGTCAATCAAGTGGGGCTTTATATTGGATAGTGTTGAGCTTCTTGAGTGTAGATGGAGCTGCAATATGCAAACAAGTGGACAATATTCCATCACACTCCAGATTTGTGCAGTACATGGTCAACAATCTTTGGGGAGACAAGTAGACTGCAGGCTTCCTCATGTCTGATCTGCTCTTTGAGCCACAGTATGGCTATAGCTGGTCAATGGTAACCTCCAGGATATTGATAGTGGGGATTTGGTAACAGTAATGCCAGTGAATGTTTTAGACAATGGTTAACTTCTCCGTTTTGGCACTGGTTATTCCTTGTCACTTGTTTGGCACAAATGTTATTTGCCACTTATCAGCCCAAGCCTGGATGCTAGCCTGGTAATGCAGCGTATAATCACAGGCACCTTCCTTTGTGCTAAGTATAACTTCAAACAATGGAATGTTCCCCTTCTATTCCCATTGCCTATAGTTTTGCTTGGGCTCCTTGATGCTGCACTCAGTTAATATGTCCTTAATGTCAAGGGTAGTCATTCTCATTTCAGTCATTCTTACCTCACTTGTAGAGGTCAGCTCTTTGGTCAATGTTTAGACCAAGGCTGTAATGATGTCAGGAGCTGAATGGTCCTGGTGGAACACAAACTGAGTATCGGTGAACACCATATTCCTTTCCAAATGCTACTTCATAGCACTATTGATAACCCCTTCAATCACTTTGCTTAAAACCAAGACTAGACAGATATGGTGGTAATTGGAAAGGTTAGATTAAACATAGATAGGTGAAGGGACCAGATAGTGCTGAGAAAGCAGGGAGACTGTAGAAGGATTTGGAGAGGCTAGGAGAGTGGGCGAAGTGGCAGATGGAATACAATGTGGGAAAGTATGAGGTTATGCTCTTTGGTAGGAAGAATAGAACATAGACTATTTTCTAAATGGGGAAGGCTTTGGAAACCTGAAGCATAAAGAGACTTAGAAGTTGTAGTTCTCTTAATATTAAGATGCAGTTCAACTGGTAAGTAGGAACACAAATGCAACGTTAGCATTAATTTCAAGAAGATTAGAATACAAGAGCAGAAACGTAATACTGAGACTGAATCAGACTATATTTGGAATATTGTGAGCAGTTTTGGACCCTGCACCCAAGAAGAATGTGCTGGCATTGGAGGGGATCCAGAGGAGGTTTGCAAGAATAATTTCAAGGATGAAGGTTGTGTCATATGAGGAGTGGTTGAGGACTCTGGGTTGGTATTCAATGGAATTTAGAAGGATGAGGGGGATCACATTGAAACTGACAGAATACTGAGAGGCCTTAAGAGTCTGGATATGGAGAAAATGTTTCTCCTCATAGGAGAGACTAGGAACCGAAGGCACTGTTTCAGAATGAATAGGTAACCCTTTAAAACTGAGATGAGTAGGAATTTCTTCAGCCAGAGGATAGCGAACCTGTGGAAGGCTGAGAAGGCCAAATCATCAAATATGTTTATGATAGAGATAGATAGGTTCTTGGTTGGTAAGGCATCAAGGGTGACAGGGAGAAGGCAGAAAAACAGAGGTGAGAAATAAATATATCAGTCCTGACCAAATGGTGGAACAAACTTAATTGGCTGACTGACCTAATTCTGCTCCTATAGCTTACCTTATGAATTCGTCCTTATTCTTGTGGACAGGACAAATCTAGGCAGTTCTCCACATTATTGAGTATAACCATAAGACCATAAGACATAGGAGTGGAAGGAAGGCCATTCAGCCCATCGAGTCCACTCCACCATTCAATCGTGGCTGATGGGCATTTCAACTCCACTTACCCGCATTCCCCCCGTAGCCCTTAATTCCTTGTGACATCAAGAATTTATCAATCTCTACCGTGAAGACATTTAAGCGTCCCGGCCTCCACTGCACTCTGTGGCAATGAATTCCACAGGCCCACCACTCTCTGGCTGAAGAAATGTCTCCGCATTTCTGTTCTGAATTTACTCCCTCTAATTCTAAGGCTGTGTCCACAGGTCCTAGTCTCCTCGCCTAATGGAAACAATTTCCTAGCGTCCACCCTTTCCAAGCCATGTATTATCTTGTAAGTTTCTATTAGATCTCCCCTTAATCTTCTAAACTCCAATGAATACAATCCCAGGATCCTCAGCTGTTCCTCGTATGTTAGACCTACCATTCCAGGGATCATCCGTGTGAATCTCCGGTGGACACGCTCCAGTGCCAGTATGTCCTTCCTGAGGTGTGGGGACCAAAACTGGACACAGTACTCCAAATGGGGCCTAACCCGAGCTTTATAAAGTCTCAGTAGCACAACGGTGCTTTTATATTCCAACCCTCTTGAGATAAATGACAACAATGCATTTGTTTTCTTAATCATGGACTCAACCTGCATGTTTACCTTTAGAGAATCCTTGACTAGCACTCCCAGATCCCTTTGTACTTTGGCTTTACAAATTTTCTCATTGTTTAGAAAGTAGTCTATGCTTGTATTCTTTTTTCCAAAGTGCAAGACCTCGCATTTGCTCACATTGAATTCCATCAGCCATTTCCTGGACCACTCTCCCAACCTGTCTAGATCCTTCTGTAGCCTCCCCACTTCCTCAGTACTACCTGCCTGTCCACCTAACTTTGTATCATCGGCAAACTTCGCTAGAATGCCCCCAGTCCCTTCATCCAGATCATTAATATATAATGTGAACAGCTGAACCCTATGGGACACCGCTTGTCACCGGCTGCCATTCCGAAAAAGAACCTTTTATCCCAACTCCCAGATTGCCTTCTGTCAGACAGCCAATCCTCAATCCATACCAGTAGCTCACCTCGAACACCATGGGCCCTCACCTTGCTCAGCAGCCTCCCATGTGACACCTTATCAAAGGCCTTTTGCAAGTCTAGTTAGACCACATCCACTGGGTTTCCCTGGTCTAACCTACTTGTCAACTCTTCAAAGAATTCAGAATTAAGAAGTAGATGCAGTTATACTGAAACAACTAAACTACAACTGTGGCAAATTCTGGAGAACATCTTCTGTATTGTTGCCAGAATGTTGTCAGAGACCATAACTTCTACAGCATCCAGTGCCTTCAGCATTTCTTGAACATGGAGTGGACCAAATAGGCTGTAGGGGGATATGCAAGATACTGGAACCCTCAAGAGGAAGTCAAACCAGATCATCTTAGGAAGCAAAGGATGGGGAAGGAGACTGCAGGGGATGGGCACATTAGAAATATGGAGCTTATTCAAGGAAAAGTTCCTGAGTGTCCTAGATAAGTATGTACCTGTCAGGCAGGGAGGAAGCTGTAGAGCACAGGAGCAATGGTTTACGAAGGAAGTGGAATCTCTGGTCAAGAGGAAGAAGGCGGCTTATGTCAGGATGAGATGTGAAGGCTCAGTTAGGATGCTTGAGGGTTAGCTAGGAAAGACCTAAAAAGAGAGACCAGAAGAGCCGGAAGAGACATGAGAAGTTGTCAGCGGAGAGGATCAGGGTTAACCCTCAGGCTTTCTACAGCTATTTAAGGAATAAAAGAAATACAGAGTAAGATTAGGACCGATCAAGGATAGTAGTAGGAAGTTGTGTGTGGAGTCAGAGGAGATAGGGGAAGCACTAAATGAATATTTTTTGACAGCATTCACTCTAGAAAATGACAATGCTGTCGAGGTGAAGACTGAGATATAGGCTACTAGACTAGGTGGGATTGAGGTTCACAAGGAAGAGGTATTAGAAATCCTGCAGAGTGTGAAAATAGATAATTCCCCTGGGCCAGATGAGATTTATCCCAGGATCCTCTGGGAAGCCAAGGAAGATACTGCCAAGCCTTTAAATCATCATTGTCTACAGGAATAGTGCCAGAAGACTGGAGGATAGCAAATGTGGTTTCCCTGTTCAAGAAGGGGAGTAGAGACAATCCTGGAAATTATACACCAGTGAGCTTTACTTCAGTTGTTGGTAAAATGCTGGAAAAGGTTATAAGAGATAGGATTTATAATCATCTACAAATGAATAATTTGATTAGGGATAGTCAGCACGGTTTTGTGAAGGGTAGGTCGTGCCTCACAATCCTCATTGAGTTCTTTGAGAAGGTGACCAAACAGATAGATGACAGTAAACCAGTTGATGGATTTCAGCAAGGCTTTCGATAAGGTTCCCCACAGTAGGCTATTGTACAAAATGCAGAGGAATGGGATTGTGGGAGATATAGCAGTTTGGATCAGTAATTGGCTTGCTGAAAGAAGACAGAGGGTGGTGGTGGATGGGAAATGTTCATCCTGGAGTCCAGTCCAGTTACTCATGGTGTATTGCAAAGGTCGGTGTTGGGTCCACTGCTGTTCATCATTTTTATAAACGACCTGGGTGAGGGCGTAGAAAGGTGAGTTAGTAAATTTGCAGATGACACTAAGGTCGGTGGAGTTGTGGATAGTGACAAAGAATGTTGTAGGTTACAGAGAGACATAGATTAGCTGCAGAGCTGGACTGAAAGGTGGCAAATGGAATTTAATGCAGACAAGTGTGAGGTGATTCACTTTGGTCGGAGTAACTGGAATGCAAAGTACTGGGCTAATAGTAAGATTCTTGGCAGTGTAGATGAGCAAAGAGATCTCGGTGTCCAGGTACACAGATCCATGAAAGTTGCCACCCAGGTTGACAGGGTTGTTAAGAAGGCATACAGTGTTTTAGCTTTTATTAATAGAAGGATCGAGTTCTGGAATCATGAGGTAATGCTGTAGCTGTTCACAACTCTGGTGCAGCCGCACTTGGAGTATTGTGTACAGTTCTGGTCACCACATTATAAGGATGTGGAAGCTTTGGAAAAGGTGCAGAGGAGATTTACTAAGATGTTGCCTGGTATGGAGGGAAGGTCTTATGAGGAAAGGCTGAGGGACTTGAGGTTGTTTTTGTTGGAGAGAAGAAGATTGAGAGGTGACTTAATAAAGACATATAAGATAATCAGAGGGTTATATAGGGTGGACAGGGAGAGCCTTTTTCCAAGTATGGTGACGGCGAGCACGAGGGGGCATAGCTTTAAATTGAGGGGTGATAGGTATAGGACAGATGTCAGAGGTAGTGTCTTTACTCAGAGAGTAGTAAGGGTATGGAATGCTTTGCCTGCAATGGTAGTAGATTTGCCAACTTTAAGTATATTTAAGTCGTCATTGGACAAGCATATGGACGTACATGGAATAGTGTAGATTAGATGGGCTTCAGATTGGTATGACAGGTCGGTGCAACATCAAGGACCGAAGGGTCGGTAATGCACTGTAATGTTTTATCTACCCAGCATGTATGCCTGAAGATGGATGTAAATGGTTTGGCCTTGTTTTTTGCACCAATGTGCATGATTGCTCCATTGTTGAAGATTGGGATATTTGTGGAACATAATTCCTATTTGTGGTTTAACTGTTCACTGACTTTGATGATTGGAAGTGGCAGTGATGTGGTCAGATCTGATCTGTTGTTTATGGGATTATTTAGCCCTGTGTTATGGCCATTTGTCTTTCTCCAACTGTCCTGCTATTGCAGCTTATGAATATGAACTTCTTCAGTTACTGAAAATTCACAAATTATACTGAACATCATGCAGCCATCCCCACTTCTGACCACATGATCAGGTGAAGGTTGTTGATGAAGCAGCTAAAGATAGCGATGTCCTTGAACTGAGTTGAGGGTTTTTGTTTTGAAGATAGGAGTACACTGTTTTTCTCTTGTTCCACTATTCTACATATTCCAATATAAATTTAATGCTGTATTTTTTGGAAAAGAAAACCTTTGTCACTAGCCAAGTGGTTTGGTGAATTGTAACAACCAGTTTTGAGCAAGTTTCCCACATACTTGAATGCTTCCTTCACATTTGCCAAGACATACATAATTTGCATATCAATAGAAATGTTTTGCCCATGTGCTCATCTGACAAACTTATTTTCACTGCTCAATGTATGTTTTTAGATTTGCTTTATTGGAACTTCATAACTAGGACCTGAGTCATGTCTTTGTTACAAACTTGATGCCAAAATGGAACACATCAAAGCCAACCTGTGGGATAATCACTACCTTGATCAGATCATTTCTCACAGTACGTCATGCAACTCAATGTTGCAGCTGTACTACGTGAGAATAAGTGAACACTGGTGTAACCAACAAGACTACATCATCAGCAAGTTGCTCAAGGAACATCTGCTCAGAGTTGATGAACTGAAGTCTGATGCCACACACAGAGTACTGTGTATTATTTTGGTCCTTGCATTGGAGTTTTAAAAAGATGCATCAAGCTGATTCCTGGATGAAGGGGTTAGCTTATCAAGAACAGCTACCAGGCTAGGCCTTTGTTCATTAGCTTTTCGAAGCTTGAAGGGTGATCTCATACAAAATTCTGAGAGGACTTGACAAGATAGATTTTGAGAAGATATTTCCACTAATGGGGGAATCCAAACAAAGGGACCTATTTACAGAATAAGGGGACACTGACTTTAAAAATGGGATGCGAATGAATTTCTTTTCTCAAAGGTTAGTGAATGTATGGAAATCTCTACCCCAGAGAGATAGAGAAGCTAGATCACTGAAAATGAGATGGCACAGTGGTTAGCATTGCTGCCTCACAGCACCAGTGACCTGGGATTGAATCCACCCTTGGGTGATTGTGCAAACTCCGCACATTCTCCCCATGTCTGCATGGGGGTTTCCACCTACAGTCCAAAGAATTGTAGGCTAGGTGTATTAGCCACTGCAGTTATAGAGATAGTAAGGGTCTGGGTGGGTTGGTGTGACTTGTTGAATCAAGTGGCCTGCTTCCCCACTGTAGGAATTCACAAAGTATCTAAAGAGGAGGTAGATAGATTTTTGAAATCAGAGTTCTCAAGATCATGCCGATGAGTTGAGCAGGCGTGAGGGACCAATAACTTATTTCTTATGTAAAGTACACACAATGGAAAAAGGAGGGGGGGGTGGAGAAAGAAATTAAATTTTTCTCACTGAAAAATTTTTTTAAAACTCTTTTGATCATTAACTCTTAGAGTTCCAGAAAGCACAAAGGATAAGGTTTGAGATGTTCAGATATTATTGGCTTGACATTCTGGCACATATAAATGAGGTTCATCAAATTAAGGCAATTGTTTTGGGATTTTGATAGACACAGTTCCTTGGGGAACACAGTATTGAAAAGCCAATCTTCAGGAAAACAATCAGGATTGATGACAAAGATTTTTCAGAAACAGTATAACTGAGATTCAGCAGACTGGTCATTAACTACTCAAGTAAATTCAAAACAAAGCACAGCAACCTGAGAATTCTAAACCGGACAGGGATCATTAGTAAACAAGCATTCATCAGAAACGTAACTGCAAGAAGCAAGCAAATCCAAAATCTTTCAAAATCAAGTCCATAAAAATTATTAAATATGAAGTCATCATAAGCATTTGCTGCTTCAAATGTTGGCATGCAATTAGTCCCGTGCTGTCGCTGCACTAGGTTGATATCTCATTTTTAGGTTTGCCTGGTACTGCTCAGCAAACCCTTTTGCAGTCTCCTATGAATCGGGGTTAATCTACCCGGGTGGAAATGATAGACTCAGGATATACAGAGCCTTGAGATTATGGATCAATTAACTTCTGCTGTTGATGGTCCACAGCACTCGTGGATGCCCAATTTTGAGTTGCTAGATCAGTTTGAAGTCTGCATGGTGGTAGGCTACACAACACAATGGTCTCCACAATGACTGTGCAGTGATCATAGACAGATGCCTCTGCTATGGATGGTGAGAATGACTTCAACGAATTAATTCTCCAGGTCTGTATTCTTAATCATTCAGTTTCACTTTGAAAAATAAGGTTTCATGATGACTTTCATCCACAGTATGGCTTGTGTGTGTGTGTGTGTGGGGGGGGGGGGGGAGGGGCCTCACTGGTCCTTTCTTACAACTGAACTGACAATTCTTCCAAGATTATCATTCTCCAGGGGTCAACCAAAATTCTAACACGTTGTAAAAGGGTGGTAAATGTCATTGCCCATCAAAAAAAGGAATTTTACGTGAGGTGAAAGTTCTGATCTTAATTTTAGACTGGATTCACATCTGAAAAAGTCACCTTCTTAAAATGGCAATCCCACTTTGAGATACCACAACAATAACTGTTGTAAGTAGCAATACTTTAAAGTCATGCAGTAAATGATAAGTGGTTCATAGTCTGAAGTTAAAGCAGGTGGTGGTCTCTGACTTGATGTGATGTGGTTGACAAAATCAGAAAAGGCTTTATCAGAGTTGACTCAATCATAATCAATGATTCCATGCATGTTTCTCTTTTGTTCTTTATTTATTTACAGAAATCCTGTTGCAGCATCTTCACTGAAGAAGTTAGCCTTCGGTTTAAAGAGAGAAGTGATGCCAGTAAAAAGACCAAGGCCTGACTTAATGAAGATGTCTGTTCACTCTGATGATCCAAGCTAACCCACTTCAATCCTTCTCCTAATGCAAGTCATAAGTTGAATCAAACAACTGCTAACCTAGAAAACTGTAGCACATACCTAAACAACCAACTTTGAAAAAGACTTACTTATTTTATGTAACTAGAAATTGGTAATTAAAAAGTTAAAATGCATTGTAAAAACAGGCTTTGGAAATGATGTTAGACAATGCAGAAATAAACTGCAACAGTACATGTCAGAAGTAGGAAATGTTTTCAAACCAATTAATTGCAAACAGACCAGGCGGGATTGAGTCATACTCCACAAGATCTGAAGTCTGACTATCCCAGTGGGCCAGCCAATTCCAAGAATTTATCATCTCTACTGGTGTTGGTTTTCGAAACCTTAGCCTGACTGTACAACGTGAGGGGCAATTTTAATTCAGTTCTTGGATAAGTCTATAGTACAAAGCTTACACTAACTTTGCACAAAAAGACAAAAGCAATCTGAATGGCCAAAAAAAGGGTTGCTCTCAAATATTGGAAGTACTAGTTCAACAAGGGAAATTTGAGGTTAGGTGTAAGCACATTGTTTTATTTGACTGCACAATCCTCAACATTTATATTTTGTGCCTGACCTGGGGAACACAATGCTTAAAATAGGACAGTACTTTATTCTCCAGCACCCTGCAATTTAAAGAACTTTTTGATTTATTTTAAAACTTGCATGGCTTTATTTGTCACGCTACTTTATCTATTATTTACGCAATATTCAGTAAAAGCTTCATGTCATGTCAGTGTTGATTTAGACTGTTATCTTAATAAAATATTGTATACATACACTTGTATTAAGTACTTTTTTTTGTTAAGGTTAACATTTAACTCATGACCATTTTACTTGTAACTTTACTCTCAAGACTGACGTTCTTACTTTAAAAAATTATATATTTATAATAAGAAGGTTTATAACCTTAACTTAAAATGGTTGTTCATTTCCAGGGTTAGCAGGATAGAAACCAGCACAAAAAGACAACTACTCTTCCCTCAGTAGCCAAGAGTTTGAAGTGAGAGCAAGTTTAGGATAGATAAGACAAATAATAAACTGTACTAAAGCGAACATGAAATTTCAAACCAATTCCTAGCTATGTCTACAGTACAATGATAACTTATGCATCACAATATATATACTTACCACTTCATTCAAAACTGAGAGATCTCCTGGAAGTAAAGAACCAGATAAAAATACAGATCATCTACACATTTGGCATACTTTTCAAATTAAGATTAGTCAAAAATCACAGAACAAAATACTCCTTCCAAAATAATCTATATTTAATCTATTGACATGGTTTTATGTAATTGAGCACATAAAATACAGCAAAGATTTTTCCCTTTTTAAATCCATTCCCTTAGTTGAAGTGGTCTCCCACATCATGTCATGCTGTTTGAGCAGTGTGACCCAGGTCAATCCAAGATAGCTTTGACCATTTTTATTTTTGCCTTGTATTACAGTCAAACTGTACAAAATCCTCTACTTTAAATAGGAATTCATCATTCCAAACCAGATTCTAACCTATTTGACAGCACTAGCCTGAGATTGGAAATGTGACCTGAGTATGAGATTCAGTCAGAGACTTTAGAGGTTAACTGCATATTGCTGTATGTTATCTGTCACCCTGTCAACATTACTGTTGCAAGATATCCAAATTCATCCCTCTGAAAATTTAAATGCACAGCGTTTTCACATTATTTACTCATTCCTTGCAAATTAACTCATCAGCTCATCAACAAAATGACTTAATTACAATACATGATGCAACTTATAAACAGAGGATCTGGAAAGCATTGTGGAGCAATAATGCTGCATATTTCACTGCCAGATCATTCTCCTTCCTCATAAAACAATGCAAAACATCAAAGTGTACGGTAGAATTCCTGTCTTTGGCACGTTCCCCCCCCCCCCCCCCCCCCCCCCCATCAACTTGCACACCTTCTAGGTGGTTTTAATCATTTTTAACTGCCAGCACAATAGGACTTGAGATGCACTGTTACACATCCAGGGGGCATGGCTTAATCAGCAGCTGTGAATGGCTGCAGGTTGCTCAGCACTGAATAAAAACCAGAAGAACTGCAGATGCTGTAAATCAGAAAACAAGAACGGAAATTGCTGGAAAAATTCATTAGATCTGGAAACATCTGTGGACAAAAATCAGAGTTAACATTTCAGGTTGAGTGACCCGAAACGTTAACTTGGATTTCTCTCCACAGATGCTGTGAGACTTGCTGAATTTATTTCAGCAATCTCTGTTCTAGTTGCTCAGCTGAAATTTGGAGAAGCCATCAAACTTTCAATTAACATTCTAAATTTACAAGTGCCACCTCTCTCCATGCCACCACAAGAAGTGATTCCTTTACAAATTTTTCTGCTTTTTTTTCTGTAAATCTACACTCCAACATAAAAGAAGATTTTCAAAATGGGAAGAGGGTGGAACAAAGGTAGTGAAATGACTGCATTTTCTTACTCAAGATGAACTGCTCAGTAAAACTTGTTCCGAACCATAGCTTCATGAGCTACATAACACTGATTAAATTTTTAATGATGTGTCAAAGTTAAACTGTGTATAAAACAGATTCAAGCCATTTACGCATAAAGTGAAATTTATATCTATATGGCTAGGCTGGGACTTTTAACTCACTAATCAAATATAAATTAAATTCATGAATGATTACAATCAAATTATTTAATATCATCTTCTGGCGCACTGATAGTGTTAATACTCCTGGACTGCAAGGCCTAAATTCCAGACCCATTTATTCTAGAGGTTGATTAGAAAAACAGTTTAAATAAAAATGCATTTCAACTTTTCATCGTAAGTGCCTGCTTTTGCTCAATCGGTAGCTCTCATCCTTGACTCAGGTTATTAGTTTGAAACTCTTTATGGACTTTGACAGTGAAATACTGCACTACTGGAGGTAGTTCAGCATCAGGTATTAATCTAAGGCCCTGCCTGCTCAAGTGTTAGTTATATATCCCCTGGCACTACTCAGAAGGGAGTTCTCCTAATTCCCACTCAAGATTCCTTTCTCCAACTCTACCAGTCACTCAATCAGTTGCTGTTTATGGGACCGTACTGAAAGAAAATTGGCAGTTGTTTAGTTGATTTCTTTTAAAGCACTTTGGCAGATCCTTGTATAACTATAACGCTTTTCTTTTCTCTAAATAGCCCTTCAAAACAACGAGAAAGATCTTTAAGCCCATCTTTATTCATCCAGCCAGAAAGGTTCCCTTGCCCCAACTCTTGGAACCTGGCAGCTGCTTCAATGATTTATGTACTCCTTACCGTACCCACTAACCATTTTTAGTGTGAAGAACTTCTTGATGTTCATTCTAATGTTACCTAGTACCAGCTTGACCTATCCTACTGTCACTGTTTAATTTGAAGGAGTGCTGCCAATGCACCTTTTACTAGCTTGTTAAAGACTTAACTCAAACTCACACCACATCCTGAAGACAGTTGCCTGGCACAACAAAGAAGATACAAAGCAATCAAAGTGGGGCCAGTGTTTCTCTGAGCTGCATGCATGCACCAACCTTTCAGTAAACGGTGGCACAGTGGTTAGCACTGCTGCCTCACAGCGCCTGAGACCCGGGTTCAATTCCCGACTCAGGCAACTGACTGTGTGGAGTTTGCACATTCTCCGCGTGTCTGCGTGGGTTTCCTCCGGGTGCTCCGGTTTCCTCCCACAGTCCAAAGATGTGCAGGTCAGGTGAATTGGCCATGCTAAATTGCCCGTAGTGTTAGGTAAGGGGTAAAATGAAGGGGTATGGGTGGGTTGCTCTTCGGCTGGTCGGTGTGGACTTGTTGGGCCGAAGGGCCTGTTTCCACACTGTAAGTAATCTAATCTAATCTAATCAGTGTAAACTGTAACAGGGGCCCTGCGAAAACACTCATCGTACATTAGAGCAAGCAGGTCATGCAAAACAAAAAGAATTGCAGGGATTGTTAGAAACAATGAATATTGACACCAGTGTGCCAACCGATGAGTTAGTGTGGATCAGGTTTTGCAATTGGATTTCACAAGTTTCTAAACTCATGTTTGAAACTACAGGAAATAAGTGTCCCAAGGACAGCAGGACTGTTTTGCTGGCTAAGTAGAGGATAATTAAATAATTAATAATGTGCATAACATCAATCCCTAGACAGTGCAGCCTCCAGGTAGGACCGACAGGGGTATTTTATTGACGTCTCATTTTGACCAGTGGTGGTGTTGTCACTAACTGCAGACAACAAGAATATCATGTGATTATCTTAGTGAGTCAAAATGCTGGTTCTCAATTTAAAAAGCATGATTAGAATCTCATTAAATTAATTTTTCCACTTAAAATCAAAACTCCTTGTGGTCTGATTGTGCCAGTTATCTCACAGCTACAGAAATCAGGAAAAGCCAGAGTTTGATCTGTTTAATGAATTGATGTCAGTTAGGATAGCAATACAAGTCAAACAGTTGATCACAGCTTCCCCAGGGATACAAGTCCAAGAAAACCAGCTATGATTCCTACTTATGACTGCCACATGACAACCCCCATTAGGAAAATATTGGGGTGCATAAATGTCAAACAAGAACAGGATCAAGCACTCTGCAGTATTTTCCAAGGCCAAACACTGTGGTGAAAGGAATTCTCTAGGCATATTCATGAGGAGCAGTCAATTACTGGGATGCTACAAGTACATGGGCATTGTAAGGCAGCCATTTTGAGTTCTCTGGAAAGATTTTTAAAATAGCAATAGTGAGAGAATTAATATTGCAAACCTATTCCACAATCCGGATTCCTGAAGAAGGGCTTATGCCCGAAACATCGATTCTCCTGCTCCTTGAATGCTGCCTGACTTGCTGTCCTTTTCCAGCAACATATTTTTCAGCTATTCCACAATCATGTCTTGGATATTAAATCAATAGTACTGGGAGGTGCTTCAAGCTTACACGATTACTAACACACCGCTGTTATCACAGAAGTTCCCGTATTTGCAATAGAACATATGAAGTGGTTTCACTTCTTTTCACCCTGTGCTCCCAAGCTCTGTCTAGCTGACACTGCTTGTGCAATGCCTAAAGAATGGCAGAGCAGATTCATTAGTAACTTTCAAAATGGAATTAGAAAAATATTTGAAAACCATTCTGGGCTGCAGGGAAAATCCAGTAATATAGAACTAACTAGATTGACCTTCTGAAGAGTTGGCAAAGATGATTCCGTTATACTTCAATCACAAAGATAAAATCATTCTGCCAAATGAGATATGCAACAACTAGCCATAAACAATTTCGATTAGAATACATTTTGGGAGCAAATACTGCTCAAAATTTCTACTTCCAGTTAAGTTAGCAGATTTTAAAACCGTGGAGGCAGAAATAGAGCAGGCTGAACATTCCTCAGAAATGGATACACCAAATGAGGCTCTTAGTGAATGCCAATTCCTAAAAGGGCAAAAGTCAGTTGTGGTGACTAATATAACTGATTGACAAAAAAGGATCTTAAGTGTTCAATTGGGTGGTGGAGACAGAACTCATTTTGGTCACTGCAGTTCAGAAAAATAGCATGTTACACCCTTCAATTTTTATTTATGCTCTCCATCGTTCTTGACCAAACAAACTCAGAGGCATGGGGAAACAAGAACAGACCAGCTTCCAGGTGTTATTTCTGTATAGTCATGATTTGTATGTAAGCTGAGACACCAAGAATCAGTATGCTCCTGTAACCTAGATCATTTTAAATTTGATCTCTTCAAATCATATCACCTGCCAACAGAAATAAAGCATGACTATTTACAAGACCATAACCACTCAGCAACGGCATCAAACAGGACTCTTTAGAACCTTCACAGCTCCTATCCCTCCCTGTTAGCTCTTAGTATTAGCTCCTCCACCCCATCACCCAAAAGACCTGGAAACATTTGACTGAATTTACTCTGCATCATTTCCAATTGCCACAAGTTTCCAAAAATTGACAAAATTCTTGCAGAGTACTGCTTACTTTGAAATGTAAAACTGGACAACATATAAATGTAATACTTGAAACCTGACAAGCCTTTCAGAACAGTACATTGCTAGCATCTTAAATCAAGAAAACTTCAAACAAAACTGAAACCTCCAGGTCAATGGTCACTTTGCAAAAAAACAGGTGCTGGGCTCAACTGACATTTCAGTTCAATACAAGTTTTCGTTTTAAAGCTTTGAGTCTCTGTCTTCAGAGATTTAAGTCGCCTGTTTCAAATCACAAATAGATTGTACCTGTCTTGATCTGGTACCTCCAAGCCAGCAGGTTTGGGTTCAAGACAAACACCAAAGACATTTTCACAATATCCTAGTTGATACTCCCAGTGTAGTACTGTAAGAGTTCTGCACTGTCTAAAATGCTTCCTTTTGGATGAGACATCAAATTGAAGACTATTTGCTATCTTAGATGGAAATGAAAGATTTCATGGTGTTACCTCCAAGAAGCAGAGGAGAGTGTTCTGTGGTCTGATCAACATTGATCTCTCAACACTGAATAAACATGCCATCTGGTCATTATCTCATTGTAATTTATTGGAGCTTGTTGTGTGTAAATTGGTTGATATGTTTTCCTAGTTTACCACAGTGATGACGTTTCAACAGTAGTTCACTGGTTATAGAATAACAGACCCGTACTCACCAGTACTGCACCCCTAGTGGTGCAGTGATAGATTTACACTCCAATACTGTGCTACCGTGACAGAACAACATCCACCCAACTGTACCCAGAGTGTGATACTGACAAAAACCTTTACCTACCAATATAGCTTCAATTGCTCTTTTCAAACATGATTCAAGGTCTGAAGCACATTTGCAATTGTACTACCACCAAGGGGGTGCAGTGTTAAAATATCACTCATGCACCATTACACTTTATTGGCACCTAAAAGGAAACACCAGCATCTGCAGACATACTACCTTTAAGTAGATTTCTTCAAAGGGAACAGACAGCGAAAGAGATAACATTTCACCTGATTGTCTTGAGTGACCAAAAGCAAAATAATTGTTCGTTTCCACAAATACTGTGTCTATACAATAATTGTTTGTTTAAAACAAGGATATGGTTGCTGTACATATATAATATATATTATTGCTTCTGACACAAAAGCTTTGCTGATCCATATTGACATTTTTTGCAAATTCAATTATATAGTCACAGGAAAAAAAATACAATTACATTCCACAGGGGACATCTCAGTGCCAGTGCAATGTGAAGTCCTTCTTCATCAAGTCCTCCCAATCACTTTGGTGGCATCTCATATTTAAAAACGACGCTGAAAATTCTCCCACCAAGTCGTTCTGCCAGCCAGGCATTCTTGATGACGGCAAGTTTGAGGCTTTCACAACGTAACGCAGCGTAATAGTTTGTATGAATAGCTCGACCCATGCCTTCAATTATCACCAGGTCAGTCTTCCTCTCCCAGACCACTGTTGCCAACCCTTTGTCCAGTCGACTGAGAGAAAGAGACATATAAGAGATCAGTATTAATATTTAGAATAATTCTAATCTTTGGGTGAAAGTGACAACAGTTCGGGATGTCAGCTGGGTAAAGGCTCGTTCTCCATTATCCAGAATTTCCAAATCAAAATGCAGCAGAAATGGAGGGTAATTCCATCAAACCCATCTATGCTCATGTTATAATGAAACAATGTGACTTCACATCCCGTTAATGTTCAATCCCATTGTTAAAAATAACACACCAGGTTATGGTCCAACAGGTTTATTTGGAAGCACTAGCTTTCAAAGCGCTGCTCCTTCATTAGATGGTAATCCCATTGTGGCATCATCAGCACTCTGAACTCCCTCCATGACACCATTTCACATAATACTTCAAACAACAGAGTAAACTAAATAAGGTCTTCTGGATTTCTCTTTAAAGCAGTATTTTACACCAATTAAAATTTGCATCTAATGGTGCTACAAAGCTGATGACCTCAGTCAGGTGTCGACTTAAATCAACAAGATTTCCACATCAGAGAATTTAAGCTTCCTTGTTTCTCTCATCTTTCAAAGCCTGCGCCCGTTTATACCTTGCTTTGGGTGGATATTGGGTGAAGAGTCAAGTTGCTTTTATCTGTATCATCTCCAGAGTGCGCTTTTACTTTTTTGTGTTGTGCTAACTGCACCCGAATACAATACTTGGCATAATTTTGCCAGCTGTTTACTATCAGTGCAACTCAGTTGCTAATGCTCTTTCTAAACTGAGAAAGTTGTAATTAAATATCCATTCCTGGGCTTTGATACATCAATACAGAACTGCAAGTTAAATAGAAACTCTGTCTGTTTAGTTGGAGAATAAAGATCCCATTTGGCCTTTGAAAAGTCACAGGGTGTTCTCCCCATACCTAGACCAACATTCTTTGCTCAGTTGCTAACACAAAAACAGAATTACTGCTCAATTCTCTCAACAGCCGACTGTGAACCTTTGCTGTGCAAAAATTGGTATTTGCAGGATTAATCTGCGTAACAAAAATATTAGGTGAAGCACAGTGCAATATCCTGAAAACATGTAATACTACGGAAATGTTTTCTTACAGCATCTGAGTACCACATATATTCCTTGGATGCTGCCTAACCTGCTGTGCTTTAACCAGCAACACATTTTCAGCTGTGATCTCCAGCATCTGCAGACCTCATTTTATTACCACATATATATATCCTTTAACTCTACTGCTCAGAATACAAATTTCATCATCCTCTTAGCTTGGAGAACAATGATGCAAAAACAAATTGCTCTTAAAACCAATGTGTTTTATTATAATCACATACATCACTAAATATGAGAGACAGATCCATGCCCTGCAGCATTCCACTCTAATGTTACGTTTTTAAATCAAAGTCTCGGGCAAAAAAGTATTAGTTTCACTCAACTGGACTTGTATGAAAATCAAAAATGCAAATTTCTAAAATATTATTTTTAAAATTCACTCAAGTTATGGGTCAGATATAAACTCACGACTGACTCCATCAAGTTGAGTGTGTGTTGGACCCTTTTCCCTTGGGAAAAGACTGCAGAACTATTAAGGAGAGGACACAAACAAAAACAGTTCCCTCTTGTACCCCTCCCAATAGTTATTGGCAAAAGTGACAAAAATTTACGCAGCACAAATGGGCATAAGCAGAACAGTAGAACATTTTAAAAAGGGTAACAACTCCCCAATGATTCAGTTGCTACAGGCAACTTAGTCTCACAGACCAGAACGTCCCTGAATTCTTGCCAGACAGCTGACCTCAACTGCTACAGCAGTTTTGATCCTACAACTGGAATGGCAGTTCTGGATTATTATGAAGTAAAAATAAATAAGCCTGTGTTCAGTTCCTAATTATGCATTCAATTGTGTGTGTGGGACACACACGGAGATAAAAGAGAGAAGCAGGACCAAGCAACTGAGAAAGTAGGAGAAGAAAAGCACAAGTTTGAACGTTAGAGAGAGAGGAAACAAGGCCCGCATTGGCACAGTAATGAGGAAAAGATGGCACTAGGAACTGTACCAGAGCAAGAATCAAAGACACAGAACAAGGTCCATCGCCTATCGTTTCACAGCACAATTATAATTTAATATTGACAAAGCAGCTCACTTCCGTAAAAACAAACAGGCACTGAATTTATTTTTGGGGTGGGGGTTGCAGTGGTGACTGAACCCTTATTAGGTAGTATGATTAAGGAGGCATTTGAAAGACACTGGGAAAGACAAACAATTATCAATTAAACAAGGTTTATTTAATATATTAAAAAAAAGAAAATTACCTCAGATCTAGACAAGGCGAACTTGAGCCACTCTGAACCAATAACAATTTATCTTCCTCTAAAGCTTTCCTGCAAGAAGGAATAGGAACACAGTTAACCACAGTTGCCAGCTCAAACATTACAACAGCCACACAGCAATTTGTTAAAGGGCCAAGGATAGTCCATAACAGCAATAAATACCCTAAAGTCACAGATATCACATTACTGCAGGGATGCCCTCACTTAACTTCAGCAAAAATCTGAAGGAATAGTGTAAAAAGCCTTTTTTATCAAGTATGCTAGTGCTTTATCATACACTGGTAAAGCATGGCAGAGGTTCCACCTTACTGTTTAAATCTCACAATGACTGAAAGCAAATTTTTGTTTAGTTCTGCTCCTGTCCATTTACTGGGGTACAATTCTAGATCCATCTGGAACCTGGACTTAACCAGGTGCAAGCCTGGATGAAATTCGCCTCAAGGGGCAATTCAGTGGTGGAGATGGCGCCTAGTCTTGTCCTCATTTTCTAAGCAAAGGTCGACCAACCAATTTATTGGAATCTTCACACTTTAGACAATGTGACCAACAAACCGTGCTTACCAGCTTCTCTCCATCCCTGGATACACATAATCAAATGCCTTTGAAAGAGGCCATTTGGCCCACCATGCCTGGATCAGCTCTTTGAGAGAGACATCTTAATTAGTCCCACTTTAGCTTAATAACACAGCAAATTCCTCCAAATGTTATAAAATAAAATGAAAAGATAAAGTCTCTTTTTTAAAATTAGTACTCCTCCAGCCAGAAGTAACATTCGGAATTGTATTGAAAGTAAAGGCAGGACTAGTGAATGCAATTCTTTTACACTGCGCACCTGATGACTGAATCCATCGCTGCAATCCTCTCTGTAACTATTGCCAACTCACTGCAGGTAACATCATTTAATGCTGGTCCTGAGTTACTGGCTAAAATGACCTGCATTTGAAGACAATTGTGTCAGGCAAGCTTGGAGTGAAATCACAGACAGATCTACTGAAATAGAGTTTAGACATGTCTTGTAAAAGCCATGTAAGCAAAGCAAGACTCAAAAGCTTCTGCTATGACATCAAATATTTACAGTGATGATCCAGCAACTGTGGAGTGTTACCCCAAATATACAGCTGCTGACTGGAAACTGCCCGTAAAAAGGTTTTTGACTACACTTGGCATTTGGAATGGAGAAGGGAATGAGATCAGACAGCCTCGAAAGGTAATAAGCAGCAAAACAGCAATCACAACAAAGTATAATAGCAACAGGTAATCCTAGAGTAAGGTGTTTGACACAGCACCTCCAACTTAAAAGATGGCCAACATATCACAAAAGGAAGGAGCAAATTACTGTAAATGCTGGAATCTGTACTAAAAACAAACGATGCTGGAAATCCCAGCAGGTCAGGCAGTATCCGGAGATAGAGCAAGCTAATGTTTCGAGTGTAGATGTCTCTTCATCAGAGCTGAAATGAAATGTGAAGGAGCAGCCTTTATGCAATTCACTTCATACATTATTGATCTAGATGAAGGAACTGAGGACATTCTAGCTAAGTTCACAGACAATACAAAGATAGTGAGGGGGGCAGGGAAGCTGTAGAAGGATTTGGACAGGGTAGGAGAGTGGGCAAAGAAGTGGCAGATGAAGCATAATGGGGGAAGTGTGAAGTCATACACTTAGTTAGGAAGAATAGAGGCATGGACTAGTTTCTAAATGAGGAGAAAATTCAGAAGTCTTAAGTGCAAAGAGACTTGGGGGTTCTAGTCCAGGATTCTCTCAAGGTAAACTTGCAGAATGAGTCAGTAGTTAGGAAGGCAAATGCAATTGAGAGAGTTGAAAATAAAAGTAGGGAAGTATTTCTGAGGCTCTCTAATGCTCTGGTCAAATTGCATTTTGAGTATTGTGCACAGTTTTGGGCCCCATATTTCAGGAAAGATGTACTGGCCTGAGTGTGTGTTCAGGGGAGATTCACAAGAATGGTCCCAGGAATGAAACGCTTAATATATAAGAGATGTTTGAGGACTGTTGGTCTGTATGGAGTTTAGGAAGGGGGTGGAGAATCTAATTGAATCTTGCCGAATACTGAATGACCTGGACAGATAGATGTTGGGAAGATGCTTCCATTGGTAGGAAAGCCTTAGAGTAAAGGGGAGACCTTTTAGAATGGAGATAAAGGGAAACTTGTTCAGCCAGACAGTGGTGAATCTATGGAATTCATTGCCACAGAAGTCTGTGGAGACCAAATCATTGCGTATACTTAAGACTGAGATAGATAGGCTCTTGAGCATCAAGGGAGAATGGGATTGAGAAACTTTTCAGCCATGATTTATTGGCAGAGCAGACTCAATTGGCTGAATGGCCTAATTTCTGCTCCTATGCCTTATGATCTCAGTAATTGGGAGTTGAAGTGCTGGGATAAAAAGGGTGCTGAGAGTGCAGGTTAATGAATGGCAGAACAATGGTCTGTCTAACTGCCAAACTGGAAAGAACAGAACAGGAGCTGGGGAGGGGATAGAGGTCATGGTAACGGATAACATAACAAGTGAAGCTAAAAGTATCACAAAAGGAGTATGTATTTTGAATGTAATTCATTCCTATCAAAATGTTGCATGATTACTATAGCTGGCTTACAGCTAGATAAAAGTCTGTTACACACTAGGAAAGCTAGTATTTACAAACAAAGATGGATTGAAGGTAGAGGAGGCACAGCCAGAGAATGTTAAAATGATACTTATTTTGCAAACCTCTTTTGATTAACACACTTACTTTCGTGTCACACTTTACTGACGCCACATCGCGAAGCTTTGATTCAGCAAACAAGGTAGAGACACAGCCTAATGCCCAACAATCCCAATTCAATGCATTTATGTGCCTGCGTACATGCACACTAACACACATATGCATAGCCAGACACAATTGGTGTTAATATTTGAGATACTAATTGGAAGGTGGGGCATTTTACTCCTTGGACCAAGCAATTGTGTGAGGATGCTAGGGATGGGGGTACGTCATTGTAAGCCAATGACAAAGTTGGTGACAAAGGGGAACTAATAAAATAAAAATTAAATTCGACCGTTTGCAACAACTCGAAGTCCAAGGAGGGAGAATGAGGCCCAATTTGGCTAACAGAAAATAAGTCCTTTTTTTCCCCCATTTCTTGACCGTATAACACAAGTTCCCTAAAAATGCGGTCAAATATTTGCTGCCCTCTGGAGCTTTTCCTGCATGACCTCTTGTCAGAAACAAATCTACAGAATTAGTGTCAGATACTCAATTCTGGTAGACATCGAGAGCCAAGTCATATCCTGTCCTTATCCAGCACACTTTAGAGCTATTGTCATCTGCTAACGATTAGGGGAAACTAATCTGCCTCCTAATTATCCCAGTGCTTTACAAGTCAACACCTGTAACCTCCCACTGCCATCCTGAATTCATTCAACTAACTCAATACAGCTGAGGCACTGAACACCCATGGCTAGTATCAAATAAGAACAAATTTACCACTTTCAGCCAGTGCAGCAACCCAAGGAAGAGAATAAGCATAAAATCAAGGAATAAAAAGTGGGTTTGCCCCACCTCTAGCATCTCCACGCTGTTGCGTGGTCCAAGAAGTGACTGCCCCACCCTCCATTTAATACCTCAAACCTTAACACAGTTTGGCTCTGTATATGTTAACACGTGCATACACATGTATGTGTCTAATTGAGATTGTTAGGTCTTTTGTTCACTATTTCTCAACCATAAGTAGCAATGTATAATATGTTACCTCTGTGCCTTTCGAGAGCAGCTCCCTGACAAATGGGAAGACTCCAAGAATTATGTCTATTCCACTATTATCTACGAAAAATAAGGCACATTTGTGAGGAGGACCCTGCAAGAGAAAGCCAGTAAAGTTTGGTATTTGATCAGTGTTTCTTATTTTTTTTAAATCTCTAATCAATTGTTATATTCAGATTGCCATTAGAACTAGAAATAAAATTTCTTGTTAACCAATGATAAATGAAAATTCAATAAATTAGCAGTACTCACAACAGAAATTAATGACATTTTTGACAGTCAATGCCAGATTAACTTAAAAATTTCCCAACACCAGGTTATAGTCCAATAGGTTTATTTGGAAGCACTAGCTTTTGGAGTGCTGCTCTTTCGAAAGCTAGTGCTTCCAAATAAACCTGCTGGATTTTAATCTGGTGTTGTGTGATTTTTTTTTAAACTTTGCCCACCCCAGTCCAACACTGGCACCTCTACATCATGAATGCCAGATTAGTGAGATCATATGACCATACTGCAATTCTCAAAACTCGCTGACAATACCAATTCTCCTCCCCTGCCCATGTCTTGCTCTTGGGATTTATGAAGAATTAATTCTTCAAGTATCTTAATTGTCCTATAGCCATCCTACATATACATTTTACCTATAAACCATTCAGATAATTAATTAGATACCAATTTGTAACTCACTTTCAAGAAGTTGAAGTAACTACATAAAAATTAAACACTTAAAAATGTCTGCAATAAGATCAGAATTCCTGCTGCTTACTCTCGGATCCATAGCTCATGAGGGCTCATATACACAATGCCAAATCAGGACACAAAAAGCAAAATGCTGCAGTCGTCAAGTCATATAGCATGGAAACAGACCCTTCGGTCCAACCACTCCATGCCAAATATAATCCCAAACTAAATTAGCCCCACCTGCCTACTCTGAGCACATATCCTTCCAAACCTTTCCTAATCATGCATTCATCCAAACATCTTTTAAACATTGGAATTGTTCCCACGACGTCCTCTAGAAATTCATTCCACATGTGAACTTCCCTCTGTGTAAAATAAATCATGCTTCATGTCTTTTTAAATCTCTCTCCTCCCATACACTAGGGAAAAGACAACTATCATTCACTGTATCTACACCCCTCATTATTTTATAAGCTTCTAAGGTCTCCTCTCAACCTCCTATGCTCCAGTGGAAAATGTCCCAGCCTTTCTTTATAACTCAAAACTGCTATACTGGGCAATATCCTGGTAAATCTCTTTTGAACCCTCTCCAACTTAATAGTATCTTTCCTATAACTGGGTGACCAGAAGAGGTCTCACAATGTTCTGTACAACTTCAACATAACTTCCAACTCTTATACTCAAAGGTCTGAGTAATGAAGGCAAGCATGCCTAATGCCTTTTTAACCACCCTGTCTGTGACGCAAACTTCTCCTTAGGTACCTCTGTTCTACGACATTACCCAAGGCCCTACGATTAATCATATAACCGTGACCCTTTTTTGTTGTACTAAAACGCAATACTTCGCATTTATCCAGATTGAACTCCATCTGCATTTTTCAGCTCATTGACCCATTTGGTCAAGATAACTCTTAACTTGTAAAACCTTCTTCACTGTCCACTGTGCCATCAATTTTGATATCGTCCACAAACTTACTAATCATGCTTTCTATATTCTGAAAATCATTTACATAAACAAACAGAAAATACTTTAATTACTCAGCAAGTCAGATAGCATCTGTGAAGAGGAAAACAAAGTTATCATTCCAGGTCAATGACGTTGCATCTGAATAGTTTTGAATGAAGACCACAGATGAGAAATGTTAACTCTTTCTTCCTGCACAAACTGCCTGAACTGCTGAGTAGTTCCAACATCCTCAGTTAAAAGATGACAATTTGGAAGAGATAATTGCTTTCAGCCATCATATTTTACTGGTGTCAAAATCAAGTTGTCTGCACATTTTAATATATTGAAGAACTTCATTTGGTCACTTATTTGACCCAGTACTCAACAGTTTAATACGACATTAAATTATTCTTCATGACCCATTTGGAAGGGTACTCAGTAATGGTGAATGGTTATTTTCCAGATTGGGGAAGACTGCATGCTCTTCAGGGTGGTGATAAACTAAAGCACCACCTGATATATATCAATGACCTTGAACCTGAGGTACCAGACACAATTTTAAAATATGCAAATGAAGTATTGTGAAATGTGAAATCTGACACGCCAGATCCAATCCTCCAACTCGGCACCACCCTCTTGATATGTCCTACCTGTCCATCGCCACCCATATGCATCTACCTATCGCTTTCTCAACTACATTACCCACAGCCCTGGTCCCACCCTCCTATTTATCTCTCAGCCCCCACTCCTCCTCCCCCACATTCTTGATGAAGGGCTTATGCCCAACACATTGATTCTCTTGCTCCTCGGATGCTGCCTGACATGCTGTGCTTTTCCACTGCCACACTTTTTGACTCTGATCTCCAGCATCTGCAGTCCCCACTTTGTCCTATAGATTCAGAGGGCTCAGAAACAGACTGGTTGAATGGGCAGACAGTTGGATGATGATATTTCGTAATAACAAGTGCAAAGTTTGATAGGAAGACGACAGAGCGGCAAATTGAAATAAAGGGTACAATTTTAAAAGAGGTGCAAGAACAGAGAGACCTGGAGACGTTAGCACTGAGAAAGTGATTAATAAGACACGTAAGGACCTTTGGTGTTTAAATTGAGGCATAAAGTGTAAAAGCAATGCTGTTATGAAATACTTTTATAAAACACTGAACACCAATTTGGCTTCAATTGCAGCATTGCACCCAATTCTGGGCACTGCATTAATGTTGACTTCGATGATATTAGACAGGTTGTAGAAAAGAATGGTTCCAGGTAGTGAGGAACTTCAGTTATGCATCAGCTCTTCATCAGGAATGTGCGTGGGGAGGGAAGGGGGCTGAGAGCTAAACAGAAGGGTGGGGTTGGGGCTGGGAGTAAGGTAGCTGGGAAGGCAATAGGAAGATGTAGTCAGGGGATGATGGTGACAGGTAGGCAGGGAGGGTGGAGTGGATAGGTGGGAAAGAAGATGGACAGGTAGGACATTCAAAAGGGCGGTGCCAAGTTGGATTTGGGATGGGGGGGTGGGGGAGAATATGAAGAAACTGGTGAAATTGACGTTAATGCTGTGAAGTTGGAGGGTCCCAAGGCAGAAGACGACATGTTCTTCCTCCAGGCATCAGATGGCCAGTATTTGGTCGTGGAAGCGGCCCAGGACTTGCATGTCTTTGGAGACGTGGGAGGGGTAGTTGAACTGGTCGGTCATATGGCGATGGGGTTGTTTGGTGAGTGTGTCCTAAAGATGTTCCTGGAAACGTACCACAAGTTGGCACTCTGTCTCCCCAAGGTAGAGGAGACCACATTGAGAGCAACAGACACAGGTGTTTAGATGTGCAGGAAAATCTCCGCCGGATGTGGAAGGATGTTTTGGGGCCTTGGGTGATGGGGGAGGTGTGGGCACAGGTTTTACACCTCTTGCAGTGGAAAAGGAAGGTGCCGGGAGTGGAGAGTGGGTTGGACCTAACGAGGAAGTTGTGAAGGGAATGCTGATAGGAATGGGGATGGAAATATATCTCTGGTGGTGGTGGTGGTGGTTGGGAAGGGGGTTGGTGTCTGCAGGTGGTGGAAATGTCGAAGCTGTATCGGGAGATTAGTGGGGTGGAAGGTGAGGGACTGGGCGGGTGGGGGGTTCTATCCTTGTTGAGGTTGGTGGGGTGGGGTTAAAGGCCAGAGGTGCGGGAAGTGGAGGAGATGCAGTGGAAGGCATTGTTGACCACATGAGAGGGGAAATTGTGGTCGATGAAATCTGGGATGTCTTGTAGTGGAGTTGCTCCTCCTGGGAGCAGATACAGCAGAGGAATTGTGAGTAAGGGATAGCGTTTTTTTTTGGAGGGGGTAGACAAGGTAGCTGTGGAAGTTGGTGGGTTTGAAGTAAACGTCCGTTGATTTGGTCGTCGGAGTGGTCCAGGAAGGGGAGGGTGGTATCCGAGACGGATAAGGTGTATTTGAGGTCATGGTAGAAGGTGTTTGTGAAGTTGATGAACTGTTCAACCTCCTCGTGGGAGCTCGTGGTGGTGCTGATACAGTCATCTATGTAGCGGAGGAAAAGGTGGGGAATGGTGCCAGTATAACTGCAGAAGATGGACTGTCTCACGTATCCGACAAAGAGGCAGGCATAGCTGGGGCCCATGCGGGTGCGCTGGGCTACACTTTTGGTCTGAAAGAAGTGGAAGGATTCGAAGGAGAAGTTGTTGAAGCTGAGGACCAGTTCCGTCAATCGAATGAGTGTGTCGGTGGATGGGTACTGGTTGGGTCAGTGGGAGTGCTTGGAATCCTTCGCCATGGCAGATGGCCATGGACACGAACTGGATGTCCATGGTGAAGATGAGGCATTGGGAGCTAGGGAATTGAATGGACATAAAACGGTGACAAAAACTGTTGAGGAAAAGAATGTGCCTTTTCCAAAATGCTAGAAAAAAATTGGAATAAAACATTTGAACTTGGAACCATATGTTGAGGCAAGATAATAATAAGATACCTTTGGGAGTGTGAAATTATGGCTCACCCCACAAGAGAGAATATGCGAGAAAGTTATTTATTCAGGAAAGAGGAGTGAAGGTATAGTTTTATATGTATAGATGATTCAGGTGTCAAGACAGTGCATTTTGGTTGGCATGCTATGGCCAGCACGCTTTATCGAGGCTGCAGAGTAGATCAAGCTTGATTGAAAGTGTAATATAGATGTGCTAAGTGGAAAAGACAGAAAAGCTAGAATTTTATACTTGAGGGAGCAATTGGCTAAAATGGAAGATTGCATGGAGGTACTCAATGCATTAAACAGCATTGATAAGACAAATCCAGAAGGTTAGTCACAACTAGTCTAGCTGATCATAATTAGAGGATGCAAATTTGAAAATAGCTTTGTCTATTCATACTGCAATTTATGCCTGAAACAATCTAACTAGTAAAGGAGTGCAAGTGAAAAAAACAGCAGTATTCAATATGTAGTTCAACAGTATGCTAGACCAGACGAACTGATAAACCAAAGGACAAGATTAAGGGCCAAAAGGCCTTTATAACATCATTTTCCTTAATTTATGCATGTATGGGCAAGTTTTATAAATACATAAGTATTGTAAGTGATTGTACTGTAATTATTAAATGACTTACAACATTTAAAAGGATGGGTATATGAACATGAAGGGTTTCGAGGGATACGGGCCAAATGGGACTAGATTTGTTTTGGATATCTGGTCAGCATGGGCAAGTTAGACTGAAAGGTCTGTATCCATGCTGTACATCACTATCACTCTAGGACTCTAAACGAGTGGGAAGAGGCTTGGGTGAAGCATGAACGCTGCATAAATCAGTTGAGCTGAACTACCCATTCTGTAAATTTTGTGATAATGTTTTAGGCAATAAATCTCATGTCTGGCACATTAGTTGTTAATGGAAGCTTTTTGGCCTCCTGAGGGATGGATAAGAATATAACCCAGGACATTGAAAGCTATAAAAACACAACTCAAGTCTTTGTTTAAGAAGCAAAATGCTTTTGTGAAGACCTGGAACCAAATCATAGAAAATTACTTTGAGGGAATGTAAATTGCTGTCCAAACTCTTCTTGATGTAAATCATTCAGCAAGCAGGAGAATCCATCAAGTCAGCTTCCATGAACATTCCTGCAATTTATTTTGAAGAAACTTTTTCACTTTCCTAAATGCTAATTTCAATTCTGCATAAGCAAACCTTTTACATGAATTACAAATATTTGTAACATCGACACACAAGTCAGGCAACATTTTCCACTTTTGTATACTACAGAATACAATTAAGGGCAACAACTCAGCTGAAATAAATATGAGCCATTTATGGAGGATTCACTAATGGTGCCAAGTGTTAGTGGTTTTGTTTGAATATGGGTATAAATGTAGGGTCTTCTTGGAAATGTACCACAGCATGCTTGATTAAAAATGTAATGCATGCACATTTTCTACATAATGGTCAAGCTTTGCATTTACTGATGGGATAGAAGTTTAATAAAGATGAATAAATGGAACAAATCATATGGATACATAGGGAAGGCAGCCTGTGTTTGCAAATTTAAGAATTGGATAGATATTTAACACAGTAAATGAGAGCTTTCCAACTCTTGTGCCTCCCTATGTTATTTTACAAATTTAGAACTAGCCAGATCAACTGCAAAGAATTATTTAGATTCTGTATACTAATTTAACTCCCTTTATCATTATAAACTTCCAGGTATCATTATTATATCAATATTTAACCCATGGTATCTTGATTATGGAATACAAATGATTGAAGTATTTCTAAAATTCCTACCTTAAGACGCTCTAACCAGTCATTGTATGCATCCACCAACCAAGGGCGTGCTGTGAAATACAGAAATATACACCTCTGTTAGTTAATTAAATCAAATTCTTCACAAATGGACTCCCACTGTTTATTAAAGGGAAACTTCAGCATCAGGCCAAATATTGTGGCAACAATGACAATGACAATCTCTAACATCAGTCTCAAGGACAAAAAGAAAGTGGTAATCCTCATACAAGGAGATACTTTGGCAGGAATCAAGAGCTCCACCAGAAAGATTAACCTGATTTATCTTGGCAAAGATGCACACCGTACTTACAGTCTGTACATTTTTCTGAAGGGATTTGGGTGGGTGAGTGGGGCATCGAGATGATTTAACTTTGTCGTGGAGAGGTTAATTGAACTAGCTGAGGATAGAATCCTTCTTTTCCATCTCTATCTAGACCCCTCCTTGCCAATTCTGTTTCAAATTCACCTGTGGCACATGGATATCGCTGGCTGGGCCTGCAGTTATTGCCTGTTGCTAGCTGCGCTTGAGAAGGTGGTGGTGAGCTACTGCAGTCCATTTGCTGTAAGTAGATTCACAATGCCATTTGGGAGGGAATTCCAGGATTTTGACCCAGCAAAGGAATGGTGATATACTCCTAATGGCGTGTAGCATGAGATGCAGATGGTGGTGTACCCACATATTTGCTGTCCTTGTCCTTCGAGATGGAAGTGATCATGGGTTTGGAAGTTTGGAGGACCTTCGGTGAATTCAGGCAGTGTGTCTTGTAGATAGCAAACACTGCTGCAACTGAACTGGTGAAGTGACTCAATGTTTATGGATACAGTGCTAATCAAGCAACTGGTTTGCACTGAATGGTGTCAGAGTTCTTGAGTGTTCTTGGAGCTGCACATCCAGGGAAGTGAAGAGTATTCCATCATACTCCTGATTTGTACTTTGGATGGCAGACAGGCTTTGGGGAGTCAGGAGATGAGTTACTTGCTGCAGTATCCCTAGCCTCAAACATGCTCTTTTACTTACATGGCAAGTCCAGTTCGGTTTCTGATCAATAAGACCTCCCAGAATGTTGATATTGGGGGATTCAGTGATGGTAATGCCACATGTCCAAGTCTTGTTGCATTTGGACATAGACTGCTTCAGAATGAGGAGTTGCAAATGGTGGCAAACACTGAAATCTACGGCAAACATCCCCACTTTTGAACCTACGATGGAGGGAAGCTCATTGATGAAGCAGCTAAGGTGGTTGGGTCTAGAACCCGGCCCTGAGGAACACCTGCAGAGACATCCTGGACTGAGATGAGGGACACAACTATATTTTCTATGTGCCAGATATGACTCCAACCAGCCGAGAGTTTTCCTCTAATGCCCATTGACTCCAGTTTTGCTCAGACTCCTGGATGGTACACTTGATCATATGTGACCTTGACGTCAAGGGCTGTCACTCTCACCTCTGAAAAATCAGCTCTTTTGGCCATGTTTGAACCGAGATTATAATATGGTCAGAAGCTGAGTGGCCCTGGTGGAACCCAAACTGGGAGTCAGTGAGGTTATTGCTGAGCAGATGCTACTTGATAGCACTACTGACGACACCTTCCATCACTTTACTGATGACTAATTGACATGGTAGTAATTGTTTTGCTTTTTGCTTGCAGGACGTACCTGGGCAATTTTCCACATTGTTGGGTAGATGCCAATATTGTAGCTATATTGAAACAGCTTGGCTCCGGGCTCAACAAGTTCTGGGGCACCAATGCTATTGCCAGAATATTGACAAGGCAGTATCCACGGCCTCCAACCATTCCTAGATATCAGGTTCAATGAATTGAATTAGCTGAGGATTGGCAACTGTGATGCTGTGGACCTCTGGAGAAGGTCAAGATGGATCTGGCTGAAGTTTATTGTGAATGTTTCAGCCTCATGTTGTGCAGTGATATGCTGGGTTCTCCCATCAAAGATGGTGTTATTTGTGGAGCTGCCTCCTCTGTAAAGTTGTTTGACTGTCCACCACTATTCACAACTGGATATGGCAGGACTGCACAGCTTTGACCTAATCTGTTGGTTGTTGGATTGTTTAGTTCAGTCTCTCTGCTTATGCTCTTTGGCATGCAAATATTCCTGTTTTGTAGCTTCACCAGACTGAAAGCTAATTTGTAAGCTCCTAATTTGGTATGGCTTCCAGTGCTCTTTATTGAACCAGGGTTGATCTCCTCCCTTGATGGTAATACCCATGGGAGACACAATAGGCCATGTGTCAGAATTTGATTCTACTGGTGCTGATGGTCCACATGGATCCCAGTCTTGAGTTGCTAGATCTGTTGAAGTCTGTCGCATTTAGCACAGTGATAATGCCACATACGATGCAAGATATTATTAGTGTGAAGCTATGACTTTGTGTCCATAAGGACTGGGCGTGGTCACTCTTACCAATACTGTCATAAACAGTTGCATCTGTAGCAGGCAGATTGGATGAGGCGAGGAAGAGGTGAAGCATGTTTCTCCCACTGGTTGCTTCCCTCACCATCTGCTGCAGACATAGTCTGGCAGCAATATCCTTTTGGACCTAACCAGCCTGTCAGTAGTGATGCTGCCAGGCCACTCTTGAAATCCCCCAAAACGTTGAAGAATTACTACTTGAAATGAGTATGCTGGTGAGCAAACATTACCCAAGGAATTGTACTGCAGAGTGATGCAGCCATTTCTGGAGCATTTGGGGAGGCAGGTATGCTAAAGTGAAGATTACTAAATTAGTAAGTAATTTAAATAATTTAATTTAGATTTCAATTAATTCAGAGATTCCCCTAATATCTAAAGTCAATTCCCCGGCACAAAGGATACCAATCTCATTTGCAGATTTGAAAAACTTTAATTTCGTACAATGTCAAATGGCTCCTTACCTTGTAAGCGCTTTTTTGCTTCTTCAAAGCCAAATGCTGAATTTGTTTCAAGGACACTAAATGTGGGGGGGAAAAACATGATTTACCACAAACAGGTACATTGTAACCAGAAAATGTTTTTCAAGAGAATATCCAAATGTTGTTCCTGGAATATGGCAAGGCAGTGCTTTTCTATCATCAGAACTTGTATTTGTATGTACGAACAGCATCTTATCTGACAGGGAGCCAGCTTCTGTTCTTTGTTGGTGCTTAATTTACCAACAGTTCCCAGGACTGCAACAGAAATCAAATCCCATGGGCCAGGGTTCCTGCTGCTGATTGCTGTGACATTACCCCTGCTGCGAAAGTCACAGGATAGATGACAAATTATGTCAGAATTGATGCCTCCTTTCACCCCACAGTCAAAAAGACTGCAGAACATCGATAGTCTGACATTAAAACATTAAGAATGCCTACAAGCAAATGCTGAACAGCAACAAACGTCTAAGATCTCAAAAAATGGAAACAAAATAATTGCGAGTAAAAGAACAGCCTGTATCATGTCAGTAGAAAACTAACTCACTGAAACCTCTTGCTCTCCAAGAAGTCGGATGACCCCAGCTGGAACTTAGGTAGTACAGGTGAAATCTGAACCAACCAGCATCGAGGTAATTATGGACAAAAATGTATTCAAAACTTGGGCACAAGACAGCACTTTAAGAAACAAATCTTCCTCTATTCTTCAAAATTTTGCAAATTAATTAAAGTATGACAGAGTGCAACAATGCTCTCTTTCCAACTTACTCTGAAACAGCTTTGGCTCCCCAGTCAAAGACATTTCCTGCCAAGAGACCTTTCACTAGTGCAAACTGCCGCTCCTCCATGCTAAGTGACTCCAACGCCTGCACAACCTTCTGAAAATGTTTCAATGCTATGTCATTCTCCCTCTGTTTCACCTGCAAAACAGTAAGTGAACATAACTGCAATCAAACATTAAGAAACACCAGCAGAGACATAAAATGCTCAAGATCAGCCAACACTGGAAAAGATATATGGACCGCAAACAGGCCAATTTGATAATCACAAACAAGTTACAGTCAACACCAGAAGTGGGACATATATCAGGGCTGCGCCAGATGTTGCTCATGTTTTGTGCCAAGAACCACTAAACATTAATGAATTCTCACTTGGAATACTCCAAAGCACATCTGTACCCACATCTGTTTACCAGATACAATAACAAGTAACATGCATTTCCGTTGACTAAATTAGAATACCCTTTGACAGGAATTAGCATGCGCTTTATTGTATCCTTCAGGATTTCAAATGGAAAAATTTCTAGCTGGAACAGCTGCTCCTTTTTGGAGGTATTTTAGGTGCTGGAGATGATTTCCTCGAATTCCAGGAGCAGCAATTACTGTTTTATATGCTGTTGCATTGTTTTGGAACTTTGGAAAAAAAATCAAAACAACAGCAGTTTTAAAAGGGAGAAGAACAGACAAAGGAAGCACATGGTGAGGTCAGTGCAGGTGAGAGAGCGAGAGAGAAACTCACACCAGAGTGAACCTGCACAGTATTGCCTTTGATGTCTGAATTCATGTATCACTGGGCATCGGAGTGTGTCTGGGAAAATTAACAAACAGTGAAATTCATAACTGATCTTGGAGGAATTGTGTGGGCGAAGTTCACAGCACAGAATCAGGTAAGTTAATTGTTTTAAGTGGTCTACAGAAAGTCTGCAGTAGTGCGTAGAGTGGGTTCTTTCTTGATTATGTATTTTTGAGATATGTCTCTTAATTAAACATAAAATATATGCCGTAACTATTAATCAAACCTGGTGCAGTGTTTTGTAGAGGAATTAAGACGGTGTTATTTTCTGGGTCTGTAGACTGTTAAGGCGCAAAAATGGACTTTCATAGAGTGATATATGCTTCTTGTCAGATGTGGGAGTTTAAAGAGAGTTTAAGGGTTACTGCGGATTATATCTGCAATAAATGCTGTTGGTTGCAAATCTTATCAGATCGAATGGATCAGTTGGACAGACAGTTAGAAGCAAGAAGGAATTTAGGTGATGGGTGGCAGTTATAGGAAGGGGGGGGGGGGTGCTGGGGGAGTCTCAAACACAGTCACAGAGATGGGTTAACTCCAGGAAAGGTAAGAGAGCTAGGCACCTAGTGCGGGTGTGTTCTGTGGCTATACCCATTTCAAAAAAGTATGCTGTTTTGGAAAATGTAAGTGGTGATGGATTCTCAGGAGAACGTAGCACGAACAGCCAAGTTTCTGGTATTGAGACTGGCTCTAATGTAATGAGAGGTACGTCAGGTTCCAAGAGATCAATTGTGTTAGGGGATTCTCTAGTCAGAGGTACAGACAGACGTTTCTATGGCCAGCAGCGAAAAATCAGAATGGTGCGTTGCTTCCCTGGTGCCAGGATCACGGATGTCTCAGACAGGGTGCAGAATGTTCTCAAGGGGGAAAGGGACCAGCAAGAGGTCATTGTCCACATTGGAACCAACTACATAGGAAGGGAAAAGGTTGCGATTTTGAAGGGTGATTAGAGAGAGTTAGGTAGGAATTTAAAGATGAGATCCTCAAAAGTAGTAATATCTGGAATATTCCCAGTGCTACAAGCTAGTGAGGGCAGGAATAGGTGAATAGAGCAGACAAACGTATAGCTGAGGAACTGGTGTATGGGAGAAGGATTCACATTTTTGAATCATTGGAATCTCTTTTGGGGTAGAAGTGACCTGTACAAGAAGGACAGACTGCACCTAAATTGGAAGGGGACTAATATACTGGCAGGGAAATTTGCTAGAGCTGCTCGGGAGGATTTAAACTAGTAAAGTGGGGGGTGGGATGCAAGGAGTTAGTGAGGAATGAGACCAATCTGAGACTGGTAGTTGAGAACAGAAGAGAGTCAAACAGTCAGGGCAGACAGGGACAAGGTAAGACTAATAAATTAAACTGCATTCATTTCAATGCAAGGGGCCTAACGGGGAAGGCAGGTGAACTCAGGGCATGGTTAGGAACATGAGACCGGGATATCATAGCAATTACAGAAGCATGGCTCAGGGATGGACAGGACTGGCAGCTTAATGTTCCAGGATACAAATGCTACAGGAAGGATAGAAAGGGAGGCGAGAGAGGAGGGGAATGGTGTTTTTGATAAGGGATAGCATTACAGCTGTGCTGAGGGAGGATATTCCTGGAAATATATCCAGGGAAGTTATTTGGGTGGAACTAAGAAATAAGAAAGGGATGATCACTTTATTGGGATTATACTACAGACCCCCGAACAGTCAGAGGGAAATTGAGAAACAAACTTGTAAGATCTCCGTTATCTGTAAGAATGGTTATGGTAGGGGATTTTAACTTTCCAAACATAGACTGGGACTGCCATAGTGTTAAGGGTTTAGGAGGAGGGGAATTTGTTAAGTGTGTACAATACAATTTTCTGATTCAGTGTGTGGATGTACCTACAAGAGAAGGTGCACAACTTGACCTACTCTTGGGAAATAAGGCAGGGCAGGTGACTGAGGTGTCAGTGGGGGAGCACTTTGGGGCCAGCGACCATAATTCCATTAGATTTAAAATAGTGATGGAAAAGGATAGACCAGATCTAAAAGTTGAAGTTCTAAATTGGACAAAGGCCAATTTTGACGGTATTAGGCAAGAACTTTCAAAAGCTGATTGGGGGCAGCTGTTTGCAGGTAAAGGGACAGCTGGAAAATGGGAAGCCTTCGGGAATGAGATAACAAGAATCCAGGGAAAGTATATTCCTGTTAGGGTGAAAGGAAAGGCTGGTAGGTATAGGGAATGCTGGATGACTAAAGAAATTGAGGGTTTGGTTAAGGAAAAGAAGGAAGCATATGTAAGGTATAGACAGGATAGATCGAGTGAATCCTTAGAAGATTATAAAGGCAGTAAGAGTATACTTCAGAGGCCAAAAAGGGGACATGAGATAGCTTTGGCAAACAGAATTAAAGAGAATGCAAATTTTACAACTACATTAAGGATAAAAGGCTAGCTTTGGAGAGAATAGGGCCCCTCAAAGATCAGCAAGGCAGCCTTTGTGTGGGGCTGCAGGAGATGGGGAGATACTAACCGAGTATTTTGCATCATTGCTTACTGTGGAGAAGGACATGAAAGATGTAGAATGTATGGAAATAGATGGTGACACCTTGCAAAATATCCATATTACAGAGGAGGAAGTGCTGGATGTTCTTGAAACACAAAGGTGGATAAATCCCAAGGGCCTGATCAGGGGTACCCAAGAACTCTGTGGGAAGCTAGAAAAGTGATTGCTGGGCCTCTTGCTGAGATATTTGTATCATCGATAGTCACAGGTGAGGCGCCAGAAGACTGGAGGTTAGTTAACGTGGTGCCACTGTTTAAGAAAGGTGGTAAGGACAAGCCAGGGAACTATAGATCAGTGAGCCTGACGTCAGTGGTGGCAAGTTGTTGGAGGGAATCTTGAGGGACAGGATGTACATGTATTTGGAAAAGCAAGGACTGATTTGGATAGTCAACATGGCTTTGTGCGTGGGAAATCGTGTCTCACAAACTTGATTGAGTTTTTTGAAGTAGTAACAAAGAAGATTGATGAGGGCAGAGTAGAAGATGTGATCGATATGGACTTCAGTAAGGCATTCGACAAGGTTCTCCTGGGAGACTGGTTAGCAAGGTTAGATCTCACAGAATAGAGGGAGAACTAGCCATTTCGATACAGAACTGGCTCAAAAGGTAGAAGACTGAGGGTGATGGTGGAGGGTTGTTTTTCAGACTAGAGGCCTGGACCAGTGGAGTGCCACAAGGGTCAGTGCTGGGTCCTCTACTTTTTGTCATTTACATAAATGATTTGGATGTGAGCAGAAGAGGTACATTAGTAAATTTACAGATGACACCAAAATTGGAGGTGTAGTGGACAGTGAAGCAGGTTACCTCAGATTACAACAGGTTCGTGAACAGATGAGCCAATGGGCTGAGAAATGGCAGATGGAGTTTAATTCAGATAAATACAAGGTGCTGCACTTTGGGAAAGCAAATCTTAGCAGGACTTCTACACTTAATGGTAAGGTCACGAGGAGTGTTGCTGATCAAAGAGACCTTGGAGTGCATGTTCACAGCTCCTTGAAAGTGGAGTCGCAGGTAGATAGGATAATGAGGAAGGCATTTGGTATGCTTTCCTTTATTGGTCAGAGTATTGAGTACAGGAGTTGGGAGGTCATGTTGCAGTTGTACAGGACATTGGTTAGGCCACTGTTGGAATATTGCGTGCAATTCTGGTCTCCTTTCTATCGGAAAGATGCTGTGAAACTTGAAAGGGTTCAGAAAAGATTTACAAGGATGTTGCCAGGGCTGGGGGATTTGAGCTATAGGGAGAGACTGAACAGGCTGGGGCTGTTTTGCCTGGAGTGTCGGAAGCTGAGGGGTGACCTTATAGAGGTTTACAAAATTATGAGGGGCATGGATAGGATAAATAGACAAACTCTTTTCCCTGGGGTCAGGGAGTCCAGAACTAGAGTGCATAGGTTTAGGGTGAGAGGGGAAAGATATAAAAGAGACCTAAGGGGCAACTTTTTCACACAGAGGGTGATACGTGTATGGAATGAGCTGCCAGAGGAAGTGGTGGAGGAAGTGGTACAATTGCAACATTTAAAAGGCATTTGGATGGGTATATGAAAAGTTTGGAGGGATTTGAGCTGGGTGCTGGCAGATGGGACTAGATTGGGTTGGGATATCTGATTGGCATGGACGGGTTGGACCGAAGGGTCTGTTTCCATGCTGTACATCTCTTTGACTCTATGACTCTATAACAAAGATAGGAATTGAGCTAAGTCTGTGATTTGGACTATAACTTTCCCAACAATTTGAATAGAAGTATAAATAAAACAAGAGCAAAATAAAAGAGTAAACTACATCACATTTAATTTCTAACTCCTAGGTAACAACAACAATTGCAATATCCAGTTAATTTTCCAATAATAATGAATCCAAACCAGTGCATGTGATGCAGGAGTTATTGTGGAAGAACTGTCTTCCTACACACAGGTTTTTCTCTCCACATTAATGAAATCTGAATACTGCTGCAGGGTTGGGTGCAAGTATATAGAAAAAATAAATAAATTATATTTAATTGCAGCTTTTATGACCCCAAGAGCTCTTCACAACTAATTTGTTACTTTTGATTTGCAACCACTAATGGCAGGCAGAGAAATATAACAGTTTCAAAGCAATAATGTGATAGTGGCCAGACGAGGAATGAGATAAATGAAAAGATAATCAGTTTTAATGATTTTAGTTGAGGGATAGTACTGTACTGGCCAGCACAAGATCAGGACTCTTCTGCTGTACTTCTAAGACTTTCCTAGGAGGATAGATAAGGCATCCATTTAACTCAATTAAAGATGTCACTTTTTCCATTCTGCACTTAAGTGTCAGCACAGGTTAGGTGGTCAAGCACCTGATGTGGAATTTGAATTCAGAACCTAAGTGGAATTTGAACCCCAACTTAAGGTGACAGTGTTCTTCCACAGGATAAAATAAACCTGCTGAATCCTTTAAAGCGCAAACCTGGAAAAAATAAATTGAAGCTGTCTCCACATCAACTGGATCCAAACAACAACTGTTGATAGGGAAGAAACGTATCTTAGTTCCAGTTAAGATTCAGATTGGGTCAAAGAAAATATAAGATGACTGAATAAAAGTGTTAGTTATACTAGGGCCTCAAAAAGACATCATATTCCAAGTCAAAATGGGGATGATTGGATAACTCCCCATCAATATCCATTGATTTTACACTTAACATCTTTATCTAACTATCTTCTGCTCACTGCCTGTTGCTGCAGAATTAATCTTGATATCATTGAGAGTCATTGCTGTAGTGTGTACACTCATTAAACAGACTCCGTAGATTGTTTGATGCAATGCCCTACTTAGCTGATTGCTGAATAAAAGGCCTAACTTGTTGCAAAACAGAATGCTTTTTGCACACACTGCCACAAGTTCCAATACATCTGCAATTCATCAGCTGACATGGTGACATTAATACATATTAAACATAAGGCACCAGTATCTTGGAACCAGTTGGCCCTCCATGGACCCAACACACATTTGATTTCAATGTTATTCACCTTGAGTAATTTTCAAGACATTTTTGAAGAACACATCAAAATGAAAGTTCCATCTGCCAAAGGTGCACACAAGGCTGCAATTAACACTATTGTTTTATACAAGATTCTACAATTGCTTAGACTCTAGAGACAATAACACTGATTGAATGAATGTTTAAGTTTCAATCTGACAGGTTCTTTTAAATACATGTAACAATGTTAAACTCTAATATTGTCAAGGGATATTTGGGGGGTTGGGGGAGGGGGGGGGGGGGGGGGGGGAAGTAAAATCAAGCAATTTAATCAGATTCTGTATGCACTGGTTAATCTCCAAGTCAAGCAAGAAGATTAAAAGAATCCACCATTCATCTCTGCCATCCTTTATAACCATTTTGTCAGAGCCAAGGTCTTTCCTTTGATGGTATTTGCGATTGTTCCACATCCACTGCTTTTGAATTTGAATTATTAATTTACTTTCGGTTTGTTTTTATTATCTTCGTGTTACTGCACCTTGCATTGCCAATTCTGTAGTCAACTTTAACCTTGATGCATCCAGGAATTTGAAAATTATTTCTCATGATTTTGAGAGACATAACAGTCGGATTGCAGGGTTGGATATGCTCACAATCCCAGGAGAAGGGAAGATAGAAGTTGTGTACGTAGAAGCTTTTGGGTTTTATTCTTCGGAAGGCTGGATTGTCAGGGATTGGAACAGGCAAGGAGACAGAAAACCACTGTGCCAAATACTGACATTTCACTTATAATTTATCAAAAAGCGCACACTGTTTTATATGCAAAAGTGTGTTTGTTCTTTTATCTTAGTGGTCTTCTTTTAAGAAAAGGCTAACTTTGATGAGCTGAGTGCAAATAATGTCAGAGTACTTTTCTCAACATTGTCCCCTGGTTGCAGTTTATCACCATAATAAACTTGAAATATTTCAGGAGTTGTTTAATCCCCAAGTACCCTTTCAACATCACAGGCCCCAATTTTCCATGATCAAAGCAACACAAGGATCAAACATATTTGGCGAAAGCTTTTTCTTCTAAACCAAATTACTGGTACTTTTTTTTGAGGAAAAGTAAGGAAAGCAGGTGTGCCTACTTTTGAGTAAGGATCTGGAAAGTTGAATTCATTCAGACAGTGCTCCCGTGTGTCCAACAAGCTTCTGACTGTTAGGGATCCGTACGCACTGAGAGAAAAACGGAAGTGAAGAAACATTTTCAGGATATACCAGGATAGCCAAAAGGTGTACAAGAATTTTTTTTTTAAAAAAGCAATCATAATGCTGCCCAAGGTTACTGCACCTTGCTGCTATGTCCAGTAGAAGGTGTAAATGCGAAGGGTGTGTAATCATAGGTCAGGTTTAGCATTAATGCCTTCCATGTTACATAGCCTGTTGATATTCATTCCCCAGGCTCCTCCAGCCATTTCTGTCATACATTGGAAGGTTTCCCCACTTTGGATGCATCAAAAAATAGGTTTCTTTAAATAATACATTTTTGTTTAAAGTATAAAATTGTCACCGGAAAATGAAGATTTCCCACTTTAAGGGTTTTTGTTTAAATATTTCTCTATCTCTTTGGCAGCAATGAGTTATGCTTTTCAATAATAGCAATCCTGATTGGCCACGAGACTTCTATAACCACGTAATGATAGTAAATATTGGACTGCTTAACTAAAAAAAACAAGATCATTTGAGTCTGCCCTCTACCATCCTGATAGTCAAGTGATATAAAACTAATGGACTTGCTAAGCAGTCATGGCAATTAATCTCTATAATAAATCTACAACAGATTCAGACATGAGACAAGGAATGCCACACCCCACTGGAGAAGAGACTTCAAAGCCACAGACCCAAAGTTACCTGTTTTACCCATACATAGTTCAGACACCAAAAATTGTGTCTCAAAAATTGTTTACGCAATACATGATAAAATATACTATTTCCTGAAAGAAATCAATCTAATTTGCAACTTGAATCATTTACAACCATCTTCCTCGGCTGTTTTCCTCTGAACACTACCAATGATTTACCATTCACTTGATGAAATAATGCTTCTGCAGATTAGTTCTGAATTTAATGCCTTTCGAGTGTAGGCTGTATCCTCTGGTGCTATTGCTCTGGATACGGTGAAGCAACTGGTAATGGCCAGCATTATCTATTCCTGAAAGCAAACAGATCAACTTCTCAACCTTCTCATTGCCAGTGGGGACATGCACAATTTACATATCATTCCTCATAATCAAATCCCTTCATTCCTTCCATCATCCTGACTGCTCTCTTTTGTATCTTTTTAATGACTAAAATATCTTACTTGCACTGTGGCAAACAGAACTGGAAACAGTATCCAAGAATAGACACACGAGAGTGGCAAGATTGCCTCACTATTCACTGGATTACAAAGAATTTATCATCCAGAAACAGGCTATTTGGCCCATCTGGTCTGGTCTATACTGAAATTTATTCTCAGCTTAAGTTTCCTCCTATCTTACTTCCTCTAATCTCATCAGAATATCCTTTCGCATCTTTCTCTCTTAACTACTTGCTTCTGTTTACATACATCTGGAATCGTCTCAACTACTTCTTGTGATAGAAGGTTCCAGCTCAATGTGAATCATTAGTGATGATTAGTCATAAAGCCAAACATTTACATGTATTAAAGCAACATGACCCAGACGTTGGAAGGGGAGAGTTTTTCAACACTGAGCAACATTACAGAATTGTGAACTTTGTACATCAATCTAGAATTACTTTGAATCCACTTAGAAACTGGACTTGGTCAAAACTCACAATGGTTGGTGCCTCAACGTCTGAAGTTTGTGCCTGTATTTCTGCCGGAATTTCTCTGCTCGCTCTGCAGCATCCAATGATTGTGGCTGGCTAGCAACTGCTCGCTTTACTACCTGAAATGAAAAATAGAAAAACATGGATTCATACCAAAGCAGATTCTGTTAGCTGATGTAAAGAGGTATCATAATACGGAGGTAGTGAGGACCGCAGATGCTGGAAATCAGATTTGAGAGTGGGATGCTGGAAACACACAGCAGTCAGGCAGTATCCGAGGAGCAGGAGAGTTGATGTTTTGGGCTGAAGCCCTTCATCAGGAATGAGGCTGTATAGTCTGTTGAAAACTGTTAAATCACTGACTTCTTTCAGTTCTCTTGAAAGGATAACTGACCTGCTCCATTGCGTCTTTTCCCATTGATGCCTTGGGGTTCTCAAATATGGACAGTTCGGGTCATCCACTTCACTCTCCTCTCATCACCCAACAAATAAGCGGAGGACCAGCGCCATCCAGACCTGAGATCCCCAAGGCATCTATACCGGAGATCCCCAAGGCATCAGAAGAAAGGAGGCAATGAAGCAGGTCAATTATCCTCTCATGAGAACTGGAAGACATCAGTGATTTAACAGCTTTCAACAGGCTATGCAGCCTCATTCCCGATGAAGGGCTTCTGCCCAAAATGTCGATTCTCCTGCTCCTCGGATGCTGCCTGACCTGCTGTGCTTTTCCAGCACTACACTCTAGATACAGGCGTCATAATACAACATACCAGGAGAGTGAGAGAGCGCATGAGAGATACAAATAAAGAATTTATATTGCGCATTATCATACAATCCAAATATCCAAATTGCTTCATGATCAATTAATTACTTTTGATGTGTAGACACTTCAAATATAGACCAACATGGCAGCCATCTTGAATGTAGTGAATGACACAAATGAGCAGGTAATCTCAAGTTGGCAGTACTAGTCGAAATAAGGCAATGACTTTTATTGGTTCTACAGAGCCTTGGATTTTACTTCAAATTACTTTGGAGTTACTGAAATCTTCCCCAGGACCTGAAAGTCTCTCTCTAAACCTATCTGCCACTCTCTCTACCCATGTTTAAGTTGCTCCTTAAACTTAGTACTTTAACAAACGATTAGCAACCCAGTATGCAAGTTACTTGGTTTCAAGCTTTTTCCATGATTGAACTCTCATGTGAAGCATCTTGCCATTTTACTACATTTAAGTGTTACATTAACCCAAATGATCCAACTTCAAATGTACTCAAACTTTGTACATCTGGAGTTCAAGATTTATCACTTTCATAATGGCTTATTCAGCAATATGTTATTTTACAGAATAAAAGTGGCAAAGCATATAAAAAGCATGACAACTGCACTGTGGCTCAAACAAAAACATGTTGCAACAAATCTGGTGACTGTAAGCTCTCAAATCCAAACACAAGTCCTAGCCATTTCTGGATTTCAAAATAATTTTAGAATGCCTAACCTCTAGCTTATGAACCAGATAAAAGTATAAAGCTCAGATATAAAAGCGACAAAGCATTATAAAACAGTGATAAAAATATTTTTATTCAACTAAAACTAGTGATGAAACATTTATAAAGCAGTTAATCTGGGAATCAGCAAAGGTACTGATTACAATTGGTAGCCACATCGCCCTTGGTAAAGGATCTGTAAAGTTTTCAAAACATTGGACAGACCTCAGGCATGTCTTTGACATCCATCCACATATAAAGGACCAAGCCTTTCAGACCTCTTGTTTCGAAAGAATGCTGAGCTCAAATTTAAAATAGAAGAAGAATATAAATTCTCTCCAAATGATAGCTTGGGAGCACTGGCCTAAGCTATTGATGGTCACCTGTAGTTACAATGTACTAATATGACACAAGGACTGAAACTAAGAACCTTCCAAATGCTTAATTATGTATGAAAGACAAGCAATAGTTCAATGTGTATAGGATGGTGAGGGACAAGGAACTGACTACAATGTGTGTGTGTCACCATTTTGAAGATAGAATATGGAGTTTTATTTACCACAAATTAACTAGAAAGTTTTATTCATAGATTACAAATTCTTCCATGAACAGCAATTGATTAAATGACCAAATAACCAGATTTTAGATTTTCATTGAGGAACAAAGTTTAGCCAGAATTCTGAGGAAATCTAACTTACATTCATTTGCAACGTGCCACCAGATTTTTAAGGACCAATGGAGGCGCTTTGGTTTAAACATTTTATCGTAAAGATTGTATCTCTGACAGAGCAGATAACCCTCAATATTGCACTAATGAGTCAACCTAGATTATGTGTTCAAATTGATGACGTGGAAGTTAAACCTGTAATCTAATGACTTGGAGATACAAGTCCTATTCACCAAGGGAACTGACAAAGGAACAGCAGCAATATCCAAATTTACCATTAAAACTTAAAATTGAGTGGCTCAGTGGGTGCGTGTACAAAACAATAGAAACCTACACTGACATTGCCAGCCTCAATTCCTTATTTAAGTGATTTCAGTTGGTGCGACTTGCTGATGACCAATGCCATAGGAAATGGAAAAAGTCAGGATTTCTGTCACTGACTATTACCCAGGAAAGCTTCTTGCAAGTGCAGCATGGATCACAACAGAATTTAAGATCATACTTCAGTTTGGTAAACATCATAAAACAGCCCAACACTTCTTTTTGAATATTACACAAGGCAAACGCCTGCTTATACTAAGCTGGGAGAAAGCGAGGTCTGCAGATGCAGATCAGGGTCGAGTGTGGGTGTTAGAAAAGCACAGCACATCAGGCAGCATCGGAGGTGAGGAGATTCAACATTTTGGGCATAAGCCCTTCATCAGGACATACGCCCTTCATTCCTACTGGTCGATTCTCCTGCTCCTTTGATGCTGCCTGACCTGCTGTGCTTTTCCAGCACTACACTCTCTGCTTATACTAAGCAGTCAACACCTGTGGAAATGAACCCTGACAGGAAGGAACATCCCAGGCAAAATAGGGAAGTGCAGTTTCTTTAAAATAAACCAAAAGGTAGGAGGGGGCATAAATCAATATTTCCAGATAGCTACAAAGGAGATCACACAGCAGCTTCACCCAGAAGTTGAGGCAAACAGCACAGCTACATTTAAGGTGAAGTATACAAAGAACCAGAAATAGCTTTGATTGGGTTAAAGGAAGAAGTAAAATGTCAAGGCACTCATGAAGAACAAATGCCAGCACAGATCAGGTGGGTCAAATATAAATTCTATTTAAACAAAATACTTACACCATCTAAAGCATCCTCGAAGCAGCTCAGCCAATACTCCCTTGCCATTGCATCTTCTGTGAGATCAACTGTATCTGGGACATATGAGGAGGCGTCAAGGAGGAGTGGAAGATTCACTAGCTGCCGTTCCAGTCTGTCCATCTCCAACATGTCAAACTACCAAAGAACCAAACCTTGAATTTACTGCATGAAGTAACATGCTTATTTCTCATTTGACATCTTTTGTAATACCTCAAAAATGTACAAATATTGGTAGAGTTAGCATACACGCTGCCAAATTGTCACTTACTGGAACTCTCATTGGTTGTTGATGTTTATCTGGCAAAGTTTCTTTCGTTTTCTGCTACCTAATCATTTATCAGGTCAAAATTCATTGCAGCTTGGTATAATGTATTAATAAATGAAACCTAGCATGAACTTGTTAAAACAAAATGACATTCCTTTGATTAATTCAACAGAATTCTTTAATTTAACAATACAATTAATGGATCATGGAGGAATGGCTGATGAAGCTTATGACTTTTGGACATCAGTTGTGTGTATAGCTGAAGGACAGAATGCAGACAGTGATGAATAATCATTTGAGAGGCTGAAGGGAAGTGTGGTGGTGGTGTGCTACAGGCATTGGTATTAAGAGCACTGTTCTTTTTCATCTAAGTTCAGGTCATTAATGCAAATGTGGAAAAGTTGTAGACTAAGTTTGCAGATAATGCAAAACATGTTGTAAATCATGAGGATAGTTAACAGGCTTCAGAAGGTCATAGACAACTGGTGAAATCTGCAGACACATGGCAGGTCAAATTTAACCAAGAGAAAAATGTGGCATGTTTCATTTTGATATGAAGAGCAAGAATCAGTATAAATTAAGTGGTACAATGTACAGGAACACAGGAGATGCATCTTGCTGGTGCAACAAATTCAGAGGTTGTTAAAAAGGAAAGGAATCCTTGGCTAAGCCCTACTTGAATACAGTGGCCAAATTCTCAGATAACCAAGATCTCACTGAACAGAGAAACAGACTGAATGAGCTGAATGGCCTACTTCTGCTTTTCCGTATGATGATTTAATTCTGGGCACCACACTTCAGGAAGGATATCAAAACTTCAGCAAGGATGTAGAAAACTTTTACAGGATACAACACTACTTCAGGATTAAAGACTTCAGTTATATGGAGAGACAAGAGAAACCCAAGTTATTCTCTTTAGATCAGCAAAGGCTAAAAGGGATGGGGCATTTGATGGAGACATTCAACATTTTAAAAGAGTTCTAATATAGAAAATCAAAGGAAACTGTCTCCAGCAGAAGATCGGTTGGCAAGCAGAGGGCAAATATTTAAGGTAACAACATAAACCAGGAGTAACGTGAGAGAAAAGGAATTACGTAGGAAATTAAGATCTGGAAGGTACCTTCTGAAAAGCAAATTTAAAAGGGAACCAAATAAATATATCAACAAGAAACATTTACTGGAAAACAGAGAAATAGTAGGGGAATGGAACTAATGGAAAGTTCATTAAAGAGTTGCCATAAACCCAATGGACAGAATGGATCCTGCTGCGCTATATGTCTATGATTCGATCACAATTAAAACTATAAACACGAGCCAGCATAGGTGGGCCCATAACCCAAACACTTTGGAGGCTTTTTAATCATGGCAGCACTGTCCTTGCAAGTCTTTCCATTTCTTGCTTTTTACCACAAGGCACTGAAATAACTGTATTCCATTTTATTATTTGTTTACAAGTGCTATCAATATACTTCCAACTCACACTTTTGGAAATATTAAAATAAAAATTATGGGGTAAAATTCAGCATGCCTGTTAGAGGAATTCAAACTGATGCAAAAACACAGCGTGGAATACGGACAGGTTTCGTAGGAATTTATCCTGCTGGGATTTATCTCAACCCTCCCAAGGATATGTAAACAGTGGAGTGGTTGGAATCAAATGCATTCCTTTCTATCCTGCACTAGAGAGAAAGGGAAAGCAAGGTAATGGTGTGCATGACCACTCAACCTGCATAGCTGCAATGCCAACTGTTCAAGGTATTTGCCAATTCTTTTCTGTTCCTTCTTTCAACAGGCTGAGAATTACACTGAAAAGATATTGCAACAAAGCAAAGGGAAAGAAATGAAAATGGTCACTTACTGAAAACTGTAGCAGGAGTAACATAAGGTGGAAGAAACCAGGAAGGAATGAAAGATGAAGGTTAGAACTTAAAAGTGCAAAATAAGCCAAATAAGAAAATACCCCCCACAACCCAATGCAAGCTAGATCTCAACCACTGAAGAGAAGAAATGCCTCCTTCCCTGCACATCACCACACCCTTCAAGAAATTCAGGTATCTTAAATCTTATTGTTCGACATTACAGGAAATGAAGTGGACAATACTCTGCACCTAAAAAATATCTCAAGGCTTTAGCGGGTTTTTTTTATCACCCTAATTCAAAACACAAAAGCCTTCCTACTTTAACAGCAGTCAAGTGTAGGTCAATGATAGCCTAACAAAAAACTTAAACATGGACAATGTTCTGCCAGGAAAACAATATTCTCATATATAGACCATGTGACTTGACATATCCTGTAACAAATAGTAGCTACCTGGAACACAATCTGATGTGAAAGTACCATGGTTTCATACAAGACAGGCTCAAAGTAGCATAGACAGTTATGCAAAAGCAAATTTCAATGACAATTATTGGCTAGATTTCCTCAATTGATTTTGGAGATGCAAAAGAAGTACTGGAAAGTACCTTTGTACAGACTAATATCTGAGTTTTAAACATTCTATACATGTTTACATTAAAAATTAGCATGAAGTTTCAAAAACCACTATAAACAAGGATGCTTCAGAATCTTCTGGAATAAATAGTGAATTGTCAAAACATGGTGCAATATGTAGGGGTGCTGAGATGAGGGAGTTAGGGAGGGAGCAGACATTAAAGAGTCATCTGCTGGTTTCAGGAACAGGCCCTTTTTCATTCCCTTCATGGCATCGTGGGATTAAAAAGAAAACTTCCGGGAAATAAAGATTTGCAGAACAAATCAAACTGCTGTAATAGCCTGCGCATTAGTGAACGCATAACCAAGCCAAATTCATGGAAGTTTTAAGGCTCACTTACACTGTACCTTACTACTGTGCTGTAAAGGTAGCCAGAATCCAGGGTCTCGGCCAAATGCAATACAAACCAGAACTCGAAGGTAGAGGTTTTCCTGTAAAAAGAGGGTCCTGTACCTCTCCAGGATCAGGATGACCCTCCAGTTAGCATTTGTACAATACTAGCTGTGTTCAATATCTCTCCCACAAAGTGCTACATTATAAACACGGTTTTTTGCAAATCGTTTGAAACAAATAGCACAAACTTTGAAATGCCAGCCATGATTTGTTTTGTTACGCTAGACAACAACACCAAATGCCAACTTAACTCCCTGCTTCTACAGCAACACTGTCTACTTAAACTGGAACTACTTAACAAGGTCATGCTGGTAATTGTTCACTGCGCTAGCTAAATGTTTTGAATGTACTAGGTTTTATATAACTCACTTGGTTCAAAGAATACATGATTCTCATTACATATGCATACCGTTCCACTTCGTGTTCGCTGTAATGGATGCACATCAGGAGAACTGTTCATTAAGCCTGAACTGCCAGCATAGTTCTCTCCCCAGCTATACTGGTTTGGATCTGAAAAATAAGATGAGAGGGTTGCAAGTGTGCAACTTAGGAGCAAAATGGTTGAAATTCTGGGAAAGGAGAAAAATTTGGAGGAATGACAGTGAATTGAGAAAGGTTTCCTATCAACTAATACGCACTTTAGGAACCTCTTCCACTACAACCTGTAGTATCAGGTTCAATTACATGTTCAAGGTCTTGCTGCCTGGTTTGACCCAATGAACTGCTGATTCAGAAAGCAAGGATATTACTAATGATGTGCAGCCAATCAACAAATTCGTTTTGTTTTAAATCAAAGCTAAATAATAAGATGTGTCGAACCCATGCTTGTATTCCTTTGAACACAGCAACATATTGGGTGCTGCAAATGAGGTGCTTATAGATGTACAAACAAATTCACGGTGCTGATAGAAACAGAGGTAGGCCATTCAGCCCATCAGGCTTGCCCTGTCATTCAAGCAATTATGGTGTAACTTCTAAATCAATGCCACTTTTCTGCATTCTCTTTAAGTACAGAGGAACTTTGATTATCTGAGCAACACGGGCGGGGAATATTTTGTTCGGATAATCGAATGTTCGGATAACATAGTTCACCCAAGCATCGGGACCTTGAGATCTTGTCCGGATAATCTGAAATTCGGATAATTGCCATTCAGATAATTGAGGTTTCTCTGCACCTTAATATTAGTAGTATCCATGAACTTATTGATTGTTGTAATGAACATGCTCAATGACTGAGCCTTCACAACCCACTGGAGTTGTGAATTCCAAATACTGAACATCCAGAGCGAAGAAATTCTTCCTCAACACAGCATACTTCATAACCTAAGGTTACGTACCCCAACTCTAGGGTCACCAGCTAGGGGAAACATTGTACTCACATCCAACTTGACCCACCCTGTAAGATTTTTATTTGTTTCAATGAAACAACCTCTCATTCTTTAAAACTCTAGAGAATACAAACCTAGTTTCCTTCACAATCCTGCCAAGCTAAGGACTAATCTGGTGAGTCTCCATTGAATTCCCTCTATTCAAGTAAATCCTTCCTTCTGTAAGGAGAAAGTGATGACTGCAAATGCTGGAGATCAGAGTTGAAAACTGTGGTGCTGGAAAAGTACAGCAGGTCAGGCAGCATCTGAGGAGCAGGTGAATTGACGTTTACCCCAATGAAGAGCTTATGCTCGAAATGTCGATTCTCCTGCTCCTCAGATGCTGTCTGACCTACTGCACTTTTCCAGTGCCACACTTTTTGATCCTTCCTTAGATAATGAGACCAAAACTATATACAATGCTCCAGATGTGGTCTCACCAAGGGTCCATACAATAGTAGGAAGATGCCTTTATTTAGGTATGCTCTGTTCTGATATAACATGATAGTTCTGTTCCTGTGCAATTCCGCGTTATAAGAAAATCGCATAACAGCAGCACCATTTAAACCAAAGAGACCAGAATCACGTTATAGAATCATGGGTAAGGGAAGTTTGTGTTCTACAAATAATGGACAAAATTCTTCAATCACATTATAGCCAATTTGCATTGAAAAAGTGTGCGTTACAGCAGAACAGACTGTACTCAAATCAGTTTGAAATGATTGCTAACATATCAGTTGCCTTTCTAATTTGTTTTACCTGCATGTTAGCTTTTATTGACTTATGGACAATGACACCCAGAGCCCTTTGGACATCCAAATTTTCCAACCCCTCATCATTTAAAAAAAATCGACCTTTTGTTTCTTTTCTACTACAGTGAAAAACCTCACACATATTCACATTATATATAATTTGACACATTAAAACCCATTAATTCAGCCTGTTCATTTCTCCTTCAATGGCCTTGCATCTTCTTCAACACTTACATTCCCACCCAGTTTGGAGTCATCAGCAAATTTAGAGATTTTGGTTCCTGCACACAATTATTTATATGGGTTGCAAAATTGGAAATCTAGCACTGACTGTTGCAGAAGTTCAGAAGTAGGGATGTTCATTGATGACTACATAATATTCAGCACCATTCAGGACTCCTCAGATACTGAAGCAAATCCATGTTCAAACGCAACAAGATCTGGTCACTATCCAGGTTTGGGCTGACAAATGGCAAGTAACAATCGAGCGACACAAATACCATAAAAGGCATTCTAACTACTATCCCATGCCATTTGGTGGTGTTGCTATCATTGAATCCACCATGATCAAACATCCTGGGGGTTACCACTGACTTGAAAATCAACTGGACCACCATATAAATTCAATGGCTACAAGGGAAGGTTAAAGGGTAGGAATACTGTGGAGAATAACTCATTTCCTGACTCCCCAAAGCCTGTCCATCATCTACAACGCATAAGTCAGCAGTGTGATGGAATATTCCCCACTTGCCTAGATGAGTGCAGCTCCAACAACAATCAGGAAGCTTGACATGATCCAGGACAAAGCAGCCCACTTGACTGGCAGCATATCTACAGGAATCCACTCCGTCCACCACTGACACTCAGTCGGAACAGTGTGTACTTTCTACAAGATGCACCACAGAAACTTACCAAAGATCCTTAGACAGCTCCTGCCAAACCTACAACCACTTGCATCTCGAATTTCAAGGGCAGCAGATACATGGGAACACTACCATCTGCAAGTTTCCCTCCAAGCCACTCACCATTCAAACTTGGAAATATATTACTGTTTCTTCACTATTGCTGCGTCAAAATCTAGGAATTCCCCTCCTAAGGGCATTGTGGGTTTCCCTACAGCACATGGACTGCAACATTTCAAGAAAGCAGTTCAGTACCTTCTTCTAAATGGCAACTAGATACAAGCACTAAATGCTGGTCAGCCGGCGGTATCCATGTTCTACTAGTGAATACTAGTGAAAACACCTGGAACAGCTTGCCACCCAGTGAATGATCCATTTATTCCTGTTTACTTTCTGCCAATTAACCAATTCTCAATAAGATAGGAGGGAAAATATTTCATCTGGTAGGAGCAGCTCAGACAAGGTGGTATTGCCTTAAATTAGAACAGGGCCATTCAGGTTGGATGCCAAGAAGCAGTTCTTCACATGAAGCGAATAGAAAATTGCATCTCTCCTCTAATAGTTTGCTTAGGCTAGGAAAGAGTTGAAAGTCTCATCAGGTAATGGTATTAAGAGTTACAAAAGCAAGCTGGGTAAATTAACTTTAAACAGAAATCAGTCCCAATTTAATTGGATGACAGAACAAATTCAAGGAACAGAATTGTTTATTCCTGTTTTTATGATTTAACTACAACAGAGGGACGAGTATAGAATTCCAGATTTTACCTCAACTAAAAGAGTAGTACATTGAAAACAGGCACTTACTGTCCTCTTCTGCTCCCTTTAGAAAAGCCCCAATGGCACCAAGGTATCCTTCATGTCTTAAAAAGAGTGCCTGAACTTCACCCTAACAATCAAGCAAGATAAAAATAAATGGTAAACTAATCAATTGCATATTTTTTTTTAGATTAGATTAGACTTACAGTGTGGAAACAGGCCCTTCGGCCCAACAAGTCCACACCGACCCGCCGAAGCGCAACCCACCCATACCCCTACATTTACCCCTTACCTAACACTACGGGCAATTTAGCTCGGCCAATTCACCTGACCCGCACATCTTTGGACTGTGGGAGGAAACCGGAGCACCCGGAGGAAACCCACGCAGACACTGGGAGAACGTGCAAACTCCACACAGTCAGTCGCCTGAGTCGGGAATTGAACCCGGGTCTACAGGCGCTGTGAGGCAGCAGTGCTAACCACTGTGCCACCGTGCCGCCCACAACTACACTGTTTAGTCATCTAGATTCATTTAGTCGTTTAGATACCTCCATCATAGATCCAGTAGAACACAGTACCCCATACCCTCTAGCACCTCACTTGCCAAACACCTAACCCCCCTTCCCCCATCAATCCCTAAATTGTTACCTTTGTAAAGTAGTTGATACTGTAGGTAATGGTGTGCATGGTAACAGGGTGGCCGCGGATAAAGAAACCACCAAAGTACACTCGGCTGAGGTTGTGAAGCTTGGCATACAAGCAGGCCAACTGGCCAATGTCATTGCTGATCATGTGCAGTAAACTCTTGGCCATATCCTCTTTGGTGAACTCTGGATACAAAAAAAACACAATAGAGACATTCTATGAATTGTAAAGTTTTTTTTTGTGGGGTGGGGAGGTGAAGGGGAAGAAAGTAGAGGGTGAGAGAGCACAATCAAGATAGAGAAAAACTGAGAGGTAACTGTGGGATTCACATTACCAGGTGTCACTAACCGCTTGCAAAGTTCCAGAATCTCAATTAACTCTATTTACTAACCACATGAAGCAGAATGATACAGTCACGTGATGTGAGGTGAGGTAAGAGTGACTGCTTTTGACATCTAGGCAGCATTTGACCAAGTGCAGAATCAAGGACCCCTAACAAAAATAGAGTTAATGACTGAGGGGAGGACCTGCCAGGAGTGCACAAGATTATGAGGTTTTGAACTGGGTGAATAGAAAGTCAAAGAGTCAACAACAGGAAGCATAATTTTACACCAAAAGACAGGATGATCAGAAGGGATTTGAGGAAAGGTATTTTTCACCCAAAAGAGGGTGGGGTTCCAAAATGCAATATGTGGGAAGGTTATTGAGGTGGATAATCTCAACCTTGAAAAGGTACTTAGATGAATGAGCAGTAAATACTCCCAACATTCAAGGCTATGAGCGTAGTGTTGGACAGTGAGACTAGTGTAGATCCAGTACAGATTTGATGGGCCAAAGGCCTCTTCTGTACTGTAGGATTGTACGAAGCTAAAGGAAGATGGATATTAATGTTGAAGGTTAGTCATCACAGCTCCAGGCATCCCTGCAGGAACTCCTTAAGATAAATATTTTCTAAACCTGCTGACAGGTGTTACTACACACCTCTGGAGCAAGCGGGACTTGAACCAGGGTTTTCTCTGACTCAGATACAGAGACATTACTACTGTACCACAACAGTTTTATAACTCTTCAGGGCAACCATCGTCAACTGTTTCATCAATGACCTTCCCTTAAACACAAGGTCAGAAATAGGATGCTCATTGATGTATGCACAATTTACAGCACAATTCATGATTCTTCAGATACAGAAGCAGTCCATGTCCAAATGCAACAAGATCTTCAATTTCCAGATTTAGGCTCACAAGTAGCAAGTAACATTCATGCCACACAAATGATAAGCAAGGATAATTTTGAACAAGAGAGAATCTAACTATTGCCTTTGATATACAATGGCACCATTGTCACTGAATCCCCAACTATCAATATACCATTAACCAGAAAATGAACTGAGCCATATTAACACTGTGGCAACAACAGTGGTCAGAAGCTAAGAATCCTGCAGCAAGTAACTCACTTCATGACTCCCAAAGCCTGTCTACTTATAAATCATAAGTCAGAATTGTGATAGAATACTTTCCATTTGCCTTGATGAGTGCAGCCCCAACAACACCCAAGCAGCCTGACAATATCCAGTTAAAAAGTAGTCTGTTGGATTGACATCACATCCATAAACATTCACTCTCTCCACTACTGGTGCTCAGTATCAATAGTGTGTACCACCTACATGATGCACTGCAGACACTCACCAAGGCTCTTCAGACAGCATCAAAGCCACAAACACAAACATCTGTAAAAACAAGGGAACTCCACTATCTGCAAGTTCCTCTCCAAGCCATAGAGATGGAAGTATTCCTTCATTTTAACTGGAGCAACATCCTGGAACTCCCTCCCAAATGAGATATGCATCTACTTACACCAAAAGACTACAGAGGGTCAAGAAGGCAGCTCATTATCAAGATCATAGAATATTGAACATTACAGAACAATACAGGCCCTTTGGCCCTCGCTGTTGTGCTGACCAGTGAAATCAATCTGGAACCTATCTAACCTACACTATTCCACTTTCATCCATGTCTATCCAATGACCACTTAAATGCCCTTAACATTGGCAATTTGCTACTGTTGCAGGCAGTGCGTTCTACTACTCTGAGTAAATAAACTACCTCTGACATGTGTCCTATATCTATCACCCCTCAATTTAAAGCTATGCACCCTCGTGCTAGCCATCACCATCCGACGAGAAAGGCTCTCAATGTCCACCCTATCTAACCCTCTGATCATCTTATATGTCTCTATTAAGTCACTTCTCAACCTTCTTCTCTCTAATGAAAACATCCTCAAGTCCCTCAGCTTTTCATCGTAAGAATTTCCCTCCAGAAGACAACATCCTGGTAAATCGCCTCTGCACCCTTTCAATGTTTCCACATACTTCCTATTATGCAGCGACCAGAACTGTAGGTAATACTCCAAGTTTTGTACTGCTGCAGCATGACCTTATGGCTCCAAAATGCAATGTCTTTACCAATAAAAGCTAACACACTGTACACCTTCTTAACAACTCTATCAACCTGGGTCTATGCACATGGACACAGACATCTCTGCTCATCCACACTACCAAAAATCTTACTATTAGCCCAGTACTCTGTATTCCTGTTACTCCTTCTAAAAAGTGAATCATCTCACACTTTTCCGCATTAAACTCTATTTGCCACCTCTCAGCCCAGCTCTGCAGCTTATTTATGACTCTCTGTAACCTGCAACACCCTTCAGCATTATCCACAACTCTACCAACCTTAGTGTCATCCACAAATTTACTAACCCATCCTCTACACCCTCATCCAGGTCAGTTATAAAAATGACAAACCGCAGCGGCCCCAAAACAAATCCTTGCGGTATCTCTTTAATAAGTGAACTCCAGGATGAACATTTCCCATCAACCACCACCCTGTCTTCTTACAACTAGCCAATTTCTGATCCAAACAACTAAATCACCCTCAATGCCATGCCTCCACATTCTCTGCAACTGCCTGCTGGGGAGAACCATATCAAACGCTCTACTGAAATCCATATATACAGCATATCAACCACTTTACCCTCATCCACCTGTTTGGTCACCTTCTCAAAAACCTCAATAAAGTTACCCTTCACAAAACTGTGTTTGACTATCCCTAATCAAATCATTCCTTTCTAGAAGACTGTAAATCCTATCTCTTGTAATCCTTTCCAACACTTTACCCACAACCGAAGTAAGGCTCACTGGTCTATAATTACCAGGATTGTCTCTACTCCTCTTCTTGAGCAAGGGGACATTTGCTATCCTCCAGTCTTCTGGCATTAATCCTGTAGAACAATGATGACAAAGATCAAAGCCAAAGGCTCTGCAATCTCCTCCCTAGCATCCCAGAGACTCCTAGGATAAATCCCATCCAGCCCAGGGGACTTACTATTTTCACATTTTCCAGAATTGCTAATATCTCCTCCTTATGAACCTCAATCCCGTCTTAATAGCCTGAATCTCAATATTCTCCTGGACAACATTGTCTTTTTCCTTGTGTGAATACTGATGAAAAGTATTCATTTAGCGCCTCTCCTAACTCGTTGGACTTCACGCACAACTTCCCACTACTGTCTTTGACTGGCCCTAATGTTACTCTCATCATTTTTTTATTCCTCTCATACCTATAGAAAGCTTTAGGGTTTTCCTTGATCCTACCTGCCAAAGACTTCTCGTGTCCCCTCCTGACTCTTCTTAGCTCTCTCTTTAGGTTCTTCCCAGCTAACTTGTAATTCTCAAGCGCCCTAGCTGAACCTTCACATCTCATCTTTACATAAGCCTCCTCCTTCTGTTCCTTGAACAAGCTCCACATTTCAATTGTGCACATCCCGTGCAGTTTCCTTCTCCATCCTAAATCTTGCTTAATCACATCACAATCGACTTTCTCCCAGCTATAACTGTTGCCCTGGACTATATATCTATTTATTTTGATCACTAAAGTAAACGTAAGCAAACTGTGGTCACTATCAGCAGAGTGCTCACCTACCCCCAAATCTAACACCTAGCCTGCTTCATTATTCAATATCAAATCCAGTGTGGCCTCACCTCGCCTCTTGTTGGCCTATCCAGATAAAAGTCTGGCACAGCCAGTCATGCCCAAAAAATGAATAAGAAAAACTTGCATTTGAATTCCCAAAAAAAAAATTTCAGTGATGCAACACACCTAATTCAATTAGAGTCAGAGCGTAATAGAGATGTATAGCATGGAAACAGACCCTTCGGTCCAATTAGCAATTTGGCCAAGGGGTGACAAAGGTTACTAGTAACGGATGATGGCACACTGGTGCAGAAGATGAGCACGTCTCTTCGCTTGGACTTTAAACGTTGTTCAGTGAAAGAGTGAAATGTTTTACTTTGAATGAAACAACGAACTAAAATAGGAGGTATTCCAGCACTAACATCTCCCATCTTAATGCACTTAAAACTTAAAAGTAATGGCAATACATTAATCCCAACATCAATCATCATATATGTAAAATGAAGCTTGAGATATGATTTTGCATTCTATTGTTGTTTATGAGAGAGTACAATGGTAGCGCTAATGGGTAGGATCATAAAGCAGCAATAATTAGTACGATAGTTATCTATAAAGGTTATTACAAGAAACGGCCTCCGGCCAAACAGGATTCAAGATGTGGCAACTCATCAGAATGTACCTACCTTTATCAGTAGTGGCAGATTTTCCAAAGCTACTGGCAATAAGATCTCCAGTCAGCCCAAAGGATTCATATGCCCCACCGTAAATGTCACGAACTAACATATCCACATTTGTGTGCTGCCCTTTTGAAGCAAGTTGCAATAATTCATCAAATCGCTGTATGAAGAGAATAAAAGTTTAAGTAAGCCATACACAAATTAGGTTAGCCTTTCGGGCATAAGTCTAGACATGATAATGCAGAAAATTGCCTTTATAACTTAAAATGCAATGAATCATAAATAATAAACATATTACAGCCCTTTGGTTTCTAATTGCTGCGTACAGTTAGGAATACAGAAAGAAACTCAAGAAAATAAAATCGAACTTAAAATTGTGATTTATGTCATCTGAGTGTTCCTTTTGCTTAGCGTACTCCTTCATTGATTCCTTCATGAAGCCTAAATGCCAGTTTCCCTTCAAACACCTCAGTCACGTACCCATGTTTTAACAGGAACAGACAGTGTCATCGCTCTTTTCTTGGCCTCCCCCATCTGTACTGGTTTGAATGAATAATAAATAAGAGCAGAAACAATAGCCAATTCTGTTCTTGTAGATCAGTTAACAGAGGTCAGTTATAACACCCCTTCTCCACCATACAATAAAGATCAATTCGCTCAAGAGAAACTGGGATTACACTTTATCATCATCTTTATTTTCCCTAGGTTTGCAACTTTGGGCCGGGGAAATGTTCTGAATAAAAGTAAAGCAATTAATAAAGAATGACAGTAATGTTAACTGGAAACCACAACAGAAAAGGACAATTGCCATCATCAATGCCGTGGCCAAACTTTAGGATTGAGTCAAAGTCATATAGCACAGAATCAGACCTTTCAATCAATTCCATCCATGCTGACCAGATATCCTCAACTGAACTATTCCTGCTTGTTTGCATTTGGCCCATGTCCCTCTAAACATTTCCTATTCATATGCCTACCCAATTGTCTTTTAAATGTTGTACAGAGAAATCTCAATTAACCAAATATCAATTATCCAAATATCAGATTATCTGAAAGAGATCTCAACATGCCGATAGAAACATTATATCAAAGAGGTGTTTTCAACACTGATTGCACTTTTTGTTTACAATGATTAAAAATGAACTCGGCTCACTGAATTGCTGCTGAGAGCAGTCCTGGACATCAATGGGAGCCCAGGCACTGTCTTCAAATGACTGACTGCCCACCCCCTCTCTCTCTCTCTCCCCACACTTTCCCTGAAGTTCTACGCAGGCATATACTCTGAACCCCGCCCCCCGCCCCACGCCCCGCCCCCCCACCCACCTCCCCCCCCGATAATCTCTCCAACATTGTCCCGAACAGGGCAAAGGTGGAACTTATGAAACAGTTGCAGTAAAAAGTTGTGTGTGTTTGCTATTTGAAGACTCACTGTCCAAAGGCAGCAGCAGTCTTACTGTTGGTGTCCAGTCTGTCTGTTCCGGGGAGGGGAGGTTATTGGGGGCGTGGATGGTGGGTGGGGATGAGGCGGATGAAAGGCGGACAGGGGGCGGGGTTGGATAGGTTTGAGGGTCAGTCGTGTGGTAAGGTTGGGGGTGGGGGGGCGGAGGTAGAGTGGGGTTGGACAAGAGGTGGCAAGGACAACGTTGGACGGGAATGGGGGCAAAGGTGGGGTGGGATCAGATGGGGGGGGCCAGGTGGATGAGGTTGGGGTGGTGGTGGACTGAAGGGAAGGGTTGGAAGAGGTTCGGGGAGCAAACAGGGGGCGGGGTTGGATGATGTTGGGGGGGAGCAGGAGGGGTTGGGGAGTTTGGACAGGGGGAGGGACGGAGACATAGCAAGTACTCACTGTGCCAATCCCACTGAATTGATTTGGGGTGGGGTCTACAGCACTGCTGCAAGTGCCTTACACACAAGTGTGAGTCTGCTCAGAAACAAACCCTGTGGCAGAGAGAGGGAGCAAGGCAGGCAGAGCGAGGGAAAATGAAACTTCTGAAAACTCAGAGTCCCAGAGAAGAGGCATTGAATCAATTAACTGAATAATCAATTATCTGTATGAAATTGTGCCCACCCATCTCGTTTGGATAATCGAGGTCCCTCTGTAATTGTAACATCTTCTACCACTTCCTCTGGGAGCTCATTCCATACATGCACTATACTCTATGCAAAAATGTTGTCCCTCAGGTCCTTTTTAAATCTTCCCCCACTCACCTTAAACATATATGTTCTGTTGAACAGAATTGGGTTTACTGGCACATGTAATCACATGAGTACAGTAAAATGTGGTTGAAAGAGGGACAGGATTAGCAGCTTCAAGTTCCGGGATATCAATGTTTTAGAAGAGGCAGAGGAGAAGCAAAAGATGTGGGGAACTACATTACTGGTTAGGGAGCAGGTCACAGCTGTGTTGAGGGAGGTCACCCTGGAGTGATCTTGTACCAAGGCATTATAGGTACAGCATTGTCCTTTGTAATTTGTCCTTGTTCTAATTCCATACGTTTTCAGATACTTACCGAGATGGACAAGAGCAGACCTTGGATGAAAATGTTAAACTAAGGGAGTGCCAACAATAACCAGATTAGGCAAGAATTGGAGAATGCAGATTGGAAGTGGTTGTTTGAAAGTAAATCTACATTTGACATGCTGGGGTCTTTTAAAGACCAGTCAATTAAAATGCAGGACAGGTATGCTCCTGTGAAAATGAAGAACAGGAATGACAGGATTCATGAACCTTGGATGACACGGAAAATTATCAGCTTAGTCGAAAAAAAAGCAAGTATGCCTAAGGTTTAGGCAACTAAAAACTGACGAAGTCCTTGAAAAACGTGGAGAAAGTAAGAAGGAGCTCAAACAGGGTAAAAGTTAGGAGAGCTAAATGGGGCTATGAATTAGATTAGATTAGATTACTTACAGTGTGGAAACAGGCCCTTCGGCCCAACAAGTCCACACCGACCCGCCAAAGCGCAACCCACCCATACCCCTACATTTACCCCTTACCTAACACTAGGGGCAAATTTAGCATGGCCAATTCACCTGACCTGCACATCTTTGGACTGTGGGAGGAAACCGGAGCACCCGGAGGAAACCCACGCAGACACGGGAAGAACGTGCAAACTCCACACAGTCAGTCGCCTGAGTTGGGAATTGAACCCGGGTCTCAGGCGCTGTGAGGCAGCAGTGCTAACCACTGTGCCACCGTGCCGCCCACGGAATTGTCCTTGGCCAGCAGGATTAAGGAGAATTCCAAGGCATTTTACAAATATATCACAAGCAAGAGGGTAGCTAGGGATAGCGTAAAGGAGAGAGGTTAAGTGTGAAGCCACAGGAAATAGGCAAGATCCTTAACAAGTACTTTGCATTGCTATTCATCAAAGAGAGGGACGTGACGGATGTTGAGGTTAGGGAAAAATGTGTGAATAATCACAGGCTGGTCAACATAATGAAGGAGGAAAAGTTGGTTGTCTTGAAATGTATTAAGTAGACAAGTCCCCAAGGCCAAATAGGATTTATCCCTGGATACTGTGACAGGAAAGAGAGGAAACCGCTGAGGCCTTAACACATACCTTTGTATCCTCTTTGACATCAGGCAAGGTTCCACGGGACTAGGGAATGGCTCATGTTGTCGCTTTACTTAGGAAAGGAAACAGAGAGAAGCCAGGTAATTACAGGCCAGAAAGCCTGACATCATTAGTGGGGAAGCTATTAAGGAAGATACTGAGAGATAGGATTTACTCATATTTGGAAGCAAATAGACTTATTAGTATTCGACAGCATGGGTTTGTGCTGGTCAGGTCATGTCTCACCAACATGATTGGGTTTTCTGAGGAGGTGACAAGAATGATTGATGAGGGAAGGGTAGTGGATGGTGTCTACAAGGACTGGAGTAAGGCATTTGATAAGGTACCTCCTGGCAGGTACAAAAGGTAGAGTTTAATGGAATCCTGGGTGAGCTGGCTAGGTGGATACAAAACTGCCTTGGTTATAGAAGACAGGGTTTAGCAGTGGAACAGTGCTTGTTAGAATGGAGATCAGTAATTAGTGGTGTTCCACAGGGATCAATGCTAGGACCTTGGTTGTTTGTAATATGTATAAAAGATTTGAAGGAAAATATGGTTGGTCTGATTAGTAAGTTTGAGGATGACACCAAATTTGACAGAGTTGCAAATAATGAGGAAGACTGTCAAAGGATACAGCAGGATATAGATAGGTTGCAGATCTGGTCAGAGAAATAGCAGATTGAGATTAATCTGGACAAATGCGAGGTGATATATGTTAGATGATCAAATTCAGTTGCGTATTATATAATAATGGCAGCACCTTTAGGTGCACTGAAATACAGTGTGATCGGGCGTTCAAGTCCATAGGTCCCTGAAAGCAGCAACACAAATGGGTAAGGTGGTCGAAAAGGCAGACAGAACACTTGCCTTCATTGGCCAGAGCACTGAATATTAAAGTTGGCAAGTTATGTAACAACTGTATAAAACTTCAGTTCGGCCACATGTGGAATACTGCTTGCATTTCTGGTTGTCACAATACCAGAAGGATGTGGATTATTTGGAGGGGGTGCCGAGATGTTGTCTGGTCGGGAGGCTTTTAGTTGTGAGGAAAGATTGGAGAAACTCAGATTGTTTTCACTGGAAAGCCGGAGGCTGAGAGGTGACCAATATAGGTCTACCAAATTGTGACATGCATAAAGAGGTTGGATAGTCAGGGGCTTTTTTCTACATTTGCTGCCAAAAATAAGGCTTTCCCTATTTAGGCAATGTCAATTTAAAATAGAAATAGAAATTGAGTTTAGGACTCTGCTACCCTTGGTAAAAAAATCTTGGCTACTCACCTCATCTATGCCCCCATTGCATTGGAGGCAGTTCAGAGGTGGCTTACTAGATTGAGACCAAAACTGCACACAGTATAAGAGATGCGGTCTCACCAGTGTCCTGTATAATTGAAGCATAACATCCTTACTTTTATGTTTAATTCGTTTCGTAGTAAATTATACCATGATACTGGCCTCCTTGATTACATATTGTACCTACATACTAAAGTTTTGTGACTCCTGCACAAGAACACGAATCCTTCCAAATCTCTCCATACTTCGGAATTCAGTAGTAGTTCTCCACTTGTGTTATATTCTGTTCTTATAGTTTTTCCCGACAGAGTGAACAATTTCACACTTTCTCACATTATACTCCATCTGTCAGATTTCTGTTCAGTCACTCAACCATACCCACCTGCAACCAGGTTATGGCTTCCTTAAAATGTATTTTGCTACCTACCTTGGCATCATTCGCAAATTTAGTTATCATGCCTTCATCACCCTCATCTAAATCATGTGTGCAAATTGTAATAAGTTGAGGCCACACCACAGATAACAAGACATCATTTGTCTCATCTTGTCAATCAGACAAAAACCCATTTATTCATATTCTGCTTTATACCACCCAGTTAATCTGCTATCTATGCTAATAAGTTACCCCAATAACATGAGCTTTTATTTTCCACAATAACCTTTGATTCAGCACCTTGTAAATACCTTCTGGAAAGCCAAGTACAGAAAATCTAAAATCTCCCCTTTATTCAGAGTGCATGTTACTCCTTCAAACAACTCCAAAAATATAGTTAGATGCTTTTCCCTTTGACAAAGCCATGCTGACTCATTCCGATTACCTTGATCTTTTTTCAAAATGCACAGTTCAATCTCTTTAATTATCACTTCTAACACCTTGCTCACAATAGACAAGTGAATTGGCCAGTAAATTTCCTTTTTTCTGCCTCCATCCCTTCTTATTTCTGCTTTACTAGACAATGTGCATCTTTCAATGAATATTCCTAGATTGGCAGCCTATCTGTGCACATCATCCATTAAAATGATACTTCAAAAAGCTTGTTGGAAGTCACACGTCATGAAAGGTGGAATATAAATATCAGCCTTGTACTTGGCTTTATGCTTATGGGGAGGAAGTAGACATGCCAAACTTCTAAATACCTGACTACAGGCCTGAATTGCTGATGCTTGAAGACTGTTTCAAACCCATACTCCTGATCTCAGATAGGCATGTGATGAGCACAGAATCTATAAAGTCAAAAGGTAGGGAAGAGATTGGGATAAAATGACCACCTTTGTTTTTGTCAGCAATGCTCCGAGCCCCCAGAACGTACCACCTCCTATTGAGCTTCCTCCAATCCTCTCAAATTGGTCTTCAGACTCGACCTGGGTGGATGGGAAGAATTAAAACAAACACACAGTTTGTTACACAATTCAAGGCTTCTAACCCCTTTGAGAGATATCAAAACGTAATACATAACCATAAGTCTTTTTTGAGTATTAGGTAAACTTGTAATTTCAAAGAAAGCTTAAAATTTGGAAACCTTCCTCCATTGTCTCCATCACAGATGCAAGCAGGTTTTAATTTTGAAAAAGGTCAACAGTCTCTTATATAGGATTTGTATTTTGAAAGGATAAATTAGCTGATCTTAGTCAGCATATTCATTGAATGCCACATCTAGCCTTTCTGATTCCAGCCTGATGGACATGTATCGTGGTGAGGGCAGAATTGGGTGTTCTTTACTATCAAATAGCTGGCTGACACTATTATCTGAGGGTTTAAGAAATTACCACTTTGGCAAGACACTATGATGCTGCTTGTTCCCAAAGGTAACCATTCCCAGTGCTTTGACACGCTCAGGGCAGAAAGTTATGAGACAAAGGAATATCTGCCATAATTCTGCACAATTACCTGTGCCAGCTCAGTTCTGAAGGTTAATTGATAAAATAAAGTAATTAAGAGGAAAAAAGAGAGATTAGGTAATTGTAGAGGTGTATCATTTTATAATATTGATTAAGCTACTGGAAAGCATCCTTTCACTCCTTAAAAAAGGCAAGACCCAATGTGGACATGTTGCACTTAGTCAGTCAATGATAAAACTATTTGAAATAAATCCTCCTTACCCTAACTATAGACACTCCTGACCCAATGTTCACCAGCAGGTAGGGAAAGATATCTGGGTGTGTTGTCTGAAAGCGGAATTCAGGATCTGCATGCTTCACGTACACAAAGGCTTCATGTGGAATATTTCGCAGCACAAAGTTGCAACCTTTTATTAGGCAAGTCATTTCATCTTCCTTATCCACCCTGCAAATAAATTAAAAGAAAATGTTAGCCGTACTCAGTTGAAAAGCCAAAGTACAAAGAATCACAACAATAAGACAATAGCATTGTATAGACTATCAAAATAAAATCTCAACTGTTAAGCACTGGCCATATAGCCTGCCTCATCATAAAAGTAACCAATTAAGAAGCTCCTGAAGCTAACATACTGTACTGGCCTCAGTCTGAAGAGCACAGCATTTTAAAAAAATCAAAGCAGCAATGAATTCTCTTGCACAGTGCAAACCATGTCAGGCCGATTTTACATCCAACTGGCAAGCTCTCCATGAAATCCATGTGATCTAACTTTACTGATTAGTCTCCCACGTGGAATCTTGTCAAATGCTTTACTTAAGTCCATGTAGATAACGTCTACTGCTCTGCCTTCATCAATCTTTTTGGTAATTTCTTCACAAAACTGCTGGGAGGTTTTGGGGGGGGGGGGGGGGGGGGAAGACACTTAGTCAGGCAGGATGGTGGCAGATGGATGGGAACTCCACTGCCTTCCTGTCACTGCTCTAACTAAGTTCATTATGGGAAAGCCTGAAGCCCATTGAAGGTCAGCTCTGATGCCAATCTGCTCTACTACAATCCATACCCACCCGGATATCCACTCCAACGCAGTTGTGAGCTCGGTCCCTCAGCAATCCTGGGGACGTTAGTAATGACAGTAAGCATCTGCTAATTGTGCTCCCAAGTAATGAAGAACTTGTTAGCTTCAAATTGGCTGCCAACGCTCAGGACTTCTTTGCTAGGATACTTACAACAAGTCAGTGTTTTATATCAGCAGAAGCTTTGTCGTGGATCATTCAGATACTAAAATTTATTTCAGATTATACTTCTCACCAGAGTCCAATTATAGTTAAATAATTACTGGATGAGATCAAGAGTTTAACGGTTCTTTAGGCTGTTGCTGACTGCTCAGGATGAATTGCTTGATTTAAGCTTTTTTTTAATTTAAAAAACTGCAATTGCTAAGATCAAGCAGACATACCAGGTATTCCAACTTCAGAGTTAAAATAGGTGTTTCAACTGAAAACAGCTTCTCCTTAAATTCCAAATGATTGTCTTAAATACGTGTGTGACAAGACAGAAGGTAGTGAAATAATTTATCATATCTCAGCAAATGTCCTTTAGCAATCCTCACAATCAAAGAAAGGGTGTAGTTTAAAAAGAAAGAAAGAATTATTCTTCCTCTCAAAAAAAAAGCTTAAAAGGTGACTTAATAGACCTTTTAAAACCACGGAGTTCAAGTTAGACATACAAAAAAAAAGAGTTCCACACATGGAAGACCAAATCTAGGCACCATTAATAAATCCAATAAGGAATGGAGGAGATACTCCTTTATCCAGAATGTGGTTGGAATGTGGAAATCATTATCAAATGTAGTAGCTCAGCATCTAGCATGGATGCATTTTTACGTGTAAAGTAGATAAGTTGCCGAGAGTGAAACAAATAAGGATATATCGATGAGGTTAAATTATGGAAAGTAAAGAATGAAATAGGGTCAGAGGAGGAACATAAACACTGGCATAGTTCAGTTGGGTCAAATACTCTCACTATATGCTATACATTCTTTGTATTAAATAAAGCTGAAATGTTATTAGTTAAAAAATGGAAGTATACATAAATCAATTTTGAAATTTGCTGCTGTTAAGCAAACATTTAATACATTCACAATGACGCTACCTAATACATTGTTGCCATCCTAATTTCAGAATTTTGTTTTTCTGAACACTTCCTTCATTTCTTTACACAGCACTCTCAAATAAGACACATAAATAACGCATATTTGACATGCCAGTTTTAATATACGAATCTCCTACAAGATTAAGATCAAAATGACATTCAGGCGAAGTGGTTACAGGTAGGGAAAAATCAGACCAAGCCTGGTTCAAAGTTCTTTTCAAAGTCACACTGCCTACCTTTCTTACTTCTAACACAAATTCCAATAGCCGAATTTACAATGGCATGGTAAGCCTTGCACTGCAATTATCTCTAGCAATAAGTTAGGGTGCTACAACACAATAGGCTGGAGAGTGTAATTATTGAACAAATTTATTTGAACAATCTTCACTATAAATGTAGACCAGGGGGTTCAGAAGAGAGTTAAGTGGAACTATATACAGATACAATTTTCTTTCTTACAGATTATAAAAATACAAGAAATATATAGTCTCAGATTCATAACCAATATCTTAGATGATGGAAAAAATAAATTGGTAGGAACTAATATTTAAGTACACAATACATTTCAATAGTTTTGAGTTGCATCTAATCTGAATATGCTACTAAGCCAGCAGTAGGCTGAATAAGTGCTATTAACATAAGCCAATATCCAGAGGTCACTTACTAACATATGATTTAGCAAAATATGAAAGGTTTTAATGCTGTTGCCTCACAAAGGAAGGCTAGTGGTATGTCTGGACATTTACTTCAGAAATGCAAATAACAATACAGTGAATAACTCAAAGGATAACCAGAGAAGACTTCTCTTGCAGTGCACCAAAACCACTTAATTCACAATTGACAGACTCAGAAGTAAAACATATGGCCTGTTGAAATAGAAAATACTGAACAAACATTTGAGTTCTATTTCAAGAATTTAAAAAAATAGAATTGTAGCAGGTATAATCACAAATAGTAAACAGGGAGAAAATAAAAGAATTTATATTTATATAGCACGTTTCATGACTTCAGCACATTGCAAAAGAGTTTTACAGTGAATAACGTTGTTTGGAAGTGTGATCAATGATAGAATGCATGAAATGTGGCAGCTAATTTGCACAGAGGATTCCACAGCTAGAAATGAGAAGAACAGAAATTATGTGTTACAGAGATTGAGAGAAAGTGAGGACTGCAGATGCTGGAGAGTCAGAGTCAAAAAATGTGGCGCTAGAAAAGCACAGCAGGTCAGGCAGCATCAGAGCAGCCAAACAGTTGACATTTCGGGCATAAGCCCTTCATTAGGAATGTTGAAGCTCTATTTATCTTTCAGTCCCTTTCCATCTCCACAATCCTGATGAAGGGCTCATGTCCAAATCGTCAATTCTTCTGCTCCTCGGATGCTGCCTGACCTGCTATGCTTTTCCACCGCCACATTTTTCTACTTTTACAGAAATCAGCTGAACAATGAACATTGGTAAAGACAGCATGGAGAACTCCTTTTCTCTTCTTCAAGATAGCACTTTGGGAATTTTTAAAATTTTGCCTGAGACTAGAAACTGAGCTTTGGTTTAACAAGTCTTCTAAAAGACAGCATCTCTAATGCTGTGGTGCCATAGTCGAGTTTTCCACTATGCCCAGAAGACAAGAAAGATTTGTTTGGAGTCTTGTTTTAAGCTTTCACTTACTTTAGTCCCAGCTTTTTCTCAATGAGATTCTTGAATTTGTGAGCACCACCTCCTGTAGCTTTAATCACTTTGGTCTCTGTGTTCACCAGGTGTGCTTTGATGAAGTCCAGACATGTTTCTATATAAGCGTTTTCAAATTTAACAAAATGAAGTCGGGCAGTGATCTCTTCCTGAACTGAGATCTCATACAATGGTTCATCATCAGGGACCTTTGAAAAACATTAATACAGGAGCATGATCTGAAACAAATGCTGTGGAAAACCATGATTTCTAGGAGATATATAATACAACTCAATAAATAAAAACCTAACCCAATGACACATCATTAGAGTTGCCTAGATTTAAAAATTTAAAATAGGATTGAAAAGTAATGACTAAAAAGTTAATTCTTTTTACCAATGAATAATCTAAATCAACTGTCCTGGTCATCATTCACATGGGAACAATTGTTTTTAAAAATAGCTCTTTACAGTTGGACTTGCAAAGACAATTGTTCTCTTTGACTTGTGAACCATTTTCATCAAGTTTCACATGTATGCTGATGAAACCCAATTCCACCCTGCCACCATCCCTCGATCCCTCCACAGCCTCAGTGTTTTACAACATCCTGTCCCAGAAGTGCCGGATTTTCTTCTCACCATAAATTTGGAAGACCCAAGACATTGTTTTTGGATCTTGCCACAAACTCTATTCGCTAGTTACTGACTCCAACCCACACCTGCTTATTGTCTCAAGCTGAATCAGGTCGCTCGCAAACTTGACATCCTATGTGTCTGAACTGAACTTTCCATTCATCATCCATCATCTACACAACCTCTTTCCACTTCCAAATCATTCCTCATTGTGACTTTGTCAGCTCATCTGCTAATGCAACTCTTGCATAGGTCTTTGTTACCTCTAGTCTTGACAATTTCAATGCATTCCTAGCCAGTCTCACATTCGACCTTCTGTAAACTTATGTTATCCAAAACTTTGCTGATCATTTGTTGCTCACGCAAAGTACCATTCGTGCATCATCTTTGGGCTTGCAGTCCTATAATGGTTCCAGGTCCCAATCTTCTCTGCACTCCTCTAAATCTGACTTATAAGCATCCCTGATGTAAATTGCTCCACCAGTGAGGATATGAATCTTTCTTCCTTTAATACCTACCTTATTGATCATGTTTTCTGCCATCTGCCCGATTGTATAGACTGTATGGTTCAATGCCATTTTGAATTATGAAATATTGAAAAACGTTGGGATGTTTTGTTAAAGACACTTTATAAACAGAAGTTGCTTTGTTACATTATACTTACTTTTCCATAATGATCGAAGGATCGCACTTTAGCAACTTTGTGCTGCACTGTTGAATAGTAGGCCAGCTTTGTCAAGGATCCACCTGTTAATAAAAGACATTATTCTGGCTGTTTACATTATTTAACATGGCAGCTCAGGCACTGCAAAAGAGAAACAACTCTAAAAGCAATAACTTTGTGCCAACATGCAAGAAAACCAGATTTGTGCCAATATGACTCAACATCCTGTAGCTCTGAATTTACCAGCTCAAACTGCTCCAAACCCCCATGCTTTGACAGGTTTGTAACCACTGGTAATTTAGCTGGGATTATTGGCTCAAAATGCTCTTGACTAGCAAGGTTGAAAGAGCTAAATTCATACTTTCACTGTTCGGCACTCTTATCTCTCCTGAACAGGAACATTAAGCTACATACCAACCCATCATTTTTATTTTATTATCAGACCTCTCGTGGAAGCAGGGAGCTGCAGCTGCTGACGCCATTCTTATTAGTACTTCTGCACTCTCATTTAGTGTTGGAGGGACAGATGAAAACATCCCAAAACTTTTGTTTTACCTACAATCCCATTCGTGGGAAAAGCATCCAGACAATGGAAGTGTAGCCAGATTACCAGAAGCTCCTATCAAAGACAGGTGACCAATCTGGTTCCTGCTCAAGAAATACAAACTATAAAGTAGACCATGCTCAAATGGTATACATTTTATCATTCTGTTGTTTCTCATGATTAACTTTGAATTTCTTGCATTCTAATATTTCTGCCAGAGTGACAAATTGTTAGGAGAATATCAGGAGTTAGCAGAGAACTGGTCTAGAAGAAAGCCATCAGAGGCAAGTGTTGATTAAATAAATACAAGGTTGTTCCTGGGAATGGAGGGTTTAAGTAATAAAGACAGGCTGGGACTGTTTTTACTGGAGCATGAGAGGTTGAGGGGTGACCTTATAGATGTTTATAAAATCATGAAGGGCATTGATCAGGTAAATAGCAATGGTCTTTTCCCTCAGGCAGGGAAATTCAAAATTAGGCGGCATATTGTTAAGGTGACAGGAGAAACATTTAAAAAGGACACAAGGAGCAATCTTTTTGCTCAGTGTGGCTCATACATGGAATGGACTGCCAGAGGAAGTGGTGGATGCAGGTACAATTACAACATTTAAAAGACATTTGAATAAGTTCATGAATAAGAAAAGGTTTGGAGAGATATGACCCAAATGCAGGCAAGTGGGACTAGTTTGGTTTGGACTAGTTTGATCAGAGTAGACAATTTGGACTGAAGGATCTGTTTCTATGCTGTATGAGTCCATGACGCTATAACTTAAATTGGCATGTACACAGATACATTCAGGTAAACCAAGTATACAATAATCTGGCCCTTCACACAAAGCCCCAATGAGCTCAGAATAAAAGGACGCAGCTCACAGAGAATCCTTTAAACACTTTGCCAGTAATGTCCATGATTATTCTATTTTTAACTAGTATTTCAAGTAAATAATACTCATTTTTTCCATTTCATTGAGAATAACATATCACAAATGGTTCTGTAAAAGCTGCCACCTCTAGCACTGTTATGAAGATGTAGGCGTACCTTTCAGAGTTAAAAGCAACAGAACTACCTGACAGCACCAAGTGTTCTGAAAAAAGATATAATGAAACCTTTTGGTCCAGCCGTTAGTGTAGCTGGTTGCCTGGAGACAAAAACAGATTTGAAGTTTGTTTTGTAAATCTGGGGGGTTTTATTGTAGAAGAGGAAAGGTAAAAGATAGGTTAGAGTTGTTACTTAATTATTGTAACTTAATTATTCTCTGTTATACTTTCAGAATTATATTTGTTATTGCTTACTTTATATTGTTCTTGGCCTCTTGAATTTTCAGATTACTGCACGGGATAAATCCTTTCTGTGTTGCTGGCTTAAATTAAGCAGGAGGGTTTACCCAGAGTTGTAACAAGCACCAAACTGATAAAAAAAATTCCCGTGAGAATCAGAAGAGTACAGAAGCAGGTATTAACTTTTTTTAGGGATAGGTGGTGCCCAACATACTTCTGACATTTTAAGTGACAAAGTCAGTCAGGCAAACATCTTGACCTGTCAATGCCACTCAAGCTGCAATAGCACTCTTTTAATAAAAGGAAATTCTTACCCCATACCAAGTGGTGCCAAGTGTAGCTGGAATTTGAAGTTTTGTCCATGCATCCATTCTTCACATGTCAAATAGATGGGATTTTTGCAATTCTCACATGCGAACTCAGCCCTCATTCATTGTGTGTACCTTTCAAGGCGAATCACTGAATATGACCAGAGGATGCATTTCCCCTTCCTAATCCAGACATATTGATCCCAACTGCATTTCAACTCCTGTTGCTCCATTCCTGCCCAGACTCAGAGATCAAACTCAAAAAAGGCCATTTCTCAAACCTAGGACCTGCTGACTCATCTAACATGTATTCTCATGTAAAAGTCAAAATTTTTAGATTATTTCTTAAGGTTAAATTTATGGGATTGACTATTACATGGATACTACTTTTGTGGGCTGAAATTCATGTTACAGTCCAAAATACCATATCATTTTCAGCATTCCTTCTGCTGACTTCCAATTATAAACTGCTGAAATTGTAATATCTTATCTTCTAGCTCAATAGGCAGCTTTTGTGTAACCTTAGTTCTCTACCAAAGTAGTAAGTCATGCCTTCTCATGAACCTTGTGCACCAGTAAGCACTTGCCTTAAATCCGAAATTCCATCCTTCTTCAATTAGTTTCATGCATGGATTTGGATGGCTTCATGACTAACACATTTTCCATTTTGACAATTTTTCAGTTCCCACTCAGCAACTTTTTTCTCCAATTGTGGCCACTTGCTAGGTTTATTTCTGTTGGCACACTTTTGTTTCGGCACTGCCTAAAGTTAGTTCAATATCTTTCTCCAGTCTCACAAATTTCTCCAAAACACAAAATTCCTTTGCTGCTCCACAGTTACTTGTCTTCTCTGCAACTTCAATAACAAAGAAAAGCCTGGAAACTATAGATATAAACTTAACATCTTAAGTTACTTAAGATGATTCTGAAGGATAAGATATACATGCATTTGGAAAGGTAGGGTTTGGTTAGGAGTAGTCTTTGTGAGTGCCTCACAAATTTGTTATAGTTCTTTGATAAAGTAACCAGGAAGGTTGACAAGGGCAGGGCGATCGACATAGTCTATATGGTTTTCAGTAAGGCCTTTGATAAGATTCCACATGGACAGCTGTTTTGGAAGGTTAGATCACATGAAATCCAGGGGGAGCTGGCAAATTGAATACAAAATTGGCTTGATGGTAGGAAGCAGAGGGTAGGATGCTTGTCAGACTAAAGGTTGTGACTAGTGGAGTGCCCCAGTGGAGTAGGTGCTGGGTCTATTATTCCTTGCTATCTATATCAATGATTTGGTTGAGAATGTACAAGGCAAGATGAGTAGGTTTGCTGGTGACACTAAACTAGGCAGTATCGTGAACAGTGAGGTCAAGATGGTTATCAGAAATTGCAGCAGGACCTTGATCAGCTAGGGAAGTGGGCCGAGAAATGGCAAATTAACTTTAATATAGACAAGTGCGAGGTCTTGCATTTTGGAAAGTCAAATCAAAGTAGGAGTTTCATGCAGAATGGTAGGGCCTTAAGGAGTGTAGTGGAACAGATAGATCTTGGAGTTCAGATGCATGGCTCTCTGAAAGTGGAGTCACAGGCACACAGGGCAGTGAAGACGACTTGGCACACTAGCCTTCATCACTCAGGGCACTGAGTATAGAAGTTGGGAAGTTATGCTGTAGTTAGACAGGACATTGCTGAGGCCAAAGTTGGACGATTGTGTTCAGTTTTGGTCACCATGTTACAGGAATGATGTTGTTAAACTGGAAAGAGTGCAGAAGAAATTTATAAGGATGCTGTCTGGACCTAATGGTCTTAGTTATAGGGAGAGGTTGGATGAGCTAGAACATTCTTCTTTAGAGCATAGAGACTGAGGAGGAACCTTATAGAGGCATATAAGATCATGAGAGGAATGGATAGGGTGAATACACTGAAGTCTTTTGCCCAGGGTTGAGGAATCAAAATTAGAGGGCATCGGTTTAAGTTTAGATGGAAAAGAATAAAAGGGAACCTGAGGGGCAACTTCTTTTACATAGAGGACCGTATGCAAATGGAATGAGTTGCCAGCAGAAGTGGTTGAGGCAGGTACATTAACAATATTTAAAAGGCATTTGGACAAGTACGTGGAAAGGAAAGATTTAGAAGGATATGGGCCAAGTGCAGGGAAATGATGTCAGTGTGGACAGTCAATTTGGTCGGCATGGACCAGTGTGGGCCAAAGGGCCTGTCTCCGTGCTGGAGGACCCTATGGCTTTCAGTTTAAACATTGTTGTATATTTTTTCTTTTTTCTGGAGGGCATTTTTACACAAAAAGAAGAAATTTCAAAACCTCAACTAGCTATACGTGTGCATTCCATGAGTGCTACAGGGGAACTGAGCTCAGCAGAGCTGCACACAAAGGGAGGTTGTCACCTGACTCTAATGTATCTTAAACTTTTGTGCCAAATTGGGGTGAATTATACATCAAAACACATAAGAGCACAAAAAAATTAATTTCCTCATCTTAACATTTATGTACAGGATAATATGTTGACTCATAAATGTTAATCTGTTAAGAACCAGGGTCAACTTTTACACAAGATATATGGAAAATTAGGGCCAAGAATGGGGGGGGGGGGGGGGGGGGGGGGCGACTTTTATATGACATTGACATTTACTGGAATATATCAGTATTTTACAGAACTTATTCAAGTGCATAACTTGGGCTCATTTTTCATTTGAGTCCCTCAGTTACTACTGTGAAGAAGCACAGAATGTTATAGCCCAAGAGGAACCATTCAAACCAAAGCATCATGAGTTCAGCATTTTCTAAAATGCTATCTGATTAATAGTTCCTGCCTCTGAGTGAGAAGCTCCAGGTCAGGTGCCTCTCCAGGATTAACAGTTATGGACAGTGCATTCAGAATACGGCCATTGTACTGGGTATCAATCTACAAATTCTTCATACGTCTACCAATGGCCAGTGGTTAAAGCAGGTGAGATTCCTGGTTAGCCATGCAACGATGAAAGAAAATTTGAGGTTCTCTCAATACTATTCTTTCCTCCAGGTTATTAATTGCATGTAGAAGGCTGAGATGTCACAGCAACCTGAATTTCTTGGGCAAGCGGTTGGCTCAGTTGACTGAATGACCATGTGGATGAGATTGGTGCCAACAGCAGGCAGATTAATTCCCTGGGGTGGATTTGAGACAGACCTCCTTGCCATACTCATGGTGGAGATCACAATGTTGTGGGTTGAGACTGCCTCTGGGCAGAGAATTTAAGGAGAATCTCAATAACCTCACTGTTATGCTGTAACCAGAAAGCCAAGCAATTTTGTTTCCTTTTTGAGTTTTAAATTCCCCTTTAAAAGTCAGTGTTGAATCTGCTTCCATCATTTTTTTCAGGCAAAATATGCAGATCAAAACCTGCTGTTTGCAGAAAAACTGATTATTTTACCAATTTTCTTAAGTTGGTCTTATCTAGTTTACCATATCTCTCACCAACAGAAAGGTTCTATTTACTTCATATTTTTAATCAGCATGTTTGGACATGTTATGACACAACTCCATGACGACCAAGATTTAAAACCAGAACTTCTGGCCTGAGAACACTATCATAGTCCCACAAGACTCTAATAAAATTATTTTAAACAATTTGTTCAAACATGTTATCATATCTCCCTGGCAGGAGGAACGTAAATGGGTTTTGACGTACACTGCCACTGTGATGCACCTTTTCATATTTTTAACAAGAACAGATGGGTCTTGAATCCAGTTTACTCTCAGTAAAAACCCCTTTTGATTTAGGTCAACTCCAATTCACCTTGTAATAATTCTGGAGCCCAGACCTCCTGCCCTGGTTTAATATGATCAAGTACTTTATTTCTACCTCCAAGCTCCATTGGTAAAGCTTTCTTACAATTGGCAGCTCAAGAGTAAACTGAAATAGGAGTGCATTCTTGTGGCTGTCAGTCACGTATGAGCTGAAAGACAACTCCCTTTAGTCAAAGTTTGGACTGACAGTCACAGGTTAAAATCTTCGAGTAAAAAATGAGGTCTGCAGATGCTGGAGATCACAGCTGCAAATGTGTTGCTGGTCAAAGCACAGCAGGTTAGGCAGCATCTCAGGAATAGAGAATTCAACGTTTCGAGCATAAGCCCTTCATCAGGAATAAGAGAGAGAGAGCCTGCTTGGCTCTCTCTCTCTTATTCCTGATGAAGGGCTTATGCTCGAAACGTTGAATTCTCTATTCCTGAGATGCTGCCTAACCTGCTGTGCTTTGACCAGCAACACACTGACAGTCACAGCTAAGCCAAAATTCCTATACAGCTTACACACATTCCAGGAGATACCTCTGCATAGCACTGAAAATATTATTTTTCTTGCCACTCATAGAAACTAAATACTTCTCTCAACCTTTGCTGAAATTGAAATTAAATAATTCAGCCTAAGGTTCAAAGCTGGGACATGCTTGATCTAGATTCGTCATAACCATATGATGTTGACAATTTACACATTGAACCAATATGGGTCCCTTTTATGAGTTTTCCTTATTTTGGCATCTTGATACACATTAAAAGGTTAAAACATCTACTTGCCTATTACAGTGCAGGAGCGCACTCTGTTCTTTGAAAGGGCTATTCAGTTCATTCCATTCATCAGCTTCTTCACCACCTTCTCAGAATCAGCCACAGGTTACAGAAACAACAAATACTTGCTCAAACTTGATCCTCCCACTGCTACATTTTTCATTCTTTGATTGATAAATGTACTACCATGCACGTATTCTCATAAGAAAATAAAAAACAAACCTGAATTCGTACAGTACCTTAATATAGTTTGCAAATGTCTCAAGACACTTCACACTTAATTTGGGATGTTTAATGATAGTCATCTGGACCAATTTCATGATGATTCTGCATACATTCAGATCTCACACAAATAGCAGTGCACTGAACAATTAATCACAAATAGCAGTACATTGAACAATTAATAAATCTGATTTTGGTTGAGGTTAGGACATTGTCTCCTGCTCATCTTCAAAAACTTTGAGAACGTTAAGCTATGATTCACAATACAAAAACAAGTTGAGAGCTTGGTTTGACACCTCAACCAAAGGACCTCATTACCGACAATGTAATACAGTCTTAACAATGCAGTGAAACATTAGTCTCAATTATGAGCTCTCAATTGCTGGAGTGTGCTCTTCAACCCACAACCAGCATGTCACGGAGAAGGATGGTTCAACCACAGAAACCAAGCAAAACAAAAAACAAAAATTGCTAAAGATCAAATCAAAACAGAAAGACAGAAATATACAGCAGGTCAATCAGTTATGAAATATTTTGTACCTGATGTGATAAAAAGCTCTCCATTTCCTTTCATCTATAGGTAGGCTACTACCTGTTTACATCCACTCATGCCAACCAGAATGAATGTAAGGATTTGAAACATCATGTTTTTGCACAAATTTCTCATGACACCAAAAGTTTCTAAATGCTGAACTCAGATCAAATGTCTCTCTACTTATATTTAAAAAAAGGGAAAATCTGTGTACTATTGAATCAATTTGTTCCATTCCTGAAAACTGTGAACTGCAATCTGTACGTCCTACCATTAAATTAATAATGGAAGCATATATCATGGATTGCTGTTCAGTTAATATTTCACCTTTTCATAGCAGACAAGTCCTTTAATGGTTTGAAAGTCAATTTTCTTAAGTAGGCACAGGCAATTCACAGCTGAAAATGTGTTGCTGGAAAAGCACAGCAGGTCAGGCAGCATCCAAGGAACAGGAGATTCGACGTTTCGGGCATAAGCCCTTTTATGCCCGAAACGCCGATTCTCCTGTTTCTTGGATGCTGCCTGACCTGCTGCGCTTTTCCAGCAACACATTTTCAGCTCTGATCTCCAGCATCTGCAGTCCTCACTTTCTCCTCACAGGCAATTCACACATGACTTGATAATTTCATAAGGGAGACTATTCAACTATTTTGAGTGGGATGACACATGATATTCTTTGTCATTTCTATTACTCAAATAAGTATGAAGTACTGTGCAGGAGAGTGGGAAATATTGAATTTCTTAAGGGCAATTAATGAGTAAACCAGACTGAAATCCAATTAATTTTCCCCAAGAGGTTTACTGGCTACTCCCTTTTTGTACAAAAGAAAAACAACTTCTCTGATAGTACAGGTGAAAGTAAGTCATTAGCAACTTAACAACACACTATCTGGTTCCTCACCAGTGCTGAGTAATGTAATTTTAGCCTGACTAGCAGTAGCTCATCATCAGACATCCTGAAATTAGAGAGAAGACAGAGGAAAAAAAACTGCTAAAGTATTTTTTCCTCTTGAATGTTAGCTGGAAATACCAGCCACATAATACCCTGATCAATACCTAGCATATAATTTTGCAAAATAGTAAGTGGCAACAGGGGAATCATATTTGGAGAAAGTCAGTTTTTTTTAAAATCAGAAAAGCGATTGGCAGGGGAAAAAAACTCCTTTAATGATTGGCGTTCAACTTGTTTGTTCAATAAGTGAAATCTAGAAATAACAATGGCTATGTGCAAATTGCCCCTCAATGAATTAAGCCCAACATAAATGCATTGAGGTCTTAAGCAACTTGGGGTGTCCAACAATTTGCATGAATATAGTACCTTTAACATAGTAAAATATTCTAGAGGACTTCACACAGGCAACTAGATAGTGAGTAACAAATGGAAATATGCCAAATAGGGAAATATTTGTACAGAACTAGGTTTAGGGAGTGTCTTAAAGAAAGAGAGAGAGATTACAAATATGAGGTGATGCGCTTTGGAATACCAAATTCAGGTGCGAATTGTACAATAAATGGCAGAACCCTTAGGAGCATTGACATAGAGAGAGACCCAGGCAGTCAGGTCCACAAATCCCTGAAAGTGACAGCACAGGTGGTCAAGAAGATATACACAGCACACCTGCCTTTATCAACCGAGGCACAGAATGTAAAAGTTCGCAAGTTATGCTACAACTGAATGAAACTTTAGTTAGGACGTTTGGAACATTATGTGCAGTTCTGGTCAGTACACTACCAAACAGATATGGATGCTTTCAAGAGGGTGCAGAAAAGGTTTACCAGAATGTTGCCTGCTATGGAGGGTTTCAGTTATGAGGAGAGTTTGGATAAACTCAGATTGTTTTCACTGGAAAGGTAGAGGCTGAGTGGTGACCTGTTAGAGGTCTACAAAATTATGACAAAGATAGGGTGGAAAGGTTAATTACAAAACAGCACAGGTTCAAGGGAGTGGGGGAAAGTTTAGGGAGAATGCGAGGAAGATTTTTCACACAGAGGTGATTGGAAAGCACTGCCAGTGGAGGTGGTGGAAGCAAGCACATTAGCAATATTTAAGGCATATCTTGATAGACACATGAATAGGTGGTGAACAGAGGGATAGAAACTGCACTTGGATAATGAGGAGCAAGTCAAAATAAGGACTGGGAATTGGCACAGGGTTGATGAGACAAAGGACTTGTTCCCATGATATATTGGACTGTACAAATGGTGAAACAAAGAAAATTTGTGAAACTTGAAAGATACAATTTGGAGGAGCACAAAGATCTCAGAGGGTTGTGGATCTGGAGTAGATGACAGAAATGAGGGGGAGCAAAATAAGGAAAGGATTTGGACACAAATATCAATATTTGAAAATTAAGCCGCTGCTGGACCAGAAGCCAAAAACAAAAGTCAATGAGCTCAAGTGTGGGAGATGAACAGATAAGCATTCTATAGAGTAGTAAGGGTATGGAATGCTTTGCTTGCAACGGTAGTAGATTTGCGAAGTTTAAGTGCATTTAAGTCGTCATTGGACAGGCATATGGATGTACATGGAATAGTGTAGGTGGGATGGGCTTCAGATTAGTATGACAGGGCGGCGCAACATCGAGGGCCGAAGAGCCTGTACTGCGCTGTAATGTTCCATGTTCTATCAATTACAAATTGTTGTTGTTACACACCCATCATCTGGCTGCAAAGGTTAAAATTACATGATCCCTGCGAAATAACAATCTACTAGCAAGTTTTGAGAAGATTTGTAGTTCAGGTTGAGGTGCTGGATGTAGGTTTGCTCGCCGAGCTGGAAAGTTCATGTTCAGATGTTTCATCACCATACTAGGTAACATCTTCAGTGAGCCTCCAAATGAAGCACTGGTGGTGTAACCTGCTTTCTATTCAAATGTTTGAGTTTCCTTGGCAGACCCCTTGGCATCATGGTAGCCCACAAACCCACCAACACACTAAAACAGCAGCTAATGAACTTGAAAGACCCTATACAGACAACAAGCAAAACTAATATCATTTACAAAATACCTTACAAGAACTGTAACAAACATTATATTGGACAAACATGCAGAAAACTAGCCATCAGAATACATGAACTAGCCACAAGATGACATGACCCATTCTCATTAGTATTCTTACATATGGATGAGGAAGGACACCACTTTGACAGGGACAACATACCCCTCCTAGGACATGCCAGACAGAGACACACACAAGGATTCCTAGAAGCATGGCACTCCAACTGGAACTCTATCAACAAACACATTGACCTGGATCCCATTTACCACCCTGAGAGAAAAAACAGGAAATGATGTCACTACAGGAATGACATCACCAACCGTAGGAAACGCAAACATACAAACAGAAAGCAGGCTACACCACTAGTGCTTCATTTGGAGGCTTACTGAAGATGTCATTTAATATGGTGACAAATAGTCTGAAAACGAACTTTCCAGTTCAGCAAGCAAACCTACATCCACAATAACAATCTACTGCTGAAATAAGTCAAAGTACTGCAGATTGTGGAGATTTGAGGTTTAGCAGCAGCTGTGGAAAGAAACAAAGTTAATTTCTTGAGTCCAACTTCTTCAGAACTGAAGCAGGCCAAAAAAAAATGAAGAGTCACTGGACTCAAAACATAAACTGTTTTGTCTCTATAGATGCTGCTAAAGACCCGCTGTGTTTCCCCAGCACTCTGTTTTTGTTTTTGTTTCAGATTTTCAACCAACACAGTTCTTTGCGTTTATTATTATGGAGATAATATTTAGGTTTCTGCAGGCTCTACAAGGAAGAGGTCATTAAGCCTGAGGTTTGAGATAGAGGTCATATAGCATGCAGCCAACCTGGTGACAGATCTGACTTCAGTGGCTGTGCAAAACACCTGTACAGATTGGTGCTCTCTCTGTCCCGGTAGAGCGGTCACAGCAATGCCTGATGGGTGTCGTAGTTTTTACTATCAGTAATTTTAAATGTGGACCAATAAGTGGCATTGGCGCTGAGAACTACAACTCCCAGGGGGCGCTGCAACAGCCGCACATGCGCATCTTTCCCCCTTATTGGTCGCACCCCTAATCTCCCAATCGTCTCAGGCCAAACAGTTCCCTGCCCCTTCTCATCCGCCCCTCACTCACAACACCGCCGCCTTACTTAGTTCTCTGCCCACCTATGTCGATGGCAAAGCTCTTGGCATTCTCCAGGTTGCGGAAGATCTCGTCGGGCGGCAGCGTGATGCTTTTGTCCAAGCCATCCCGTGCAGAGCGGGACGTTCGAACAGCTCCGACCGCCTTCGTGCGATCCGCCGCCATTGCCGTTCCCACTGCGCCCTGCGTCATACGTCAGACGCAACCCCTCTCGTGGGCGTGGAGACGTCACACGCAAGGCAAGGTCTCTGTCTGTTCTGCAGCCCTGGCTCCAGGGTCCCTACTAGAGGGAGCGCAGCGCAACCCCATGGAAATAGTAGAGAAGACGTGGGCACTCCTGCAAATACTGACACTTTGCAGACCCCTGTGCAGTTAGAAAACCACGAGATCAGCCATTGCCTTTGCACAAACACAAACTTTAAATGAGACTGTACATTAAGATCCCCAACCTGAGCAGTAATGATCCCCAAGCTGCTCTGCAGGCTTGAACCATCTGCAGAGGTCATGTAAAAGCCACATGTCGTCTTTACACATCTTCATGTCGTCTTCATCTCCGCCCTCCCCACACCACTGGCAAGTCAACCCAAAAGCAGCATCCTGTCCCCAAACTATAACGTCTGTTTTAATTTGGGTTCACTGATCTCCATCTAATTCAGGCCAGACTTGAATGTTACTTTAGTTAAAAAATGACTAAGCGATTCTAAATGTTTGAAAGGCTACAGAGCAGTCTGATGTGTAACCTTCAAGCAGATTTCTGGGACATGACATTCTAGTTTATCTTACAATTATCTTTTCTAAGATAAAGAAACTAGAGTTTACCTTAGAAGTTTATCTATATATTTATTAAACTCTATCTCTATGTTTCCTTACAAATACTTCGAGTCGTAGATTTTTACAGAAAACAGACCCTTTGGTCCAACTCATCTGCAGCAGCCAGATATCCTAAGCTTAAGCTGATCTAGTCCCAATTGCCAGCATTTAGCCCATTTCCCTCTAAGCCTTTCCTATTCATGTAGCCATCCAGATGCCTTTTAAACGTTGTAATTGTACATGCCCACTCCACTACCTCCTCTGGCAACTCATTCCATACACACACCACCCTCTGCAAGAAAAGTTGCCCCTTAGGTCCCTTTTAAATCTTTTAACACTTACCTTAAACGTATACCCAGTAGTTTTGGACACCCTAGCCTAGTCAGGCTATCTCTGTAACTCAAACCCTCCAATCCTGGCAATATCCTTATAAATCGTTTCTGAGACCTTTCAAGTTTAACCAAGTGGACTTCACCTGACAAAGGAGCAGTCCTTTGAAAACTTGTGATTTCAAATAAACCTTTGGACCTTTGAATCATATGAATTCTGACTGTTTCTTGAAGATGTTTCTTGAAGATTAATCATGGTGGTCAGCATGGTTTTGTTAAGGGGTGGTCATGCCTTACTAAATTCAACTTTTTTGGGGAAGTACCAAGGAAGATTGATGAAAGTACTGCATCGCTATTGTGGAATTTTCTTGCATGTGCAGATAGCAATCTGTTTTCTGTAATATTGTACAATCTCATGAGATTCACACTTACTGTTTGAAAGATCATTGTGACAAGCTTGTAAAGCTGGGAATATTGGAATTTCCATATTTCCCTCAATAGATGTGTGTTGCACTGTTTTATGAACAACATCAGTCATCAAAATTGGCATTGACGTTGGAGAGGGTGAACAATTCTCTCACTGATCTGGGAGAGTATTGGAGTGATAGAGATGTTCCACATCAAAACTAAAGAGTCAGGTGCCACAGGATTTTATTCCTGAAATGAAGAAACAGGGCCTGAAAGTAACATATTATCAGCCTCTTCCATTAAGAAAGAAGCTCTTCCACATATTCGTTAATCCCTACCTTTGCAATGCGTGGTGTCGAAATGTAAGTCACTCAACAACAGCTTTTCTGGATGGGATATTCACATGTCTGGAACCAGACCCCCGTAGAAACTGGAATTCAATTGTGACAAGAGATTCCCAAGAGGCCAATGGAATTACTTTAGGGATATCCCAAAGCACCCTTGCAATGGAAAAGCTCCACTGGTTCTTGGGAGTTCCTACCTTGTGAACAACCAAGATGGAGAAGGTCTGTTCAGGAGGACACCAAAAGCATGAGATAGTTTTGAGGCATTGGAGAGAATGCATAAACCTCCAAACAACTCGTCTACCCAACTCTGCAAGTGCCACCTCCCATTGTCGGATAAGGCCTGCACATCATACAATGTACTTGGATTAAAGTCAAGAGTGTGGTGCTAGAAAAGTACAGCAGGTCAGCATCTGAGGAGCAGGGCAATCAATGTTTTGGGCAGATCAGCTTTTGCCTGAAATGTCAATTTTCCTGCTTCTCGGATGCTGCTTTTCCAGCACCACACTCTCAACTCTAATCTCCAGCATCTGCCGTCCTCACTTTCACCCCATACTTGGCTTAAACTCAAGCCATCCCTGAACACAGTGGTCTTCAATCTCGATGGACTGCTTAAGAAGACATCAGGGTTAACATAACAACGAAATTGAAAATGTGTTGCTGGAAAAGCGCAGCAGGTCAGGCAGCATCCAAGGAGCAGGAGAGTCGACGTTTCGGGCATGAGCCCTTCTTCAGGAATGAGGAAAGCGTCTCCAGCAGGCTAAGATGAAAGGTAGGGAGGAGGGACTTGGGGGAGGGGTGTTGGAAATATGTGGAAGGAGATTAAGGTGAGGGTGATAGGCCGGAGTTCGAGGGTTGGGACTGAGACAAGGTAGGGGGAGGGGAAATGAAATTGGAGAAGTCTGAGTTCATCCCTTGTGGTTGGAGGGTTCCTAGGCAGAAGATGAGCAGCTCTTCCTCCAGCCGTCATGTTGCTATGGTCTGGCAATGGAGGAGTCCAAGGACCTGCATGTCCTTGGTGGAGTGGGAGGGGGAGTTGAAGTGTTGAGCCACGGGGTGCTTGGGTTGGTTGGTCCGGGTGTCCCAGAAGTGTTCTCCCAAGTCCCTCCTCCCTACCTTTTATCTCAGCCTGCTTGGCACACTTTCCTCATTCCTGAAGAAGGGCTCATGCCCGAAACGTCGACTCTCCTGCTCCTTGGATGCTGCCTGACCTGCTGCGCTTTTCCAGCAACCCATGTTCAGCTCTGATCTCCAGCATTTGCAGTCCTCAGTTTCTCCTATAACAACAAAATTATCAAGCTCAGACAAGAAACAAATTCAGTACCTTGAAGAAATGTATTCCTTATGCCAACCAATTGATTCTTTTTGTGAACAACTATTACAATCTGTGTGGATTGAGAAGGAATGAAGCTGCAATTTTACCACTATGATGTCACATGAAAAAAATTCCTGTTATATGTCCTTATCATTAGTTTTGATAAGTTGGAAACAAATTTAAGGAGAAAATATTTGAGATGGTAGTAGGTTATAGAGACTGAGACTCACAAGTAGAAGATACTCCAGGAACACTGGGGTATGCAAGTATCCTTCCAAGCTGACATTGTCCTGACTTGGAAATATATTGCCATTTCTTCACTGGATCAAAATCCTGGAACTCCCCCTGAATGACCTTGATCTACCTATACCATGGGTTGCCGTGGTTCAAGAAGGCAGCTCACAACCACTTGCACAAGGGCAACTCAGGATGGGTGATAAATACCAGCCCAGCCAGTAATGCCCTCATACCAAGAAGTTTTTGTAATTTAACCACTACATTATAGATGCATGGAATTTAAGAATACGGAGGCTATCCTATAACACTGTTCAGTTATGTGCCATGGATAAGACAACAATACAGTTCTGATCACTACATTGACGGAAGAAAGTGATCAGCTGAGTAAAATTAGATTTGATAGTTACAAGGATGTTGCCAGGACTGGAGAATATTACTTTTGAGAAGAGACTGGCTAGGTTGGCATTTTTTCAGTTAGAACGGAGGATGTTGATGAGAAATTTGCTTGTGGTAGTGATGATAATCTGGCTGTAAAATTTGGGAACAATACCAAGGTGTTTGCTGCTATCAAGGTCCATTAATGTTGGAGAGCCATTACCCAGTGATATTATCAAACATTATGATTGAAGAATCTTATGAGGAACGTGAAGGAAGGACCAATTCCCTTAGCAGACAGATTAGTAACCACGGGACATAGAGTTATAGAGATTTTCAGCATGGAAACAGACACTTCAGTCCAACTCGTCCATGTCAACGAGATGTTCTACATTAATCTAGACCCATTTACCAGCACTTGGCCCATATCCCTTTAAACCTCTCCAATTCATATACCCATTCAGATGCCTTTTAAATGTTGTAATTCTACCAGCCTTCACCACTTCCTGGATAGGAATGATCAGCCATGATCACATTGAATGGCGGTGCAGACTCGAAGGGCTGAATGGCCTACTCCTGCACCTATTGTCTATTGTCTATTGTCTATTCCTCTGGCAGCTCATTCCTTACACACACCACCCTCTGTGTGAAGTGGTTACCTCCCAGTTCTCTTTTATATCTTTCCCCTCTCCACGTAAGCTTATGTCCTCGAGTAATGCACACCCCCCCCCTCCAACCCTGGTGTAAAGCAATCAATTAAAAGATTAAAGATGTATCAACGATTTTTTTACACCTTGCAGAAGCTGGCATTCGGGAAATTGCTGCCTAAAAGGATGGTAGGGGATGAAATCCACATCACATTTCCACTTGAAATACACTTGATGAAGATGGCGTTTGGTATGCTTTCTTTTATGGTCAGTGTATTGAATACAGGAGTTGGGAGGTCATGCTGCGGCTGTACAGGACATTGGTTAGGCCACTGTTGGAATATTGCTTGCAATTCTGGTCTCTTTCCTATCTGAAAGATGTTGTGAAACTTGAAAGGGTTCAGAAAAGATTTACAAGGATGTTGCCAGGGTTGGAGGATCTGAGCTACAGGGAGAGACTGAACAGGCTGGGGCTGTTTTCCCTGGAGCGTCGGAGGCTGAGGGGTGACTTTATAGAGGTTTATAAAATCATGAGCGGCATGGACAGGATAAATGGACATAGTCTTTTCCCTGTGGTTGGGGAGTCCAGAACTAGAGGGCATAGATTTAGGGTGACAGGGGTAAGATATAAAAGAAGGGCAACTTTTTCACGCAGAGGGTAGTACGTGTATGGAATGAGCTGCCAGAGGAAGTGGTGGAGGCTGGTACAATTGCAACATTTAAAAGACATCTGAATGAGTATATGACTGGGAAGGGTTTGAAGGGATATGGGCTAGGTGTTGGCAGGTGGGACTGGATTGGGTTGGAATGTCTGGTCAGCATGGATGAGTAGAACTGAAGGATCTGTTTCTATGCTGTACATCTCTATAACTCTATGTGCTCTCACCTACAGGATTACTAATACAGATGGAAAGTGGGAGGAGAATGGAAAGCTGTTTTTCTGTTGGCACACACTGGATCAACTGACTTAATGCCATGCCTTTTCTGTGTTTCAATAACATGTCCAGTGAGACATGAAGCACAGCGTAACAGGCATTGTTTCCTGTATCCACTATTACAGGCCAATGTTCTGTGAATCAACTGACATTTACCTTCCAATGTCATTCCTTTACTCAAGCAGCTTGGAGGGATCAAATGAATATTTGAAACCTCATTTTCCAAAGTTTTGTGGATACAATAGAGTGGATGGTCTTGAGGGCAACATTTTCAAGGAATTGATTCACATGCATTGCCACATATATCTGAGGTGGAGCAAAATTGGAACTGGAGTTATCACCAGAACACCCCTTTCAACATGCAGATAAAGTATAGTAGCTTATCTGATCTATATGTTATCATATCTGCGCTGTGCGAGAGGGTTGTGGAAGTAGATTTCAGAGTCAGTCTCAAAGGCTCATCAAAAGAATATACAAGGGTTATAGCTTGGGGTTAGGAGGCATTGGATACAGAGTAGTGAGTGGGAGACAGTAGTGAGTGGGAGAGAGTAGTGAGTGGGATACAGTACTGAGTGACAGAGAGTAGCGAGTGGGAGACAGTAGTGAGTGGGAGACAATAGTGAGTGACAGAGAGTAGCGAGTGGGAGAGAGTAGTGAGTGGGGGAGAGTAGTGAGTGGAGACAGTAGTGAGTGACAGAGAATAGCGAATGGGAGACAGTAGTGAGTGGGAGACAGTAGTGAGTGACAGAGAGTAGCAAGTGGGAGAGAGTAGTGAGTGGGGGAGAGTAGTGAGTGGGAGACAGTAGCGAGTGACAGAGAGTAGTGAGTGGGGGAGAGTAGTGAGTGGAGACAGTAGTGAGTGACAGAGAATAGCGAATGGGAGACAGTAGTGAGTGGGAGACAGTAGTGAGTGACAGAGAGTAGCAAGTGGGAAAGAGTAGTGAGTGGGAGAGAGTAGTGAGCGGGAGACAGTAGTGAGTGGGAGAGAGTAGTGAGTGGGGGAGAGTAGTGAGTGACAATACTGAGTGGGAGAGAGTAGTGAGTGAGAGAGAGTAGTGAGTGGCCGTGATGAGTTGGAGATAGTAGCGAGTGGTGGAAAGTAGTGAATGGGGGAGAGTAGTGAGTGACAATAGTGAGTGGGAGAGAGTAGCGATTGGGAGAGAGTAGTGAGTGGGAGAGAGTAGTGAGTGGGAGACAGCAGTGAGTGAGGAAGAGTAGTGAGTGGGGGAGGGTAGTGAGTGGGGGAGAGTATGGAGTGGGAGAGAGTAGTGAGTGAAAGTAGTGAGTGGGAGAGAGTAGCAAGTGAGGGAGAATAGTGAGTGGGGGAAAGTAGAGAGTGGGAGAGAGTAGTGAGTGAAAGTAGTGAGTTGGAGAGAGTAGTGAGTTGGGCAGAGTAGTGACAGTAGTGAGTGGGAGTGAGTAGCGAATGGGAGAGAGTAGTGAGTGACAGTAGTGAGTCGGGTAGAGTAGTGAATGGGGGAGAGCAGTGAGTGGGGGAGAGTAGTGAGTGAAAGTAGTGAGTTGGAGAGAGTAGTGAGTCGGGCAGAGTAGTGAGTGGGGGAAAGTAGAGAGTGGGAGAGAGTAGCAACAGTATTGAGTGCTAGAAAGTAGCGAGTGGGGGAGAGTAGTGAGTGGGGCGAGAGTAGTGAGTGGGAGAGAGTAGTGAGTGGGAGAGAGTAGTGACAGTATTGAGTGGGGGAGAGTTATGAGTGGGAGAGAGTAGTGAGTGGGAGAGAGTGTGGAGTGGGAGAGAGTAGTGAGAAAAAGTAGTGAGTGGGAGAGAGTAGTGAGTGGGAGAGAGTAGTGAGTGGGGAGAGTAGTGAGTGGGGGAGAGTAGTGAATGGGAGAGAGTAGTGAGTGGGAGACAGTAGTGAGTGAGGAAGAGTAGTGAGTGGGGGAGGGTAGTGAGTGGGAGAGAGTATGGAGTGGGAGAGAGTAGCAAATGAGGGAGAGTAGTGAGTGGGGGAAAGTAGAGAGTGGGTGAGAGTAGTGTGTGAAAGTAGTGAGTGGGAGAGAGTAGTGATTCTGGCAGAGTAGTGAGTGGGGGAAAGTAGAGAGTGGGAGAGAGTAGTGAGTGGGAGAGAGTAGTGACAATATTGAGTGGTAGAAAGTAGTGAGTGGGGGAGAATAATGAGTGGGGCGAGAGTAGTGAGTGGGAGAGAGTAGTGAGTGGGAGAGAGTAATGAGTGGGAGAGAGTAGTGACAGTATTGAGTGGGGTAGAGTCAGGAGTGGGAGAGAGTAGTGAATGGGAGAGAGTGTGGAATGGGAGAGAGTAGTGAGTAAAAGTAGTGAGTGGGAGAGAGTAGCGAGTGAGGAAGAATAGTGAGTGGGGGAGAGTAGTGAGTAAAAGTAGTGAGTTGGAGAGAGTAGTGTGTCAGGGAAAGTAGTGAGTGAAGGAGAGTAGTGAGTGGGAAAGAGTAGTGAGTGGGAGAGAGTAATAAGTGGGAGAGAGTAGTGAGTGACAGTAGTGAGTGGGAGAGTGTAGTGAATAATGGAGATTCGTGAGTGGGGGAGAGTAATGAGTTGGAGAGAGTAATTTGTGGGAGAGAGTAGTAAGTGGGAGAAAGTAGTGAGAGACAGTAGTGAGTGGGAGAGAGTAGCGAGTGGGGAAGAGTAGTGAGTGGGGGTGAGTAGTGAGTGAGAGAGAATAGTGAGTTGGGGAGAGTGGTGAGTGACAGTAGTGAGTGGGATAGAGTAGTGAGTGGGAGAGAGTAGTGAGTGGGAGAGAGTAGTGAATGGGAGAGAGTAGTGACAGTAGTGAGTTGGAGAGAGTAATGAGTGGGGAGAGTAGTGAGTGGGAGAGAGTAGTGACAGTAGTGAGTGGGAGAGAGTAGTAAGTGGGGGAGAGTATTGAGTGGGGGAGGGTAGTGAGTGGGAGAGAGTAGTGAGTGGGGGAGAGTAGTGACAGTAGTGAGTGGGAGAGTGTAGTGAGTGGGAGAGAGTAGTGAGTGGGAGAGAGTAGTGAGTGGGGAGAGTAGTGAGTGGGAGAGAGTAGTGACAGTAGTGAGTGGGAGAGAGTAGTGAGTGGGGAAGAGTAGTGAGTGGGAGAGAGTAGTGACAGTAGTGAGTGGGAGAGTGTAGTGAGTGGGAGAGAGTAGTGAGTGGGAGAGAGTAGTGAGTGGGGAGAGTAGTGAGTGGGAGAGAGTAGTGACAGTAGTGAGTGGGAGAGAGTAGTGAGTGGGGAAGAGTAGTGAGTGGGGGAGAGTAGTGACAGTAGTGAGTGGGGAAGAGTAGTGAGTGGGGAAGAGTAGTGAGTGGGGGAGAGTAGTGATTGGGGAAGAATAGTGAGTGGGAGAGAGTAGTGAGTGGGGGAGAGTAGTGACAGTAGTGAGTGGGTAGAGTATTAAGTGGGGGAGCGTGGTGAATGGGAGAGAGTAGTGTGCGGCAGAGTAGTGAGTGGGAGAGAGTAGTGAGTCAGAGAGAGTAGAGAGTCGGAGAGAGTAATAAGTGGGAGAGAGAAGTGAGTGACAGTAGTGAGTGGGAGAGAGTAGTGTGTGGTGGACAATAGTGAGTGGGAGAGAGTAGTGAGTAGTGGAGAGTAGTGAGTGGGGGACAGTAATGAGTTGGAGAATAGTAAGTGGGAGAGAGTAGTGAGTGACAGTAGTGAGTGGGAGAGAGTAGCGAGTGGGGAAGAGTAATGAGTGGGGGAGAGTAGTGAGTGGGAGAGAATAGTGATTTGGAGAGAGTGGTGAGTGACAGTAGAGAGTGGGATAGAGTAGTGAGTGGGAGAGAGTAGTTAGTGGGAGAGAGTAGTGAGTGACAGTAGTGAGTGGAAGAGAGTAGCGAGTGGGTGAGAGTAGTGAGTGGGGGAGAGTAGAGAGTGGGAGAGAGTAGTGTGTTGGAGAGAGTAGTGACAGTAGTGAGTGGGGGAGATTAATGAGTGGGGGAGAGTAGTGAGTGGGGGAGAGTAGTCTGTGGGAGAGAGTAGTGACAGTAGCGAGTGGGCAAGAGTAGTGAGTGGGAGAGAGGAGTGAGTAGTGGAGAATAGTGTGTGGGAGAGACTAGTGAGTGGGAGAGAGTAGTAAGTGACAGTAGTGAGTGGGAGAGAGTAGCGTGTGGGGAAGAGTAATGAGTGGGGGGGAGTAGTGAGTGGGAGAGAATAGTGATTTGGAGAGAGTGGTGAGTGACAGTAGAGAGTGGGATAGAGTAGTGAGTGGGATAGAGTAGTGAGTGGAAGAGAGTAGCGAGTGGGTGAGAGTAGTGAGTGGGGGAGAGTAGAGAGTGGGAGAGAGTAGTGTGTGGGAGAGAGTAGTGACAGTAGTGAGTGGGGGAGATTAATGAGTGGGGGAGAGTAGTGAGTGGGGGAGAGTAGTCTGTGGGAGAGAGTAGTGACAGTAGTGAGTGGGGGAGAGTAGAGAGTGGGAAAGAGTAGTGTGTGGGAGAGAGTAGTGACAGTAGTGAGTGGGGGAGAGTAGTGATTGGAGGAGAGTAGTGAGTGTAAGAGTGTAGTGAGTGGGGGAGAATAGTGAGTGGGACAGAATAGTGACTGTAGTGAGTGTGAAGAGTATTGAGTGGGGGAGAGTAGTGAGTGGGAGAGAGTAGTGAGTGGTGGAGAGTAGTGAGTGGGGGAGAGTGGTGAGTGGTAGAGAGTAGTGTGGGGCAGAGTAGTGAGTGGGAGTGAGTAGTGAGTCGGAGAGAGTAGAGAGTGGGTGAGAGTAATAGGTGGGAGAGAGTAGTGAGTGACAGTAGTGAGTGGGAGTTAGTAGTGAGTAGTGGAGAGTAGTGAGTGGGGAGAGTAGTGAGTGGGAGAGAGTAATGTGTGGGAGAGAGTAGTGAGTGGGAGAGAGAAGTGAGTGACAGTAGTGAGTGGGAGAGAGTAGCGAGTAGTGAGTGGGGGAGAGTTGTGAGTGGAAGAGAGTATTGAGGGGCAGAATATTGCGTGGGAGTGAGTAGTGACAGTAGTGAGTGTGGGAGAGTAGTGATTGGGAGAGAGTAGTGAGTGGGGGAGAGTAGTGAGTGAGGAGAGTAGTGAGTGGGAGCAAGTAGTAACAGTAGTGAGTGGGGGAGAGTAGTGAGTGGGGGACAGTAGTGAGTGGGAGAGTGTAGTGACAGTAGTGAGTGGGGAGAGTAGTGACTGGGGAGAGTAGTGAGTGGGAGAGAGTAGTGAGTGGGGGAGAGTAGTGAGTGGGAGAGAGTAGTGAGTGAGGGAGTAGTGAGTGGCAGAGAATAGTGACAGTAGTGAGTTGGGGAGAGTAGTGAGTGTGAGATAGTAGTGAGTTGGAGAGAGTAGTGAGTGGGAGACCGTAGTGAGTGGGGGAGAGTAGAGAGTGGGCGAGAGTAGTGAGTGGGGAGAGTAGTGAGTGGGAGAGAGTAGTGACTGGGGTAGAGGAGTGAGTGGGAGAGAGTAGTGACAGTCGTGAGTGGGGAGGATTGTGAGTGGGGGAGAGTAGTGAGTAGTGAGTGGGAGAGAGTAGTGACTGGGGGAGAGTAGTGAGTGGGAGAGAGTAGGGAGTGGTAGACAGTAATGAGTGGGAGAGAGTAGTGAGTGTGAGACAGTAGTGAGTGGGAGTGAATAGTGAGTGGGAGAGAGCAGTGAGTGGGGAGAGTAGTGATTGGGGGAGAGTAGTGAGTGGGCGAGAGTAGTGAGTCGGAGAGAGTAGTGCCAGTAGTTAGTGGGGGAGAGTAGTGAGTGGGGGAGAGTAGTGTGTGGAAGGGTGTAGTGAGTGGGAGAATAGTGAGTGGGAGAGAGTAGTGACAGTAGTGAGTGTGTAAGAGTATTGAGTGGGGGAGAGTAATGAGTGGAAGAGAGTAATGAGTGCGCGAGAGTAGTGAATGGGGGAGAGTGGTGAGTGGGAGAGAGTAGTGTGGGGCAGAGTAGTGAGTGGTGGAGAGTCGTGAGTGGGAGAGAGTAATGAGTAGTGGAGAGTAGTGAGTGGGAGTGAGTATTGAGTGACAGTAGTAAATGGGATTGAGTAACGAGTGGGGAAGAGTAGTGAGTGGGAGAGAGTAGTGAGAGGTGGAGAGTAGTGACAGTAGTGAGTGGGAGAGAGTAGTGAGTGTGGGAGAGTAGTGAGTGGGGGAGAGTAGTGAATGGGGAGAGAGTAGTGAGTGTGCGATAGTAGTGAGTGGGAGACAGTAGTGAGTGGGGGAGAGTAGTGACAATTGTGAGTAGGGGAGAGTAGTGAGTGGAGGAGAGTAGTGAGTGGAAGAGTGTATTGAGTGGTGGAGAATAGTGAGTGGGAGAGTGTAATGACAGTAGTGAGTGGGGTAGAGTATTGAGTGGGGGAGAGTAGTGAGTTGGAGAGAGTAGTCAGTGGGAGAGAGTAGTGAGTCGGAGAGAGTAGAGCGTGGAAGAGAGTTGTAAGTGGGAGAGAGTGGTGAGTGGGAGAGAGTAGTGAGTGGGGGACAGTTGTGATTGGGGGAGAGTAGTGAGTGGGAGAGAGTAATGTGTGGGAGAGAGTAGTGAGTGGGAGAGAGTAGTAAGTGACAGTAGTAAGTGGGAGTGAGTAGTGAGTGGCGAAGAGTAGTGAGTGGGAGAGAGTAGTGAGTGATGGAGAGAAGTGACAGTAGTGAGTAGTGGAGAGTAGTGAGTGGGGGTGAGTAGTGAGTGGGAGAGAGAGTAATGTGTGGGAGAGAGTAGTGAGTGGGAGAGAGTAGTGAGTGACAGTAGTAGTGGGAGTGAGTAGCGAGTGGGGAAGAGTAGTGAGTGGGAGAGAGTAGTGAGTGGGGAGTGTAGTGAGTGGGAGAGAGTAGTGACAGTAGTGAGTGGGAGAGTGTAGTGAGTGGGAGAGAGTGGTGAGTGGGAGAGAGTAGTGACAGTAGTGAGTGGGAGAGTGTAGTGAGCGGGAGAGAGTAGTGATAGTAGTGAGTGGTTGTGAGTAGCGAGTGGGAGAGAGTAGTGAGTGACAGTAGTGAGTGGGGGAGAGTAGTGAGTGGGAGAGTATTGAGTGGGGGAGAATAGTGAGTGTGAGAGAGTAGTGAGTGGGATAGAGTAGCGAGTTGGAGAGAATAGTGAGTGGGTGAGAGTAGTGAGTGGGAGAGAGTAGTGACAGTAGTGAGTGGGGGAGAGTAGTGAGTGGGGGAGAGTAGTGAGTGGAACAAAAAATCGAAACATTAGCGCATGCTGTAAATCCGAACTGTGACTGGAATCCGCTGCGATAGAGATGGCCCAGGTCTGATGGGTGTAAAGTCTCTGTCAGTGCAGTCTGGTTCTGCCATTCCAGAAGTATTTGCAAGCTATAATTCAAGGACCCAGTGACAAACAAACATGACAACTATAAAACAAATAACTCGGTGTACATCCTTCTACTTAAACATGAAATCTTTTTGGACTCCGTCGAGGAGCAATTTGCTGAGCTGAAGCGAATCCCCGGGGCCTCCTGTTTCTCATATTCAATGGCAGCCAGTCCCTGACAGCAGCCTTCAGCCCGGACGGCTCCTCACAGCGAGGAAAATCGCGGAAACGCCTCCGTCTCATTGAGATCCCCCGCCCGAGCCCCAACTCGGGACCAGAGACAGAAAGAGAGAGAGAAGGGGCCAGCTCCCGGCTGCACCAAGTGGGAGCATCTCTGAGCCAGGGCCTGGACCCTGCAGCAAAAGATGCTGCAATGGGAAACTGCAGCCAGTTTTGGGAGCAGGTTGAAAGGGGGGCTTTGGCACGCGACAGGCCTTTGAAAGAACTCAAACCCAAATACAACCTCGATGGACTCTTCTGGAGCTTGTTTAAGTCACTCGAGTTTGATTTGAGACATAAAAGCTCGCGGGGGGAATGAATAGCCGAGAATGCCCCAATGAGCCGCATTAACATCCCATTGAGTTCAGGCCAAAGAGTTGAAAGGAGTTTGAGAAGAGGCAGCAGTGAGTTTATAGCCACCGCCCGGGACAAACACTTCATTGTGAGTCCCTTGTGCGAAAGGACTGACAAAAGCCGGATCAAACTTCATTGTTCAACACAAACTCTTTGCCATTGTTGTCGACTTAATCTGGCAAACATCTGTTGCGAAAAATTAAACAAGGGGTTGGAGAACCTTTAGACTGAAAGTGAAAATATTCTCCCACTCGTGTTTCCAGCGTTTACAATTGAAAGAAGATTTTAAAAATAACACAATATGGTGACAGATGAAGAGGCTGAAAAGTAATCCTATTAATCAGTAATAGATTGGTGTTGTTTAGGGATATTTTTGCAATGTCAAGCTCCTTTTATAACAAGATTAGTTGGAGCAGAGAACTGTTCATAAGCCATTGACTCCTATTTACATGACAAGGTGTGTAAATCTGCACCCTCATGAGCATGTGTGAAGCATTCTCCTTCAAAAAGCTGCGTGAATGTGTAAAGCCAGATGACGTTTTAAACACTAAAGTTGGAAAAGCATTGGGGCGGAGTGTCCTGTGGTATTCTCACATATCTTTGTTCTTCAATCAGGCTCTGATTACAAAGTTACATAGTATTTACAGCACAGAAACAGAACATTTAGCCAAATAGCTCTGTGCTTCACACAAAGATCCTTCCAACCCTCTTCGCCTAAACCTATCAGTCTTCTGGACATACTTCTGGCATAATGTAAAAGTGACATAAAGAGTACAGCAAAACAGGATGACTTGAAGCGCATGGAAATTTTGGTTTTGGGCACCAAATAAACAGAAATTCAGATACACATCAATAATCTCACCAATAACAACAGGTATTTATTTAAAGTCATGAATGTAAGGAAAATATCTGAAGTTAACTCATGGCTAGATGGCAGAGACTGGTGCAGAAAGATGCCAACGGTGCTAATTCGATCCCTGCCACTAGTTGTGGTAATTACAAAGTGCTGCCCCTCAAGCTATCCAACTGTCTATCTCTCTGTAATGGAGAGGTGCTTATAGTCCCTTGTGGACTACCGACAATTATCCGTGCATTCATTAGCTTAGAGGGCAGAGTATTCCTGAGTTTAGTGTCGCATTTGAAAAAGAAAGGGGGCAGTTTTAAAAAGGGAATCTAAAAAGAAAAAAGGGAGGTGAAAAGGCAAAAGGTTTTAGGGAAGAAATTCTGGAACTTAATGGCACTTATGGTGGAGCGAATGCAGTAAGGGTTGTATTGAGGCTAACATTTGAGTAACACAATAGGTTGGGAGATGTCGCAAGTTGGAAAATGGGAGTTGGAAAATTATAATTAAACTTTTAAATTTCACATGCTGGGTGACCAGGAGCCTGTGTAGCTCAGTAAGCACAGTAGTGCTAGGTGAACAGGATTTAATGCAGGTTGTGATACATACAGCAGAATTTTCAAAGGGTTCCAGTTCATAGAGCTTTGAAGAGGACTGCTGAACAGAATTGCTGAATAGTTCGGTTTGGAGCTAATAAAACCATAAATGAGGGGTTACGTATCTGAGGTAATAGCAGAAAAGTGTGTATTATAGGGAACGAGTTTGAAAACCTGGCCTGAGTTCACATAAGCCACAAATGTGCAAAAATCATTATTCAGCAAGAAACTAAGTCAGTGGTGAAGAACAGAGATGTATGAGGTGATTGTAGGGGAGAAGGTGTTAGTGTGCTGCTTGAGCTATTAGTTTTGATATTTCTCAATAGATAATTGGAAAAAAAATTACAGTATGTACAAACAGAATGTTAGGCAAGCAATCTAACATTATGGTGGCAACACAGTGTTCCAGAGAAGTGGTGGAGTTGGATTTAAGTTCATCAACGTGCATGTGCAATCTGACCACTTTTGTTCTTGTCAGGTGGCAAAAGGAGAGTAAGGGAGCATCATTTTTATGTTACCAGACTCGTAATGCAATGGCTTGGACTGATGGTGTGGGTATATGAATTGCTGAATCCTGACTATCAACATCCTGAACTGGGCTAGCTGGATAAATTCAGTAGGTCAATGACTCCCCAGAACCTGTCCATCATCTATAAGGCACAGATCAGGAGTGTGATGGAATATTCCTCACTTGCCTTGTTGACTATAGTTCCAACAATATTCATAAAGTTCAAGTTACAGTGTGTTGGACAAAGCAAATCCATTCGGGGGAAGGATGATTCAGCCCGGAATGTTAACTCAGATTGCTTTTTACACATGCTGCCAGACTTGCTGAGCTTTTCCAGCAAATTCTGTTTTTGTTTCTGGACAAAGAAGTCTGTTTGATTTGCATCATATCAATAAACATCTATTCCTCCACCACTGATGCTCAGCAGCAGTAGTGTGTACCGTCAAAAAGATGCACTGCAGAAATTCACCAAGAGTCTTTAATAGACCAAACCTACCACTACTGCTATCAAAAATGACAAGGCTAGCAAATAGATGGGAACACCACCCCTGGCAACTATGTCTCCAAGCCACACACAATCCTGACTTGGAAGTATATCACTGTTACTTCACTACCACTGGGTCACAGTTCTAGAGCTCAATTCCTAACAGCACTGTGGGTGCACCTACACTCCATGCACCGCAGCAATTCATGAAGACAGGTCACTACTGCCTTCTTAAAGGTAAAAAGGAATGCTCAATAAATGTTGGCGCAGATAATGAAATCTACATCCCAGGAATGAATAAACACAAAGTTTGAAGTGCCATGGTAGCTGAGGAATTTAAACTCAAGCAAGTAAACAAATCAGGAATTTAAAACAGCAAGCATCAATAATGATGAATCTGGAACTGTTAGGTTGTTGTAAAGCTGGATAGCTCATTTGAAGGAAAGAAATGTTCTCCCTTTGACCTATTGATGATTTTAGATCCATAACACAGTGGTTGGCTATTAACTAATCTCAAAAATTAATTCTCCAGGTCAGTTTGAGAAAATGGGATAAGAACTATTCAAACTGATGTTTATTGTAGAAGTGACCATGGATGTGGTCTAAATGTGAATCGCACACTACTCTGCAAAATGAGTTACTCAGTACACCAAACTGCTGCAAAGACTAAAATAATTCACAACAAAGGTCTCCTAGAGCCCCTTCAGGACAACTATGACATATGGACCTATCTCAGACTCGAAACTATGATATAGAACCTATGGGCAGAGAGTGGCTCAGTTAGGAGTGCATTCACTGGAATTTAAAAGAATGAGAGGGATCTAATAGAACCTATAAAATTCTAACAGAACTACACAGAGTAAGCGGGGGAAGGATATTCCAGATAACAGGGGAGTCCAGAAGCAGTCAAAGGAAAGGTCATTTAGGACTGAGATGATGAGAAATTTCTTCACCAGAGAGTGGCAATGCTGTGGAATTCTCAACCACCGAAAGTGATTGAATCCAAAACATTGATTGTTTTCATGAATGAGTTAGATATAGTTCTTAGGGTTAACAGGATCAAAGGGTAAAGAAACAGAGGACTAGATTGGATAATCAGCCATGACCATATTGAATGGCAGAGCAGGTTTGAAGGGCTAAATGGCCCACTCCTGCTTCTATTAGCTATGTTTCTGTGCTTTTGTGGATGTATAATAGATCATAAGATGGAATAAAACCCCAATTTTAAGCATCCACTTCAATAAACGTACAAGAAATGTTTGTTCTGTCAGTTGTTGATGCTGCAGTTTAGAAGTTATAACAAAAAGTTTTGTGTATTCCATAAACTTCTTTATAAAATCTTAGATCAGATCACATAAATCAGCACATTGTCTATAAGCTGATTTGTACAAAGACCCTTTCTGCAGCAAAAATCTTCAAATCTCCTTTATTAGTCAGAGTATTGAGTACAGGAGTTGGGAAGTCATGGTGCGGCTGTACAGGACATTGGTTAGGTCACTGTTGGAATATTGTGTGCAGTTCTGGTCTCCTTCCTATTGGAAAGATGTTGTGAAACTTGAAAGGGTTCAGAAAAGATTTACAAGGATGTTGCCAGGATGGAGGATTTGAGTTATAGGGAGAGACTGAACAGGCTGGGACTGTTCTCCCTGAGAACTCGAGGCTGAGGGGTGACCTCATAGAGGTTTAGAAAATCATGAGGGGATGGATAGGATAAATAGACAAAGTCTTTTCCCTGGGGTCAGGGAGTCCAGAACTAGAGGGCATAGGTTGAGGGGGAGAGGGGAAAGATATGAAAGAGACCTAAGGGGCAACATTTTCACGCAGAGGGTGGTACATGTGTGGAATGAGCTGCCAGAGGAAGTGGTGGAGGCTGGTACAATTGCAACATTTAAGAGGCATTTGGATGGGCGTATGAATAGAAAGGGTTTGGAGGGATATGGGCCGGGTGCTGGCAGGTGGGACTAGATTGGGTCGGCATGGACCAGTTGGACCGAAGGGTCTGTTTCCGTGCTGTACGTCTCCATGACTCTATTATTCAAACGCCCAGAGGTAAAGTTTTCTGTTGGCCTGTTTGGCATTACTGACAAGGGAGCACGCCACTTCCTAATTGTTGAGAAATTAGGCGGAATTTCGGGAAAAGCCAAATCCGAATTTCCACACCCGGGCAGGGACTTGCCGCAGTGTCACTGGACTGGCGGGGGTCTATGTGAAGGGAGCGGTGTGCCGGATTGCCCTCCTGTTGCCGGTTGTTGCTGGGTGGTTGGTGGCGGGAAGGTCAGCGGGGGAGCTGGAGGCTGCTGTGAGATTCTGGGCAGAAAATTGTGATTGTGTCAGGACATGGAGATGATTAACACGGTGCTGGCTTTGAAAACAGAGCGTGAAACGGATTTGGGATTTACCAGAGAGCGAGAAATGAGAATTGAATAGCACCCCCACTATGACATTGGCCGCCAGCTCCTTCAGCTCCCTGTCAGCCCCCCTCCCCACACACACACACACACACACACTGAGCAGCGGCAATGTTCCGCTTCATTTTTGCACATAAAGGAAATTACCCCAAAAGGTGTTGAATCCCTACACGTGGCACATCAGTGAAAGAAGATTGCAATATGTACAGGCACACCAGTTCCTCAAGTCTGCGCCACTGTTCAGTTAGCCCACGGTTCACCCATTTCTAGAGTCTGTTTTTATTGGTTTCACAGCCCGGCCTAACAGCATTTTATCCAAAGCCAATTTTCAATTGATTCCATCACCCGGAATCAGTGGGTATTTGGAGAGATGTTTGTGCGGAGGAAGTGCATTGCCCTGATCGGTCTTGCTGCAATTTGAAAATGTTTTGCTACACTGGACCCTGAATGAATTGAGTTGAATTATCATGAATGAGCTTTATTATCACATGTCCCCAAACGAGAAAAGTCTACGGCCATCGCATTACACCGCCATCTAAAATACAGACACCTAAGGGAGGAGCGATAATTCAGGCTCGCTGCTGAAACAGGGGGTTGCAGAGTAGATGTAAAAATAGTGCACTAGATTTTGAGTAGCAATGCACTGAGACACACACATCCCCTTCCCAATGTTACACAAAACAACGCAGCGAAAACCACACAACTGCCTCTTCGAGGTGAATTATTCATTCGGCTTACAGTTTTTAACTGGTCAAAATATTTATCAATCTTTTTTCTCGCTCCATTCCTAACATTTGTTTGTCTCCTCCAGCAGATGTTTCCACATCAGTCCACAGCCATTGGGAGCAGCTCATGGTTCACAATGAAGACTGGCTGCTTTGTTTTTAAAGACAATGAAGTGTTTGTCCCGGGCGGTGGCTATAAACTCACTGCTGCCTCTTCACAAACTCCTTTCAACTCTTTGGCCTGAACTCAATGGGATGTTAATGCGGCTCATTGGGGCATTCTCGGCTATTCATTCCCCCCTCGAGCTTTTATGTCTCAAATCAAACTCGAGTGACTTAAACAAGCTCCAGAAGAGTCCATCGAGGTTGTGTTTGGGTTTGAGTTCTTTCAAAGGCCTGTCGCGTGCCAAAGCCCCCCTTTCAACCTGCTCCCAAAACTGGCTGCAGTTTCCCATTGCAGCATCTTTTGCTGCAGGGTCCAGGCCATGGCTCAGAGATGCTCCCACTTGGTGCAGCCGGGAGCTGGCCCCTTCTCTCTCTCTCTGTCTCTGGTCCCGAGTTGGGGCTCGGGCGGGGGATCTCAATGAGACGGAGGCGTTTCCGCGATTTTCCTCGCTGTGAGGAGCCGTCCGGGCTGAAGGCTGCTGTCAGGGACTGGCTGCCATTGAATATGAGAAACAGGAGGCCCCGGGGATTCGCTTCAGCTCAGCAAATTGCTCCTTTTGAGATTAAAGTTAAAAAAAAGAAAGGGAACAATACTTCTTGAAAATAATAGAAAAGCGTTCAAAAGCAGTAATGGAATCACAAGAGAACATTCCTGCGTAGTTATCAATTAGAATACTGATTTACCAACCTGAGTCTTTCACATTATGAAGCCTTCGATAAATAACCCCACCCGAGCATGTCAGAGTGCCTTACTTTCATGAATATAATGAGGGAAGGTGTTAGAAAGATGTCATCTCACCTATGGGCGGGAGGCGGTAAGAGTGTCAGTGGTGCTGGGCAGAAGCCACGCCACATTAGGTTATAGTCCAACAGGTTTATCTCAGTTCACAAGCTTTCTCAGCGCTGCCCTCTCTTCAGGTGAAATGCCCGAAGAAACAGCACTTCGAAAGACTGTGATTTCAAATAAGCCTGTGGGACTATAACCTGGTGTCATAAGGTGGCTGACTTTGCCCACCCCAGTCCAACACTGACACCCTCACATCAATGGTGGTGTCACTCAGTCTGGAATGCAGAGCCCCAGGCTGATGTTTCTTCCTGGAGAAAGTGAGGTCTGCAGATGCTGGAGATCATGAAGAAGGGCTTATGCCCGAAACGTCGAATTTCCTGCTCCTTGGATGCTGCCTGACCTGCTGCGCTTTTCCAGCAACACATTTTCAGCACTGATGTTTCTTCCTGGCAGGTTTGAATTCACAAATCTAACCCCTGGTAAACACCCACCTGGTTCAGCTGAAAATGTGTTGCTGGTTAAAGCACAGCAGGTTAGGCAGCATCCAAGGAATAGGGTCACTAATGTCGTGGAGATCTGCCATCCTTACCTGGTCTGGCTTCCAGATCCACACCAATGAGGGTGCCACTGAAATGTCCCAGCAAGGCGTTCAAAACGAGGGTAATGCCAACTCAGCCAGTGGTGCTCACATCCCAAACACATACCTGCCCTCAGTGGTGACTGTGCACACGTTCATTTATTAACCTTTGGTATCATTCTATGCTGAAGTAACCCCAACGCATCGCTCTAATGTTCAAGACCTTTTCAGAAAAGGTGTATGGCGGTCGGATAAGGGAAGGTCCAAATCATGTGTTCCTTCAAAACGGGGGGCTTAAACGGAGGGAGGTGCCGTATCTGGGTAAGGGGGAGGACCATGTAACACTCGGTAAAGGTATCTAATCGGTGGTGGGTCTTTGGATTTTTCTGCCCAGGATTATCGTGGAAACTGAGTAACTGAATTGACAAAAGATTTCATCTGATCGATTTTGGATGCCAAGATAATCAATAGAAATCTGGATTGTGGGGAGATGGCAAAGTGGAGGTCGATAATCAGCCAATGCTTAAGAATAGCAACTCAGCCTTCAGGGGCAGTGGGTCACACTCCTGTTTGATCCATGTGCTCAGGTTCCGGGCGTGCAGATGAAAGGGACGAATGGCCGCAGCATCTGGGGAGGGGCCCTGTCATGTTCAGGCGCGGTGTTCCAGATGAGGGGTTAAGCTGAGGAAAAGATCCCAACGCACTATATCGATGAACATCGGGGCAGTTACCCAACAGTTATTGGAATCCTAGCCCAGAGTTATCCCCTCAGTCACAATCTGGGCATTATTGATGACTGTTTATAGCAGCCTACTGCAGGTAAATTGGCGGTTATCTTTTCAATGGAGAAAGCGAGGACTGCAGATGCTGGAGATCAAAGTTGAAAAGTGTAGTGCTGGAAAAGCACAGCAGGTCAGGCAGCATCCGAGGAGCAGGAGAGTCAGGCCCGAAGAAGGGCTTATGCCTGAATCGTCGATTCTCCTGCTCCTCAGATGCTGCCTGACCTGCTGTGCTTTTCCAGCGCCACACCCTCTACGGCTGTCTTTTCTACATTAAAATGGCCTCTTCGGAGTTTCTGAGGCACCCTGGATGGTAAAAGGCGTTACATAAATGCAAGTCCTTGCAGTGAGGAGTTTACAGTTGCTGATATGTGAACACTCCCGGTTTTGTTTCAGCCTTGTCCAGGAACCGATCAATGTGGATGATTTTTCAGGGTTCCGATGGCAACAAGTCCTACCAAAAGGTAAGCCAAAGGAAGAGTTGGGGTAAATTATAGATTGTTTTATTTCACACACACGGACACTGAGGTTGAATGTTGTTGGTATAGCCATAACTTCTGGTGTAATGTATTGGCAGGCGCTCTGAGAATGTGTGATAGACAGCCACGCAGCGAGGGGGTGAGGGGGTGGGCTGTGTGAGGTATCTGTCCACAATAATACCTGACTAATACCATGCCTCCTGAACTCCAATAGACCCAATTTGCCCAGACCATGGGAGAGTGGCCGGTCCCGCTGTGTATCTCTGAGTCAATCTACCAAGTGAGCAGCGATGATGAATGGAAAGCGTTGGTGGGGACTCTCAGAAGCCTGGCTGGGTGTGTTGCTACTTACGAATGTGGGAAATGTAGAAAACCACTAATAACCGTAACACGGGCCCATCTCCCTCACATGGACAGCTGGCGTCTCTCCATTCAGTTCAAACTCTCTCTGTTTCTGCACAAAAGAGTCAGGCCTGTGAAAAGTGCAAGTGATCTAACCTAGCCCAGGTTTAAACTGCCTCAAGAATAGCCAGGCCTTTCACAGTCTGTCTCACTGCCCGCCCTAAATGTCAATGGATAATCATCTCTCTCATAAAGTGCTCCTCAACCATCTTGTTGAGTTTCATTCCATATTAAACATGAATGATTTGTTGACATATATGAATCTATCATAATCCTATTTAGTGGAATGTTATCTTGTTTTATTACAGGTTAGGTACTGTAAATCCAGAAACAGACCCTCGTTTGTGACATAAACTCTGCACCGTCTGAACTCCACTCCAAACAGCAGTTGTTACAGCGCGAGTAGAGTGCCCGCAGAGTTCTCATGTCTCGGATTTCATTGTCTTCATTACAATTCACTTGTTTGGATGTAACATTCTCCCAAAGTCAGCTGACACCAGTTGTATTTGCAGGATGTTGTTGATACATTATTGAGCTGAAAGGTAAGTCGGAAAGGGCAAGGGAACCGTTCAACTCACATCCAAACGCTGTAACAAGGCAGGTCTATGTCACTAACACTGACATCAAGAACAATGGCAATGCTTCACTTTTAACTTTGTCTATAATGCTCCTTGTTCCTGATCAACTCAGTTGGCGTTGTGTGCGACACTTTTCACTGTATCCTTACTTGAGTACACGTGACAATAAAGCTTCAATCTAAATATAAAATCCAAAATCAAATAGAAAAGAAAGCAAAAACAAACAAGTAGCAGGGCTCTTGTGAGTCTACTTCTGGGTTAAAGTACCCGGATTCAAGTCTCACCTGCCTCAGAGGTATGCCATAGGCAATTGGAACAGGTGACTTAAAAATGAAAGAAAAACACACAGTAGACCATCACTTTAAAGTGTCTCTATCTGCCAGAGATGGCCGTTTGCAGCGAAGGCAAATGAAGGTTATGGACCGCCCTGAGATTCTGGGCAGAAAATTGTGATTGTGTCAGAACATGGAGATGATTAACACGGTGCTGGCTTTGAAAACAGAGCGTGAAACGGATTTGGGATTTACCAGAGAGCGAGAAATGAGAATTGAATAGCACCCCCACTATGACATTGGCCGCCAGCTCCTTCAGCTCCCTGTCAGCCCCACACACACACACACTGAGCAGCGGCAATGTTCCGCTTCATTTTCCGCTGGGCCAGGGACATTACCGCACAAGATGCACATTGCTGCACTGCAGCCTGCGTCACTCCTTGGTGGGCGCAAAGTCAAAAAAGCAGAGATTAAAATATCTAATTTTGATGGGACATGGAGGAGAATATAGTTCAGAATCACCAGCTTCAGTCTTCAGATCCAATCATGGCGCTAGATCGAATGCGCTCACTACAAAGACCGGAAGCATTCGGAAAGATTTAATAAATACACGTTAGAGAGTTACACACAACGAAATCGTGTTTACCTTATCCAGCCTCTCACACAGTTTGCTTAAAACCCTGCTCTTTGAGCACATTTTGTTTTGATAACCTAAGATCTCGGAACATCTCAGCAGCTCTGGCAGCATCTGTAAGGAGAGAAAAACAGCTGATGTTTCGACAAAGCTTTGACAAAGTGTCAGTTAGACTCGAAACGTCAGCTCTTTTCTCTCCTTACAGATGCTGCCAGAGCTGCTGAGATTTTCCAGCATTTTTCTCTTTTGGTTTCAGATTCCATCATCCGCAGTAATTTGCTTTTGACCTAAGATCTAGATTTGACCTAATTTGGGCGGTACGGTGGCACAGTGGTTAGCACTGCTGCCTCACAGTGCCAGAGACCTGGGTTCAATTCCTGCCTCAGGCGACTGACTGTGTGGAGTTTGCACGTTCTCCCCGTGTCTGCGTGGGTTTCCTCCCACAGTCCAAAAATGTGCAGGTTAGGTGAATTGACCATGCTAAATTGCCCATAGTGTTGGGTGAAGGGGTAAATGTAGGGGAATGGGTCTGGGTGGGTCGCGCTTCGGCGGGTCAGTGTGGACTTGTTGGGCCGAAGGGCCTGTCTCCGCACTGTAAGTAATCTAAGTAAATCTAATCTCCTTGGTGTCATGCTCCAGTAAAGGCAAAATCGTGGAAATCTGAAATAAAATCAGCAAATGCTGGAGAAATCCAGCACCTGTGGAGAGAGAAGCAATGTTCGTCTTCTGTTTATAATGTGCTTTGAAATGCCCCGTCACTTCTCTGTTTCTGGTGTTGAGCCACATACGACAATGCTTCAAGGACTCTCCCCTCCTACTGTCTTCAAGAGCTTCGAAGCCAAGCTTAGTGTCGAAGACAATGACCAACAGAAACACTGGAAATATTCAGCTGTCCGGTCAGCATCCATGGAGAGACATTCATAGGGAAGCTTTTAGGATTCTACTCAAAGCCAGCTCCTGAAGTGATTATTGTTCCTCCCCCAAATGCCCTTCTGAACTGCTGAGGAGATCCAGCAGTTCCTGCTCCCGTGTCAGGGTTCCAGTGTTCATGGCATTCTGCCTTTGTTCTGGCCTCTCCCGACCTCTGGTTCCAAATATGAAGTGCCTCGTTGCAAACTTCAGCTCCATCACCGATGTTCTTTGATCGGAATGTCAGGCGCACAGTTCCACATTCCTCCAGGAGGAGGCAGCTGGTCACTAATGGAGATGATTTTTTTTAGCTCTCCGTATCACGACACCTCCTGCTGCAAGACCGGCGGCTGACCTATTCTAGGCCGCGTTACTTTTATTAATGTGACATGAATATGGTGTTGTGTCCAGACAAGTTCATAGCCAACAGTGGCATAATCTCACTCCCACCTCCCACTTCCTGCACGTTTTATGACGGCAGTGCCCCTTCAACAACCCACCATATATTATAGTGAAGTGAATGAAGTTTTTTTCATGCACAGGGTTGGTATGGTCTGGAATTCTCTCCCTGAAACATGCTGGAACCAAATTTGACTTGAACATTCAAACGGCAATTAATTGTCTCGCCCTCGAAACTGGTGAACTCACTTTTAATAATACACATAATTGCCTGTAAAACACGGAAGGAGCTCTATAAATTCAAGCGCACTAACTCCCAAACCTCCATGTGAAATACCTTTCCAGCCTCACCAACACAATGTTTATTTCAAATATGTTTTGGAAAAACAATGCACGAATTGATAGCATCTCCAATTTTCTGACTATCCCGAAGAAGCACATTTGTGACGGTACTATGGTTTTTAGAGATGTGTTTTGTCCTGTTTTTTTTCTTGAAGAGAGGTTTTGAGCCATCGGCGTCAAGCTGTCGGTTCCAAGCCAATAAACAGCTTGTAAGGCATTGGGTTTTTTTATTTAACGTTGGAACAACAGAAGCAGCATGAATTGTAGGAGTCAGGTCCCCACAGAACCAGGGTTTTAGTGTAGCTTTCGACAGCTGTTGGGTTTTGAAGTTGGTTGTGGAAGTTACCATACCTCTCTCTATATCAGAGTTTTCTCTTGGTCTTTTCTCCTGATGTGGAGATGCCGGTGTTGGACTGGGGTGGACAAAGTCAAAGGTCACACAGCACCAGGCAATAATCCAACCGGTTTATTTGAAATCATAAAGCTTTTGGAGTGCTGCAGTTTGTCAAATGAAACCTTCACCTGATGAAGGAGCAGAACTCTGAAAGCTTGTGATGTCAAATAAACCTGTTGGATTATTGCCTGGTGTGGTGTGGACTGAATAAACATCACGTGTGAGACAATCTATTTTACTGAATTTGCCTTTGCCAAGGCTGTTTATGGGTGTTACTATATTGGAACATTTGTTATTTAGCAGTTAAATAATCTATTATTCTGTTAAGTTTTCCAATAGAATTAAAATTATAATGTTCGTTCTGTTTTTTAACTGTAGGTTAAGAAACAAGTGTGTTTTGCTTAAAGCTGAGTAATGTTACCAATTGAATTACATCTGGCACTTGCCTCTAAATAATATAAATGTTAGGGTTTAGGTTATCCCTTTGATATGTGGAGAGGTTTGGTCTGGTACATAACACATTGTTCTTCTCCTCAACGCTGAGAAATAAAGCCGCTCAACTTTACCAATGAAAATCAAATTAAGGTAGCAACTTTCTGGCTTGGTGAAGATATCTTTAAGGGATGATATCTTAGTAAATATATATATATATATATTTGTCAAATCTCATACCTCGTTTATTTGCAGAATTACAATTGGAATAATGTGCCGTCAAATGGACATATGTCCGAGTTTCCGTCATTAAACCAATAAGCTAAGAAAAAACATCCAGATGCAAAACAGGAGTCAAACTGCGAATTAGAGGGTAGCAATTGTTCTAAGAATGTGTTAGATTTCTCTCACATTAAGTCAATTTGAATTGATTGTACAGCCACCAAACCAAACCATTTGACCTACGTCAGTGTTTCTACTCAAAATGTCACCTTCCACTCTCCTCCCTCTAATCCGGAATTAACCTTCCGGTTTGCTCTCTTGTTCAATTATTTAGCCTCCCCTTAAAAGTACCTGTGCTATTTCTCTTAACTACTCTTTGTGGAAGTTTACGTTAACTCTGTTTCTCTGCCCTCAGATGCTGCCAGACCTGCTGAGTTTCCTCAATACCTGTCTTTTTTAGGCCTTGTTGTGAGAGTTCCACGTAATTTCCGTTCTTTGAGTGAAGCAGATTTTTGTTTCTCCCAGAATTTCTGACTGGTTTTTATTCATTACCACATGAAAGTTATGACCAATAATTTTGGATGTCCACATCCTTCCCATAGGTGGATATGTCTTCGCCACTTCTACGCTGTCAAGAGAAAAAATCCCCAGCCTGTTCAGTCTTCCCTGTTTAAAGGTAAAGTTGCCATCGGTCTGCTAGACCACTGAGCTGTTCTATCATTAGAGAGAGAGGTGACTGATGGTGATTTAAACGGAGGGTCACCATGCCTCAGATGAAGGTAGAGGTTAATAAGGAGAGACCTTCATTATAGCCTCAGCCAGTGATGGGAATCGAACTCACGCTCTTAGCATTACCGTGTCGGTGCTATAGTGGTTATGTGCTGAAACTGGGAATCTTAGTAACTCAAGTTAATACTTTGGGGGCATAAGTTTCAAATCCCAATTTCACGAATAAATCTGAAATTGTTTCACCGATGATAATTATGAATTGCTATTCTGAAAAAAACCCATCTGGTTTATTAATATCTTTCGGGGAAGGAATTGTGTCATCCTTACCTGGCTTTCTGTGACGCCAGCCCCACAGTGTGGTTGATTCTGAAACGGAATCAAAGATCGCTGGAAAACCTCAGCAAGTCTGGCAGCATCTCTGGAGAGAAAGCAGTGTTAACGGCTGCAGTGACAGAAGTCCGGAACTGAATCAGGGTCACTGCAATCGAAACGTTAACTCTGATTTCTCTCCACAGATGCTGCCAGACCTGCTGAGCTTTTTCCAGCAATTTCTGTTTTTGTTTTTGATTTACCGGGTCGCAGCTCTTTCGGTTTTGATCGGCTTACCGGCCTGGTTAGCAGAATTACGTGTGTAGATGGTGAAAATGTTTGAACCTCTTCTACGATTTCCCACAAAGGCCACACGCTGATCTCTAATTTGACGCTTTGGTGTTACTTGGAAACACAAAACAAGTCTTGAAATCCTGGACATAATGGCCAAGATTGGAGATTGTTTCCTGTGCAGAGAGTAGTCTTTCTCTTACATACACATTAGTGGGATCGCTGTTAGCATGGATTGTTACACTATCTAAAACCCACACCCACATCTAACCCTCCTCACTCTTCCCATACACACACACACACACATACACACACACACACACACACACACAGACATCCACTCCCACACTCAGAGTTGACTTCCTCTCCTCACATTCTATTAATGGGATCCAGGGCATTGTAGCCGAGCAACAGCCAGCACCTTCTGACACTTTCCTGATACACAGAAGCATTGACTTTGCTCATTGGGAGCTGCTCGCTTGTCTATCAAGCTGCACCACATTATGAGTCTTCACTGAAAGGCAGTCAAGGGGGGTATTCCTGCACTGAGTCCCGATTCGCCATAGCCCCAGGGCTCAAAGGCTAAGAAGCGATCTCTTCACTCACAGGGAGGGACAAGGGAGATACTCCTCTGGCAGACACGACTGGAGGAATAAGCCAATAGTGAGGTGTGCATGCAAATCAAATTTCCTTTCTTCCTCATAAAACGATGTTTCCGAGATTTCCCTTATCACCGGAATTGTGTTAACTCTGTCCTTGTTTTGGAATCAACAATAAAGAACTCAATATTACCTATCTCACTCACCCCAACCCCCCAACTCTGCATCCCACCTTTTCCCATTCCTAACATTTGTTTGTCTCTTTTATGTCCTCCGGCAGATGTTTCCACATCAGTCCACAGCCATTGGGAGCAGCTCATGGTTCACAATGAAGACTGGCTGCTTTGTTTTTAAAGACAATGAAGTGTTTGTCCCGGGCGGTGGCTATAAACTCACTGCTGCCTCTTCACAAACTCCTTTCAACTCTTTGGCCTGAACTCAATGGGATGTTAATGCGGCTCATTGGGGCATTCTCGGCTATTCATTCCCCCCTCGAGCTTTTATGTCTCAAATCAAACTCGAGTGACTTAAACAAGCTCCAGAAGAGTCCATCGAGGTTGTATTTGGGTTTGAGTTCTTTCAAAGGCCTGTCGCGTGCCAAAGCCCCCCTTTCAACCTGCTCCCAAAACTGGCTGCAGTTTCCCATTGCAGCATCTTTTGCTGCAGGGTCCAGGCCATGGCTCAGAGATGCTCCCACTTGGTGCAGCCGGGAGCTGGCCCCTTCTCTCTCTCTCTCTGTCTCTGGTCCCGAGTTGGGGCTCGGGCGGGGGATCTCAATGAGACGGAGGCGTTTCCGCGATTTTCCTCGCTGTGAGGAGCCGTCCGGGCTGAAAGCTGCTGTCAGGGACTGGCTGCCATTGAATATGAGAAACAGGAGGCCCCGGGGATTCGCTTCAGCTCAGCAAATTGCTCCTTTTATGCTGCTTTTCTTTCACAGCGCGCAAAAAAAAAAGGTTCCTTTGAACTCCTTAGAAAGTAAAAGTGTTGATGAGATTGGATTCAAACCGGGAGAGAAATTGAGTCAAGATTGCAGCAAAGTATGAATGGCAGGGAATGTGAAACAGGATGGCGGTGTGGGTGTGAGGGGGGGTGTGAGGGGTGTGAGGGGGGCTGGTGTGGGGGCGGGGGAGTGTAAGGTTGGGAAATGCAATGTTCAGCGGCAGGAAAACTGACTACGTTCAAACCTTTACGGATCAATCGAGGGGAAGAGGCAGAAAAAAAGCCGATCTGTGTTGTAATTGATCGAGTGACCTTGTATTATTTGCAATAACGTCTCAGTGACTCTACGGCAAATGAAGTTGCGTGCAGTTCTACTCGAGTTGCAAAATGATCATATGTAAAGTGGGACACCGGGCAGGAAGAGGCTATTCGTCCCGTCATGTTCAGGTGGTTCTTTGATGGAGGCCTGCAGTGAATCCCATAATCCTGCAATTCTCTATTTTCAATTACCCATTTCGTTCTGCCATTTCAGACAGTGCACTGTTTGAATCCTCATCCAAATAAATCCTCATCTAGTAGGAGTGTGGAAACATAAGAAACAGGAGCAGGTGTGGTCCATTCTGTCTATCAATGCTGATCGGTCATTCAATAAAGTTATTGTCAATCCGATTATTTCCTTAATTACATTTTTTTGTCCATTCCCCATAATCCGTGACTCCTTCAGAAGTCTAATTTAGCTTTGACTATATTCAAACAATCAATCTCCGCTGTTAACATAGCAAGAAAATTCCAAAAGCTAACAACCCTCTGAAAGGGAGCCCTTTGCTCCTCTTCATCTCTGAATTAAGTCAGAAATCATTTTTTCAAGTCATGCCCACAGTTCTGGATTCCCCCGTGAGGGGAAACACCCACTCTGTGTCTATTCTGCCAAGTCCCCTCAGAACCTTACACGCTTTAATAAGGGAATTTCTCAGTCTCCAAAAGTCCAATTAATATAGACTCAACCATCTCCACCTTTCCTCCTAAGGCCACCCCTTCTTCCTAGCAATCACCCTAGTGAACCTCCTGTGAATTGCTTCTAATAGAAACATACCCTTCCTTAAGTAAGGAGAGCAAAGCTATTCAGTACTCCAGATGCAGTTTTATCAATTTCCTGTGTATCTGTGGTAGGATTCCTTACAATTATATTTCATCTTCATTAGAATGTAGACAACTGCACAAACTTTCTTCAACACTTGCTCTTCCTGCATGCTAACATTTTGTAATTCATTGTGAAAGACACCAGATCCCTCTGTCCCATAGCCTTCTGCAATTTCTCTCCCCCTAAATAGTGACAATGCTTGCTGCTGCCACAACTGTAGGATGCAATCATCACCACGCAGTTGCTGTGCCTGTGATATTACTGCCAGTATTACTGTAGGGCCTGTGTGATGGTTTATACAATGTAATTTGTTTATTTCATTATGTCTGATATTTAACTATAAGGGACTGTCAAACATGGGAAAATCCATACCATACTGGTTCATATTTGAAAGCTTAGGGACCAACCTTCACTTTAGCTACTCATTACCTTTTTATATACTGTACTTGTAGAAACTTATACAGCCTGTGTTTAAATTCTTGCTAATTTTCCCTCATGCACCAACCTTGTTATTTAATCATCCTTTGCTGGTTTCTAAATCTTTCCCAATCATTCAGTTTACCATTAACTTTTGCAACATTGTACATCGTTTTTTCAATTTGAAATCATTTGTACTCTCTTTAGTTAGCTACAGATAGTGCATATTTCCCATATAGTTTCCTTTCCCAATGGAAAACAGTTTTGTTGAAAATAATGAAAAATCTCCTTAAGTGTCTGCCATATTTTTGTCTAATAACTTACCTCTTAACTTATTTACCCAATCCACTTTCTATTTTCAAACTCTCGCAGCTAAGGTAAAGGTTTTAGTTTCACCTCTCTAAAATTGCAGGTGAAATTCTACTTTGTTATGATTACTTCCTCAAAGAGGGTTCTTTACTGTGAGGAGATCATTGTTTCATTGCACATTACCAGGTCTAAAATAGCTTTCACCCAGGTTGGTTCCAGAAGACATTGTTTTAAGAAGTGATGCACTCTATGAACTCATTCTCCAACTGGCTTGTGACAATTTGATTAGACCAATCTATATGAGAATTAAAATCTCCTCTGATTATTGTTGCTATTTTCTTACAAACAGGCATTACTAATTAATATATACCCTGCCACAGAGTGCAACTACTGTAAGGCAGACTACAAATTATTTCCACCAATGACTACTTGCTTTGCTATTTCTTGACTTCACCCAAACCGAACCTCTGAACCAAGATTATTTCTCACTACTGTATTGATTTCATCATTTATTGACAGAAGTACCTCAAGCTGAAAAATGTGGTGCTGGAAACACACAGCAGGCCAGGCAGCATCCGAGGAGCAGGAGAATCAATGTTTCAGGCATAAGCCCTTCTTCAGGAATGAAGCTGGTGTGCTGAGATAAAGGGTAGGGCGGAGGGAATTTGTGCTCCACCGCATCTCCTCCACTTCCTGCAACTCCACCCTTGAACCACACCCCGCCAATCGCCACCAGGACAGAACCCCACTGGTCCTCACCTTCCACCCCACCAAACACCAGATACATCGTATCATCCTCCGTCATTTCCACCACCTCCAAACAGACCCCACCACCAAGGATATATTTCCCTTCCCTCCCCTATCAGGTTCCAGTGAGATCACTCCCTCTGCAACTCCCTCGTCAGGTCCACACCCCCCATCAACCCAACCTCCACTCCCAGCACCTTCCCCTGCAACCGCAAGAAATGCAAAACTTGCGCCCACACCTCCCCCCTCACCTCCCTCCAAGGCCCCAATGGATCCTTCCATATCTCTTGCAAATTCACCTGCACCTCCACACACATCATTTATTGTATCCATTGCACACGATGTGGTCTCCTCTACACTGGGGAGACAGGCCGCCTACTTGTTTGAACATTTCAGGGAACATCTCTGGACCTGCATCAACCAACCTAACCACCCCATGGCTGAACACTTTAACTCCCCCTCCCACTCTGCCAAGGACATGCAGGTCCTTGGCCTCCTCCATCGCCAGACCCTGACCACACGGCACCTGGAGGAAGAGCGCCTCATCTTCTGCCTAGGAACCCTCCAACCACATGGAATGAATGTAGATTTCTCCAGCTTCCTCATTTCCCCTTCCCCCACCTTATCTCAGTCCCAACCCCCGGACTCAGCACCGCCCTCTTGACCTGCAATCTTCTTCCTGACTCTCCGCCCCCACTCCCTCTCCGGCTTATCACCCTCACCCTCACCTCCTTTCACCTATCATATTCCCAGCACCCCTCCCCCAAATTCCCTCTCCCTTACCCTTTATCTCAGCCCACTTGGCACACCACTCTCATTCCTGAAGAAGGGCTTATGCCCGAAATGTTGATTCTCCTGCTCCTGGGATGCTGCCTGGCCTGCTGCGTTTTTCCAGCACCACATTTTTCAACTCTAGTCTCCAGCATCTGCAGTCCTCACTTTCTCCTAGAAGTACCTCAAGTCTTCTTCTTTTCCTGTCTTTCTGAAATGTCAAATGTCCTTTAATATTTTGATTCCAGCCTTGGTCACTTTGCAACCATGTCTATGTAATGGCTATCATGGCAATTCTTTTTTTAAAAAAAAGTGCTGTTAATTGGTCCATCTCATTATCAGTGCATTCAGATAAACGTTCTTTAATTCTGTTTTTATTCCCATTTTCCCCTATTCTGACCTTATTTTCTGACCCACTCTTGTGTTGTACATTCTGTCCCTTCCTTTCACACCCGGGCTATCATCACGTGCATCTCTCCCCAGCATGATTTTTTAGTCATTCCTCTTCAACTATCTCAATCTCCCTACACATGAACCATCCGCCACCGTTTAGTTGAAAATCCTTTGATTCTCTTCCCGATTATCTTAAACCTCTGACCTTGGGTTTCTGACCTTCTGCCTGTGGAATTTCTTTTTTCCCCATCCATCCTTTTCATTATTCTGAGCAGCTCCGTTTAATTTCCGTTGTGAAGGTAAGCTGTGTGTACATGTGAAGAAAGCGGGGGATTTCTTTGGCCTGTTCTTTGATTGCAATGCGGTTTGTACTTGGCACAAGGTGGAATGATAGTAACATTGTACCTTTGGGAAAGTAAACCGCACAAAGTGGAATGGCTTTCTGCTGTCAATAGATCACTGCAATAGTCCTATTGCGTATAACCTATGTCTATGTTATCAAGCTTGGTGTGAATGTGTTACACACACGATCATATTAAAAAGGAGTCAGGATTTGGAGATGCTGGTGTTGGACTGGGAGGTACAAGGTTAAAACTCACATAACATCAGGTTATAGTCCAACAGGTTTATTTGGAAGCACACGCTTTTGGAGCGCTGCCCCTTCATCAGGTGGTTGTGGAGTATAAGACCATAAGACATAGGAGTGGAAGTAAGGCCATTCGGCCCATCGAGTCCACTCCGCCATTCAAGCATGGCTAATGGGCATTTCAACTCCACTTACCCGCATTCTCCCTGTAGCCCTTGTGACATCACGAATTTATCAATCTCTGCCTTGAAGACATTCAGCGTCCCGGCCTCCAATGGACTCTGCGGCAATGAATTCCACAGGCCCACCACTCTCTGGCTGAAGAAATGTCTCCGCATTTCTGTTCTGAATTGAGATGGTAAGACACAGAATTCATAGCAAAAGCACCTGATTGAAGGAGCAGCGCTCCGAAAGCTAGTGCTTCCAAATAAACCTGTTGGACTATAACCTGGTGTTGTGTGAGTTTTAACGTTATATCACACGGAACTATGCACAATGTTGCTGGAAGCACAATTAACACAATTAGGTGCACCTTGCAGAGTTAGTCTGTGTGATGACTGAAAACTGTGTTAAATAGGAGCGATTCATCACAAAATAAAGTCAGGAACCTCGCTGGGAGTGCTGCCATATCGTAATGTGGGAAATATCGAAACCCACTAACAACCGTAACACGAGGATTCAACCCGACCCCTTGTCCCTCTCAGAGACAGCTGGCGTCTCTCCATTCAGCTCCGCTCCTCCCTCTGTTTGTGTCAAAAGAGCCTGGGCTGTGAAGAGTGCAAGCTGAGGACGGACCATTGAAACCCCAGGTTTGCTTTCCAAACTGAATAGATTCAATACTGAAACAAATTATCTGGCAGGTATCACATTGCCGAGGTAGGCACTGGCTGTGCGCAGGTTGGCCGCAGGTTTTCAACTTGACACTGACAACAGTGGGTTATCCTGGGATTGTGAGAAGCTCTGTGTAAATGCAGCCGAATTAATTCTAAACCTGTGCAGAAAGAAACTTTGTTTTAACAAAAGATGTTCTCCTACAGAAGATGATCAGCGACTATGTTTTACGTTCCTTTGCTGAGTGGTAGGATCCTTAGGAGTAGGCCATTCAGCCCTTCAACTGTTCTAGCGAAAGATTACTTCACCCTGAAAGTCGAGCAGGCTTGGTCTTTAAAGTTATTCAAGACTGAATGAGGGAGACGTTTGATCGACAAGGATTTTTACCTTTGTACACCCCAGTCCAACACCAGCACCTCCAATCACGATCGGCAAGGAGTCAGGGTGCGAGAGTGTGTTGCCTGAAGAGCACAACAGGTCAGGCAGCGTCCGAGGAGCAGGGGAATCGATGTTTCAGGCATAAGTCCTTCATCAGGCCTGACTCTCCTGTCCCTCGGATGCTGCCTGACCTGCTGTGTTTTCCCAGCAACACACTCTCCACTCTCACCTCCTCCAAGGAGTCAGGGTGCACCTTGGGAGCGGAATGGTGAGCAGGATCTGATCAGCCATGATCTTATTGAGCAACCTGCCTTCCCGCGGACCCACCTCGGGGGAGAGAGGGGGTGGTTAGTAACTGGAATGGGAATTGGTTTTAGGATAATGAATTGACAGTTCAACCTATCTCCATTCTCAGCGGAGACAGTGAGGTCTGCAGATGCTGGAGATCAGAGCTGAAAATGTGTTGCTGGAAAAGCGCAGCAGGTCAGGCAGCATCCAAGGAACAGGAGAATCGACGTTTCAGGCATGAGCCTTTCTTCAGGAATCAGGATCAGGAATCAGGATTCCTGAAGAAGGGCTTATGCCCGAAACGTCGGATTTCCTGTTCCTTGGATGCTGCCTGACCTGCTGCGCTCTTCCAGCAACACATTTTCAGCTCCTATCTCCATTCTCACCAAAGTTCACAGCAATGGGACCAATTGTTTCAATTTCCTGCCATAAACTCCATTGACTTGCGGCATTTCCCTCAGCACTTACTGGCTGAATGAGCCCAGTGCAACCCGTCAAGCAGGGCTTTGAGCCTTCTAGGATAACCATGAGCGCACAGCCAGGCTCCAGTCTGACACTTTGAAAGAATACTGATCAAGTACATTCAGGTTTGTGTAATCGGGAACACTCCAAGGTCTAGCGCTGGTTGTTGGCAGAGGGCGAGGTTGGTGGCGGGGAGGTCAGCGGGGGAGCTGGAGGCTGCTGTGAGATTCTGGGCAGAAAATTGTGATTGTGTCAGGACATGGAGATGATTAACACGGTGCTGGCTTTGAAAACAGAGCGTGAAACGGATTTGGGATTTACCAGAGAGCGAGAAATGAGAATTGAATAGCACCCCCACTATGACATTGGCCGCCAGCTCCTTCAGCTCCCTGTCAGCCCCCCCCACACACACACACTGAGCAGCGGCAATGTTCCGCTTCATTTTCCGCTGGGCCAGGGACATTACCGCACAAGATGTGGATCCCTGACCCTCATCATTACATTTGGTTTGATGGTGGTGGTGGTGCCGGGGGCGGGGGGCGGGGGGTGGGGGGGTGTCTGGGGGAGTTGGGGAGGTGGGGCAAGATTGCAGGCTACTTTGCAAAATGTCGTAAACATTTAATCGCACATTTTAGAATCTGAGCTGGAATCGTTGTCACATTATCCAAGGCAATGTTCCCCATTTTACAAAAAGGGGTGAAGTTGAAAGTTAACAGAAACGCGGTCACAATCACATTAAGATCCGCTTTTTGATCTATAAATAATCTCTCTCACACACACACCAATATGTTGCGGTGACTAAAGTTTTATTGAATTCAGGGTGAAGAACTCTCAAAGGATCAGTTAAATGTTTTACAATAGCTACCCCACCCCCATCCGTGACCAACTGGTCACACCTTCCCAACACTCTCCAAATTTCCTCACTGTGATCCTGACTCCTCTGAATTCTCCAAATACTTTTTTCATCCTTGCTGTCCCCTCACTATATCAGGATCACTCACCCCTCTCTCTTTCCAATCCAACTCTCCCTTTCCCAGACGTGGATATCTGAGAACTGTCTGCTCTATAATCTAGGAATTTCACACTTGGTGTGACTGAAAAAAAAATCTTCTTGCCTCGATTCAAGCCTGACCTTACACGCTCTGTGTTTCTCAATGGTTAAGGGTTCTGCTCACATTCGCCTCTATTCCGAGTATCTCCCAGTGTTCCAAGACAGTTTATCAGAAAATTCAGCGGGTTATAAAAAAATAGCGTTTGAAGCTTGTTTTCTAAGACGCAAAGAGGTGATTCCCTGTCCGCCGTCTCCTGTCCTTTCTACTGAATTAAAACGGTACCTGAAAAGAGACCCCGCGGGGTGATCAAGTGACCTGTCACTCAGGAAGATTGGCAGGTTGGAACATTTGACTCAGAATAATTGTGCTGGACGTGGGTTGGAGGTCAGCGACCCCGCGTTACCCAGGCCCGAGCAGGCTGCAACCACCGCCTGGGATGCGCTTAATCCTATTTTGTGAAAATGCTTCTTTTTTCTGCTCATTTGAACACCGCGCGAGGAAACAAAGAGTTGAGATAATCTGCGGGCGAGTATATAGAAATGTCCTTTTTCAGTTAGTAGAATAGATCGTTTTTGATTTTTTTTATTGGATTAATCCATGTTGAGGTGCCATAGGAATAACTTCAAATAGACACAGTCACTTTTCTAATTCTCTCACTCTCTCGAACGTTTCCCTCTCTAACATGCTCTGCCTCTAACACCAATTCCACTTTAATTCGCATCCCTGTAATGGGAAGAGAGTGCATTCTGTTACAGTATGACATGTGTTTGCCTGTAATTAGTATTTCTTGAGGTTTGTTCTGATGAGCACAAAATGAAAAGCTTTAACAAAGTGTATTTTTCTTCAGCAACACTCAACTTCTTCACTGTAAAGGATTATTAAATATTTTAATAATCTATCATAGTTGGTTCTGTAGGTACTCTCACTGACTTAAACTCGCACATGCCTTTCTCTGGAAAGCAGAGCGCCTGTTGGAATCCAGAACCTAATAGTTTAAAATGTTGGAAGGGTCGATTAGGTTCCTGAGAAACTATTTCCTCATGTAGGAGTATCAAAGGGTTATGATCTTAAAGTTAAAGTGAGGCCAATCAGGAACCACTCCGACACAGAGTAATCAGAATTTGACATCCTCTCCCTTAAAGGCCACGAAGGCGGCAGCAACTGGCCCTTTCAAGCCTGAGATTAATTGATTTTTGTCGAGCAAAAGGCTATCAAGGGACAAGGAGTAAAGGCACGTTGATGGTTTTGTGGTGCAGATCAACTATCATGCAGTTGAGTGGAGGAGAGGGCCAAAGGCCCTGAATTACCCTTTCCCTTTCTCTTTGTTCCTCTCAACTGTTCTTCACGTTTTACACTAATGGCCTCAGAATTGAGACAGAGTTGAATGGCAGATTAACTGCCATGTCTCAGAGATATACTGAAGCCCAGATACACATTCAAAGATAATTTGAATAATATGACTATAATTACGCTTGTGGTGTTCGGTTTTTATTACAGTGTATGGGCACACTTTGTTTTATTATGAACACCGTGAATAGAGAGGAAATAGGAATTACAATTCTTTGTTAATTAATGACTATTGCATTCTTAATGATTAACTTAACATTTTATGAAATACCCCAATTACCCAATAGGGTGTCCGCAACCAGCACTTTTAATTTAACATATTGGGTCTTGGCTCTGTTTTATTGTTGGGCTATGTATTTTATTGTTTGCTTCAGATCTTGTGAATAATGTGAATAATAACAACATATAATCCTATTGCAGAGCTAGAGTCCTCAATCTGTCTTCAGTTGCTTTGGTTTTTAAGTTCTGAATTCCCTCCCTAAATCTTTCTATCGCTTCTTTTTTCTACATTTTAGATATTTCTCAAAAGTTCTCACTTTGAGCAAACTTTTCAACGCCTATCCAAATAGCTCCTTCTTCATCTCAGTATAAATTCTGTCTGATTTACTCCTGTCTGTCCTTGGAAGAATATACTTTGAAACAGATCAATAAGCATAGGTTCTTAGATAAGTTGTCAGAAGTGTTCAATTCCTAAACATTTTCTATGGGTGGTTTAACATCACAGTGTCATTGCTTTCCAAATTCTTTCAATCAAAATGGGCATGAGACTGAATTCTAATTGGTTAATCTCATTTGCCACACTGGTTTATTCCATGGTCAGGTCACGTCTATATTTATATATCAGTTTGTAGAGATCAGTTTGCACCAATTCTAACATTACATGCAAATATATGGTTAGCACTGCTGCCTCACAGCGCCAGAGACCCGGGTTCGATTCCCGCCTCAGGCGACTCACTGTGTGGAGTTTGCACGTTCTCCCCGTGTCTGCGTGGGTTTCCTCCCACAGTCCAAAGATGTGCGGGTCAGGTGAATTGGCCATGCTAAATTGCCCCTAGTGTTAGGTAAGGGGTATGGGTGGGTTGCGCGTCGGTGTGGACTTGTTGGGCCGAAGGGCCTGTTCCCACACTGTAAGTAATCTAATCTATATTAATGTAACACTGTGAACTATGCGAGATTAGGTGAGTCTTGAGACTTCCTTCTTTAATGTTTTGTTAAGCAGTGGTATTGAAACTTAAAGACAAAGAGACCTCAAGCCAGAGCTTACTCTTCTTTGCGAGACCTGGCTTGATCTGTGTGGAATAGTTGGAGCTCACGCAGAGAGACTGGTGATATGGTCCATGATGCCTGAACACGTTCTTTGAAATATCTATTAAATTAGAGCAAGGAAGTAGGATGCTCTCAATATCTGTGCCACTCCCAATTCTGATTGATTTTTTTTCTTTGGAATGTTGATCCAATTCCATGCATATGAACATATGAATTAGAAGCAGGCCATTCAATCCCTTAAGCTGGGTCCACTGTACAGTAAGATCATGGCTGATCTGATGGTAACCTCCAATACACATTTCCATTTACCCTGATAACTATTCACGTCCTTGTTTAGAGAAATCTATTTCCCTCTGCTTTAATATTATTAATGGACTCTTTCAACTATGTTTGCAGGAAGAGAGTTTTAAATAGTGGCAACACTGACAAAAAAAATCACTACTGTTTAAATGGTCAATCCGTGATTTTATAACAGCGACCTCTCATTTTAGTTTGTCTCATAAGAAGGAACATCTTCTTCACATTCACCCTGTCACAACCTCTCAAAATCTTATATATTTCAACCGTCACCAATTATTCTTTTAACCTCCAATGGGTGCAAGACTAATTTGACCAGAATTTCATCATAAGACACCCTACTCGTTCCAGGCATTAGTCTAGTAAACCTTCTCCGAGCTGCCTCTGTCATGTTTACATCCTTCCCCAAATAAAGAGACTAATGCTGTGCACAATACTCCACATAGTCTCACAATCTATTGAACCTTTATATATCCTTTTTTAAATACATAGCTTCTGCCCATGGTCTCACCTGAAATTATGTTTTTTTTGAAGAAGACCAGATTCTGGAACAGGGGAACAAGAAAGTGAGTAGCTCACACCAGCTAGATTTACAATGCAAGGTGTGCACACATCACTTTGATGGAGGCACTGGTGAAGTGCAAGCCCATTTCTTACAAGGCAGTTTATTTTTAGCAGGGGAAGTGCTTAAAATAGGCAGGTAGGCCACCCTACCACCTTCGCACCCACCCCAAGCTCGCCTCTTAACATGAAGTTAACATTTTTGAAACAGTGAGAAGGAATTATTATCTTTGAAGCACATCCTTTGCAATTTGAGTGCAACCCACTAGAAAATAATAACGCCCCTTCCTTCTGAATCACATACAGAACTGAACACCCATGAACCCCTCATACCACCCACATGCTCACAAGGTGGTGAGCCAGTAGTCCCTGACTTACCTCATTCTTTGATCCACGGTTGTCCACCTCGTGGACCTGCCTGCTGTGTCTACAATTGAACCCTCTGCCAGTCGGGCAGGAATGCCGGCTAATGTGATTGGCCAGCAATTCCAGTGAGTAGGATTTCCTCCAAAGTGAGGGGCAGCAGTCCCACTTTCAGACTGTTCACGGAGGCTGCCGTGTGTTATTGGTCACTAATTGGTTATTAGTGGAGGGCAAACTTTATCTTCACTGCCACAAACAAAAACAGAAATTGCTGGAAAAGCTCAGCAGGTCTGGCAGCATCTGTGAAGAGTAACCGGAGTTAATGCTTCTGGTCTGGCGACCCTTCCTCAGAACTTCCCCTTCAGGGCCTGAATACTCGTCAGCCCGTTTCTAATAACGTACTCAGTCTCCTTTCCCTTGTGAATGAAATGGTCTTAAGTTCCTCCAGGGCTTTAGCGTTTGATTTGCAATTATTTCCGAGGTGTTATTTGTACCCTCGACAGTGAAGATGGGTGCAATATAACTGATCAACTCATCCATCATTGGATTATCTCCCAGACTCGTGTTCAGTTTGATGACACTTTAGCTTTAAAAAAGAAACTCACTATTTTTTCTTGATGACCCTTGGTTTGAGATTACCTTAATTTAAAGAGCTCTATTCGGTTTTCTCTAACTCTTCTCTCTTCTAAAGAGACCAGTCTACCTGATAATTCGTGTGAAAATAACCACATGGAGCCGGCTCCTCATCGAGGATGTAACTCCCTGAGCACAGCGTTTCAAACTGGTCAATAATACTACAGAAAGCCCAGCGTTGGTCACACACAGACAAAACTTTGAGACAGTATCTAAACCTCACGGACTTTATTGTTTCTCAGTATAGAAATAAAATTTCAAACTCATTTTGTACAACACATTTACACAACATCGTAAATACACAAAAATGTGTCAGATGCTAGAGAGGACACTGCAATATGTACATCACAGTCTCTACCAAGGCCGCCAGAGAGATTCTGAATCAGAGGAAAGTACAATGTCTTTGGGACGTTTACTCTGAGGAATGAGAGGCGGAAAGTGTGGGACTCTTGCGGGCTCCGGACTGGAAATCTTGACCTTTTCCTTATCAGTTGATCTGATTTCAATCACTTGCCTCCTCTGGCAATTGTTTCGATCGAAGTGGGGAGGAGAGCTGGGTTTGGTAGGGCTATTCACGCGGGTGGAGGCAGTAGAGCGCTCGCCCGGCGGCGGGGTGACCGCTGGCGCAGCTTCGATCGTGCAGCCGCTGTCCGCGGTGCTGAAACGGGTGCCGGTGAATACAGGGAACGCGTTAACCAAGTGATTCAGCACTCCCAGGCGCAAATGCTCGTCTGTACCTTTGCTTCGGAGCAGATACTGGCTGACCCCGTTCAAGCAGCTCCGGAATCCAGCCTGGTATTCAGCCACTCCCTCCTGGGTCAGCATCAGAACGCCTGAAATCCCAAATACAGTCAATGTCAGTAACCTGGGAGCAAATCTTCGCTCATCAGTTCCTGAGTCCTTTCAATACATCGTCTCACAACTGATATTTAATTTTAGATCAACGTTTCATATGTTTTTTTAAAAAGGTCCTGAATTGCCTACCTGTTCTACCATCTATAGACCCACCTATTGTGCCTCTCAAGACCGAGGAAGTTTATACACTCCAAACAGATTAATCCACATCCTTCCGGATAGCACTCGTTTTGCATTTCATGTGAGATTCCAGGGCAGAAATTGGCCATTCGGCTCGATGAGCCTATAGTTACCTTAACGAATCCTCACATCATTACATCTGCCTTTAAAAAAAATTCTCGTGCACTTATGCAACTTCACTTTCAATGCATCTTATTATTTGAGACGCACCAACGCATTATACTTTAGTCGTAATCTTCCCATATTTCTACAGGGACTTCACTTTCGCAGCTGTGATATAATTCTGCACTCTGCCTGGACCGCTCCTTGTGGGACCACGTCTGACCATTAAGCTTAACTGGAGGAGGATGCGTTTAAAGTTATAAATTCACTGTTCAAACATTAAGCTGCACTGGATGACGGTGGAGCAGACACATAAGACCATAAGACATAGGAGTGGAAGTAAGGCCATTCGGCCCATCGAGTCCACTCCGCCATTCAATCATGGCTGATGGGCATTTCAACTCCACTTACCCGCATCATATCGCCCACATGAACATGGCCAATCAACTTCTGTTCAAAAATCAAATCAGTCCCACTATCAGCAAAACACTTAATCTGACACCTAGAACACCCTCTCTCATCTCCTTCCACTTCGCAATAAGGGTGCAAGACTGGGCTTGGACAGTTAACGCTATCTGGGACATGGAGCTGAGGCAAGCTACAGATCAGCATGTCTCATTACACAGTGAGGCAGACTCAAAGGGCCGCTTCCTGATCCTAAGTTTTGTTATCAGGAACAATTGTAGCTGTAATCAAGCAACAGCACAAACACTGTGAAACATGGAATGGAAAAGCACTCTCCCCGCACCCACCCCCGATGATTTCAGTGAAAGTTGAAGCGCCCCATAACTGCCCACCTTTGCGAGCACCTTGCAAATCCCGCAGGTGTTTCACTGTTAACTCCAAAATATCGGCCTTTTCCAGTTTCCGCTTCCTGATCTGTTGGGGAGAAATGGAAATCTGGTTGAGACAGAAGTCACCTGAGAGGTGAAAGCGGTTCTACAAAGCACATTCCAAATCATCGCCCTCGCGGGATAATTGGCGAGAAAGCAACGTTTGATGGCGTTTAGAATTTCTCATGAGTGAGTGAACACTGGAGTCTCACGTTACTGGAATAATGCTCCTCTAGTAGGCACTTCAGCTGCTCCAAGCATTCGTTGATCCGAGCTCTTCTTTTTTTCTCCATCAAAGGCTTTGAAACCTAGAGATAGAAGACAAACAGGTCTAACCACGTTGTACTTCCAACAATTCAAACATTATTTCACGAAGAGATTCAAAAAAAGTCCTTCAATTCTATTGCTGTCAATGAGACACGCACCTTTCTATAAATGCACGCTTGTGTGGTGAGAGGGGACTGAAACCGGTCCGCTGGCTTGTTGATATTTTTCATCTCACTATCTGGTTTAGAGAGGGCTTTTTTTTTTGAGAGGCTTGGCCGTGAGGATGAGTGTCTGGTGGAATGTACTGAGCAAGTGGGGTTTTATAAAGCAACGCCACTTTGCATCTGAATGCAGTGACTTACCGCCCGCAGAAGCAGTCACTTGCTCCTGTTGTAAGAGACCATTGTAAAAGGAGAGAGAAAGGTTCTTTTCTTATTATTCCTCTGCACTGAATTTGAAACACAGAGCTGATCTTCCATTGTCAGTTGGTCGAGTGAATGATTACGTGTTGCTTAGGGAAATGAAAGGAATCATTTTACCGAGTCCACCAAAACTAAAAAAAAATCAAACATTAATACAAGCACACAGAAGGAAAGGATAGAGATTTAGACAGTGAAATCCACACTTCAGAAACAGATATAAAATAGACTGATTGAAACACAATGGATTCTTGTTGAGGATTATGTCGTACTAATTTTATTATATTCACGAATAAGTTATTTGTCCATTTCTAAATGTTCATCTCTAACGTTTTACAGTTTAACATTCACTCACAGTCGAAATGCACTGTGAGAGGTCAGGGATCCACATCTTGTGCGGTAATGTCCCAGGCCCAGCGGAAAATGAAGCGGAACATTGCCGCTGCTGTGTGTGTGTGTGTGTGTGGGGGGGCTGACAGGGAGCTGAAGGAGCTGGCGGCCAATGTCATAGTGGGGGTGCTATTCAATTCTCATTTCTCGCTCTCTGGTAAATCCCAAATCCGTTTCACGCTCTGTTTTCAAAGCCAGCACCGTGTTAATCATCTCCATGTCCTGACACAATCACAATTTTCTGCCCAGAATCTCACAGCAGCCTCCAGCTCCCCCGCTGACCTTCCCGCCACCAACCACCCAGCAACAACCGGCAACAGGAGGGCAATCCGGCACACCGCTCTCGTTATCCCGCCACCCCTTCGCCGAAACTCAGGGACTGGCGGAGAATAGAACCAACTGCCGGCTTCGAAGTGAGTCACTTGCTCTTGAATTAACACCGTGCATTGATGTAGCAGCTTCGTGTTGGCAAACGGTGATAATGATCAAACAACTTTTTAAAAACAATTCATTTTGGGACGTGGGCGTCTCTGACTGAACCAGAGGGCAGTTCAGAGTCAACAAAACCGCTGTGGATCTGGAGTCACGTGTAGGCCAGCCCAAGTAAAGATGGCCTGTAAAGGGCATGAGTGAACCAGATAGGGGGTTCCTAACAATTGGCAATGGTTCTATGGCTATCATTAAGCTCATATTGATTTATATGAGTAATTATTGTTATCAGTAATTATTCTTGGATCTAAAGCTGATCCCGTCCTATGGTGGAATTCGAACCCAGGTCGTTACAATACTGCCTGGCTATCTAGAGTAAAAGCATAGCGGGGATACCTCTAGGCCATCGTCTACATACTCACGTGCTATTGCTAAATACAACTGCGAGTCAGGAACTCGCACTCCTGGAATTCCGGAAGTTGACATTCTTTAGAAGTCTGAGGGTAGTCTGTTATTCCATTAACGATTGAATGGAGAATGGGGATGAATGGTGCGAGGTGCTGTCAGGGGGAGGGTGGCTGCTTTATTTTACAACGTTGGGATTGATTGTAACCAGAGAAAGTTCTGAACCATGCGAGGTGACAATATTGCCATTAAAGAAATCAGCAAGAGGACACCTTGCGGTCCCAGTACCCAAAACCTATCAATCTCAATGTGCCACATAGTCAAGGACTAAGTATCTTCTGAGAGAGAGAATTTCAAACAGTAAGAATTTGCTGAGCGTAGGAATGTCTCCTTCATTCACTCTACATCAGCGGACACTGATTCTGAAACCGAGTCCCACAAGACAAACTCTCCACACAATGGAAACAGCCCGATCTTTCTGGGAATATAATTCTCCTGTTTGGAGAGGGAGTAAAAGAGAGGGTGGGGGTCGGAGGGGGAGGTGTGAACAGCCGTGAGATGAACTCCTGGGATCCGCCGGGAGCTGGGATAGTCCTAGAAACCAAATTCAGGGATTCAAAAATCACGTCACCCTATTAAATCAGTACAATGGGGAATATTTAACGGAAAGTAATTTAAAAATATTAAAGTCACATAATTTTGGATTCGTACAATGTCACAACTTTCTAGATTCTCTTTAATGGCATTGTTAGTTGCTCAGAGGTTGAACCTTTTCACTTAGACCGAAGCCCACAAGCTGCAAACCTGATAGTTTGAACAATTTACCTTCCCGTCCATTCAATATTTTTGGGAATATTCTTCAGTCTGAAGAAAAGTCACTGGACCCGAAACGTTAACTCCGATTTCTGTCCTCAGATGCTGCGGAGATCCCCAGCAATTTCCGTTTTGGAAAGCGTACACTCCACGGGTTAAAAAAAATATTGCATTAGAGGAAAAAAAAACATCGTTTTCGCCCCATATTTTATATAATCCAGCCCTTCTGCCCCATGGCGCGGGTACTGGCTTTTGGAAGGAGCGCTCCAATTCCGCTCACTCTTTCCCGCCATTGGCTCCTTTTGTCGAGAGTGTGTTGCTGGAAAAGCGCAGCAGGTCAGGCAGCATCCGAGGAGCAGGAGTGTCGCTGTTTCAGACATAAGGCCTTCATCAGGAATTGGCTCCCTTTTCAAAGGTATACCCAGTTACCGTTCGATTTGTTTCATCGCCTTTTCAGGCTGTTCGATTCCAGTGAACTATCCCCGTGTCTATTTCACATGCAATCATAAGGCTTTATTAATAATATTTCACACTTGTTTGATGAACACGGTCAAACCATAAGGCGATGTCACTGTGAGAGGCAAGACCTTTGATGAGGGGGAACAGAATAGCCCTCTCTGTTACTCTCCAGGTCCTTTTCGCTGGATTCTTGATCACTGGGATACCAGAATCCGGCCGCTAGTGCTCTGGGGCACACCCTACTGAAAGCAATGGCTTTCCTTGAGGACTGCAGAAGCGATCTGGGAAACTGCCGAACAGTTTGTGAAAGCGAAGCGGAGTGTGCCAGGACCTTAGCTTGAAATCTGGGTCCTTCAAACGATGCACCATGGAAGGTGCACAGGAGATGTACGAGAATGCGATTTGAAAAAGTTGAGTTTATGAAACATAGGAACAAAAAGTAGGCCATTCAGCCCATCGAATCTGTTCCCCGTTCAATCATGGCTGAATAAGTTTCTCAATCCCTTTCTCCCCGTAACCTTTGATATTCAAGGACCTATCTTAGTCCTAAAAATACTTTTTTAAAAAAACAAGAGATTATGACCATTACAAAAATAACCTGAACTCGCTTTTCGCTGACAAAGACCTTGTGATTGATTGTCTTTAAAATGGTGGTAGAGTAAAGTTTTTCCAGTTGCGGGAGAGGCCAAGGGTCAGCAAGAAATGGACCAGGAGAAAAGCACTTCACCCGGGGAGTAATGAGAATGTGGGTCTTCCTGCGCCGGAAAGGGGGGTGGGGGTGGTGGGGGTGGCGCAAAGGGCCAATGAAGGGGAAGCGAAAGAAGGATCAGAGAGGCCCGCTGCTGGGGGTGACTGGGTGGGGGGACGCTGCTGGGGGTGACTGGGGGGAGGGAGGCAGCTGGGGGTGACTGGGTGGAGGGACGCTGCTGGGGGTGGCTGGGGGGAGGGACGCTGCTGGGGGTGACTGGGGGGAGGGACGCTGCTCGGGGTGACTGGGGGGAGGGACGCTGCTGGGGGTGACTGGGGAGGGACGCTGCTGGGGGTGACTGGGGGGAGGGACGCTGCTCGGGGTGGCTGGGGGGAGGGAGGCTGCTGGGGGTGGCTGGGGGGAGGGAGGCTGCTGGGGGTGGCTGGGGGGAGGGAGGCTGGCGGGCGTCAAGGAGATCGGCGTAGTTCACAGGAGTGGAACTTCAGTGCAATGGAACGACCAGGTAAATCCGTCTGATACATGAGTGGGCATTGGGAGAAGGCGGGAGAGGCACAGTATTAGTCTCAAGATCTTGTTTTTGGGGGGAGGGGGAGGAGGTATTGAGTTGGCCATTTCTGAGATCGATCATGTAGAGTAAGACAAATAGTGCAGAGGAGATCCTGAAAATTTTTTACACAAATTGGAAATGAGGAGGCTGACCCTGACCCGAACTCTAACCTTAACGCGAATCATGACTCTAACCCTGACCCTAAGTCTAAACCTGACCCTAACCCTAAACCTGATCCTGTCCCTACCCGTAACCCTAACCCTGACCTTGTCCCTACCCCTAACCTTAGCCCTAACTCTCACCCTGTCCCTATGCCTAACCCTAACCTTGACCCTTTCTTTACCACTAACTCTGACCCTGTCCCTACTCCTAACCCTAACCCTGACCCTGTCCCAACCCCGAACCCTACTCCTAATTCTAGCCCTAACCCTAACCCTGACCTTGTCCCTATCCCTAACCCTAACCCTGGTCCTAACCCTAACCCGGACCCTGTCCCTAATCCTAACCCTAACCCTAATTCTGTCACTAATCCGAACCTAACCCTAACCCTGTCCCTAATCCTAAACCAAACCCTGACACTAATCCTAATCGTAACCCTGCCCAAAACCCTAACCCCAACGCTAACCCTAACCCTAACCATAACCCTAACCCTCGCCCTAATCCTAACCCTAACCCAGGCCCTAACCCTAAACCTAACCCTGTCCCTAACCCTAAACCTGTCCCTAGCCCTGTTCCTAATCCTACCCTAACCCTGTCCCTAATCTAATCCTAACCCTGTCCATTACCCAACCCTGTTCCTAATCCTAACCTAACCCTGTCCCTAAGCTAAAACTAACCCTAACCCCATCCCTAACCCTAACCCTGTCCCTAACCCTAATCCTAATCCTAACCCTGTCCCTAATCCTAACCTTAACCGTGTCCATAACCTAACCCTAGCCCTGCTGAAACTGTGTTGCTGGAAAAGCACAGCAGGTTAGGCAGCATCCAAGGAACAGGAGATTTGACGTTTCGGGCATAAGCCCTTCTTCAGGAATGCCCGAAACGTCAAATCTCCTGTTCCTTGGATGCTGCCTGACCTGCTGCGCTTTTCCAGCAACACATTTTCAGCTCTGATCTCCAGCATCTGCGGACCTCTCTTTCTCCTCCTAATCCTAACCCTGTCCATAACCTTAACCCTGTCCCTAATCCTAACCCGAACCATAACCCTAACCTCGCCCTAATCCTAACCCTAACCCTGGCCCTAACCCTAAACCTAACCCTGTCCCTAACCCTAATCCTGTCCGTAGCCCTGTTCCTAATCCTAACCCTAACCCTGGCCATAACCCTAACCCTGCCCCTAACCCTAACCCTAACCCAAACCCTAACCCCATCCCTAACCCTAACCTTGTCCCTAACCCTGTCCATAACCCTAACCCTGCCCGTAATCCTAACCCTAACTCTGTCCCTAGCTTAACCCCAAAATTAACTCTGGCCCTAATCCTGACCCTGTCCCTCACCTAACCCTAACCCTAACCCTGTCCCTAATCCTACCCCAACCCTGTCCCTTACCCTAACCCTGTCCCTAACCCTAACACTGTCCCTAATCCTAATCCTGTCCCTAACCCTAACCCTGTCCCTAATCCTACCCCAACCCTGTCCCTAACCCTAACCCTAAACCTGTCCGTAACCCTAACCCTGTCCCTAACCCTAACCTTAACCCTAACCCTGTCCCTAATCCAACCCTAACCCATCCCTAACCCTGTCCCTAATCCTAACCCTGTCCCTAACCCTAACCCTGTCTCTAATCCTATCCCTAACCCTGTCCCTAATCCTAACCCTGTCCCTAACCCTAACCCTGTCTCTAATCCTATCCCTAACCCTGTCCCTAATCCTAACCCTGTCCCTAACCCTAACCTTAACCCTGTCCCTAATCCTAACCCTAACCCTGTCCCTAATCCTAATCCTAACCCTGTCCCTAACCCTAACCCTGTCCCTAACCTTAACCCTGTCCCTAATCCTAATCCTAACCCTGTCCCTAACCCTAACCCTAACCCTGTCCCTAACCTTAACCCTGTCCCTAATCCTAATCCTAACCCTGTCCCTAACCCTAACCCTGTCCCTAACCTTAACCCTGTCCCTAATCCTAATCCTAACCCTGTCCCTAACCTTAACCCTGTCCCTAATCCTAATCCTAACCCTGTCCCTAACCCTAACCCTAACCCTGTCCCTAACCTTAACCCTGTCCCTAATCCTAATCCTAACCCTGTCCCTAACCTTAACCCTGTCCCTAATCCTATTCCTAACCCTGTCCCTAACCTTAACCCTGTCCTGCTGATGGACGAAGGGAGCTGGCCGTCTCCGTGATTTAAACTGCTTCTGAACAAATGTTTGAACGAAGCCAGTTTTCCTGCCGCTGAACATTACATTCCCCCACCCACACCGCCATCCCGTTTCACATTCCCTGCCATTCATACTTTGCTGCAATCTTGACTCAATTTCTCTCCCGGTTTGAATCCAATCTCATCAACACTTTGACTTTGTAACCAGCTCAAAAGAACAAAAAAAAGCAGCATAAAAGGAGCAATTTGCTGAGCTGAAGCGAATCCCCGGGGCCTCCTGTTTCTCATATTCAATGGCAGCCAGTCCCTGACAGCAGCTTTCAGCCCGGACGGCTCCTCACAGCGAGGAAAATCGCGGAAACGCCTCCGTCTCATTGAGATCCCCCGCCCGAGCCCCAACTCGGGACCAGAGACAGAGAGAGAGAGAGAAGGGGCCAGCTCCCGGCTGCACCAAGTGGGAGCATCTCTGAGCCATGGCCTGGACCCTACAGCAAAAGATGCTGCAATGGGAAACTGCAGCCAGTTTTGGGAGCAGGTTGAAAGGGGGGCTTTGGCACGCGACAGGCCTTTGAAAGAACTCAAACCCAAACACAACCTCGATGGACTCTTCTGGAGCTTGTTTAAGTCACTCGAGTTTGATTTGAGACATAAAAGCTCGAGGGGGGAATGAATAGCCGAGAATGCCCCAATGAGCCGCATTAACATCCCATTGAGTTCAGGCCAAAGAGTTGAAAGGAGTTTGTGAAGAGGCAGCAGTGAGTTTATAGCCACCGCCCGGGACAAACACTTCATTGTCTTTAAAAACAAAGCAGCCAGTCTTCATTGTGAAACATGAGCTGCTCCCAATGGCTGTGGACTGATGTGGAAACATCTGCTGGAGGAGATAAAAGAGACAAACAAATGTTGGGATGGGAAAAGGTGGGATCAAGGACCGGGGTTATGTGAGCTACTCGGGAACAAAATAACGTTTCACCCTCTGTGCCCAGTCCCTGTGCACTCACTGCCCACATTCCGCATACACTGGACAGGTCAATGTTTCCTTCCTCATCCAGTGCGCACACTCCCTTAACAACACAAACTTTGGTAAATACAGTATACAACTAAGGAAGGCTTTTAACACAAACTGAGACGCTTCTAGCTTTGATAGAGTCAAGCACTACAGCAGGTTCGGCCCTTGGTGACCGTACTAGCTTTTTAAAAGGGGGCTGTCCTGGGAGAATGATCCCAGGGGTGAAGGGCTTGCCGTATGAGGTCTATGGGTCCGAACCTGATGGAGTTTGGCGGTATGATGGAGGTCCAATAGAAACTTACAGGATATGGAGAAGCCTGGATAGAATGGACAGGGAGATGCTTCCACTTGTCGGAGAGACTAGGAAACGAGAGCACAGCCTTACAGTGAAGGGATGACCCTTTCGAACTGAGATGAGGGGGAATTTCTCCAGCCACAGTGTGGAGTTTATTGCCGCATTTGGGCTGGGGAGGCCAAGTCATTTCAGACAGAGATAAGGTCTTGATTAGTGAGGGGAAGGGAGGAGATTGGAGAATGGGGTTGAGAAACATATCAGCAACGATCCAATGGCAGAGCAGGCTTGATGGGCGGAATGGCCTAATTCTGCTCCTGGATCTCATGGTGCCAAGTTTCAGTCTGATGCCCCTTCTCCGGAATGTTATTCTGTTCACACACACACACGGAAACCTCGTGGGGAAGTTTCTGCTGAAGTTGCTGCCAGGACATTAGGTCCCCCTCCCTCCTCTTCTCCCCTTGTGTTACTGACTTTGGGATTCACATAGACCCTCTTATGAAACAAGGAATGCCCATTCAGATCTACAAACCCAGGGATTAAATCCCCGGAATAATGTATTCCAAAGCTTCCTCAGCCTTGGAACCATAGGTTCCCACAGGAACACAGGAGCCACCAGGATTGAATGGGATACAGTGGGATTGGTAAAAATCTGTGGGCCTCATGGTTGGTAATTGTGTCACCCTGAACCGCTGAGATTTGTAATGGAGCTCGTTTCGGTCGCTATTTCGACGGAGCAGTGAATGACTGGGGACTGGCCCCCACTCTCAGCCGATTCCCCCTCCCCGCCTCGTGAAAGCAGCTGCTCTCAGTAGGACAGCGGCTGGAAACAATTGATCAGGAGAATGAATGGGGATTCCTCACGCTGTAAACTTCACTTAATTGTTCCTTTGACTTTTCACAGCGGGTTCAGCTAACGGGAGCAGTCAAAGAATATCGGGGACAAAATGAATTTCAGCGAGTGAATTGCAGAGGAGCAGGAATAGAAAGCGGCGGTCCACTTAAACCCACGGACACGGAATTAGCACAAGGTTACATTGAGAGTCACTAGACTTGCACCCTAGAACCTCAAGCTAACATTATAGAGACGTAGATTCAAAACACAACATGGTAGATAATGGAAGCTGAAGTTAGGCCCGCTTATAGCCCCACCACTACACTGGGAAGCTTGGGTTGAAATCCTACCTGTCCCAGAGGTATGTAATGACGCTTCAGTTAAATTTAAAAAAGTTTAAAAATAGACACATTCCACTCTGTCCACTCCACACTCTCCAACAGAGTATCACACAGATGTGGGAAGGAGTCATTTTCAGGACGGCACCCCTGTAACTAGGAGTCCTGAAGGGCTCCTGCCTGAAATGTTGATTTCCCTGCTCCTCGGATGCTGCCTGACCTGCTGTGCTTTCCCAGCACCACACTCATCTTGACTCTAATCTCCAGCATCTGCAGTAGCCACTTTCGCCCAATCCTGTGACCAGTGGTATTCCACTAGGATCACAATGAATTACAACGTATAAATGATTTAAATGAGTAAAGTCAATGTACTGTAGTCATGTTTGTCGATGACACAAAATTAGATGGGAAGGCAAGTAGTGAGAATGTTACAAAAAGTCTACAGAAGGATAGAGAGAGCTTAAGTGAATGGGCAAAAACTTGGCAAGTAGAATATAATGTGGGAAATGTGTGGTAATGCACTTTGGCAGGAAGTATAGAAGAGCTGAATATTATTTACCTGGAGAAAGACTACAGAAAGTTATCAAACAAGGGATAGGGAGGCCTTATCTGTGAATCACAAAAGCTCACATTTCTGTTCAGTGGGTAATAGGGATGGCAAATGGAAGGTTGGTCTTTATTTCAAAGGAGCTGGAGCATAAAAGTAGAGGTTTTACCTGAAGAAGGGCTCATGCCCGAAACGTCGACCCTCCTGCTCCTTGGATGCTGCCTAACCTGCTGCGCTTTTCCAGCAACACATTTTCAGCTCTGATAGGCTGAAAGGCCTACTTTTGCTCTCATGGTTATTGTCTCATGAAAAAAAAGATGGTCATTGGGATTTGAATAGTAAAGGTGGAGGTTTATACTCCTTGGCAGGCAAGGTAATCAAATATTGTCAAGAGTAGGTGGGAATGTGAAATTCAACTCAAATACAAGCAGCAGATTCGAGGGTCTGAAATTGCCTACACTTGACCACCCTTAAAATGTCCCAGTCACTGCTATCCTATTGATACCCCCAAATCTGCAAAGTCTGAACTATTTGACTTTGGTGAATATCACCTAATTCTATCCTCATTGGGCCCCATTGACTGTTACTCAAAGGTGGTCAGGAATTGCCTTTCACTGCCTTCACTTCCTGAACAGCACAGAGTATACAGTAAATCTAGACTGGAACATCTGTAAAGCACTGATAGTTCACAAATAAACACCTTCACATCAGGGATCTAACGAAGGTACATTTACCTGAGAAAACTGTCACCCCAATGATCACAATCATGGCATGGTGGTGTAGATTGTCATAATATATCACAATGTCAAAGCACTGTTTGTTATATCACCTGCTTCAAATTCAGTGTTGGTGGGAGTTGACCCACTCACCACTGGTCCATCGCTGATTGGCCTCCTGGCCCTTTAACTATAACTAACCTTAGTTAAACTCAAGGTAAAAGGCAGCAAAAGAATTATTATTCACCCTCGTAAAAAAAAGGCAATGAGGGAAAAATCGACAGGGGAGAGCATCAAAGAGCAATATGTGTTTTACAAGGTACAAGAGTGAGGGCAGTTATGCCACAATGACATCAACCACCTTTTGGGCATGAAGTCACTTAATCAATAATAAAACAAAGAATTGCCAATACTTGAGGTCTGAAACACAGAAACAGAAATTTGCTGTAGAAACTCAATAGCACCTGTGCACAGGAATTCCAATAACCCTTCTTCAGAACTGATAGCAACAAGAGAAAGGTGGTATCTGAATGAATAAAGAGTTGAGCTGGGAAAAACACAGCAGGTCAAGCAGCATCAGAGAAGGGGGTTCGACGTTTCAGATCAGAATCTTTCATCAGGGCTCCCCTTCTCCTCTGGTGTTGCTTGACCTGCTGTGCTCTTTCCAGCTCCACTCTGACTCTCCAGTGTCTGCAATTATCTCAAAGGTGGTATCTCTGCTGATGATGGGATGGAGTAAAAGTTAGAGATGGAGCTCAGAGAGAAAAAAAAGTAGTTAGACAAAGGGATTGAGGAAATGAGCCAGGGAAGAAAGTTAGCTAGGTGACAGTGGGGGCCATATGTAAGTGAAAATGGCTTGGATGTGCTGGAAGCAACCCATGGCATGCCAGGACCTGCAATGTGTAGGTGAGTAATAGACACGGAAGAAGGTAGTGATGCTTTAAAATTAAATGATAATGAGTTTTGAAGGTTGTAATGTTCCTAAGCGGAAAAAGACATGCTGTTCTTTCAGCTTGCAGGAGCACTGCATTCCGAGACACACATTCACTGGGAAACATAATAGGGTTTTGAAGTGGCAGGCAATTGAAAGTTCAGGGTCATTTTTACAGATAGAGTGTAGGTGTTCCGCAAAGCAGTCACCCTGCCTGCATTTCATCTCCCCAGCGTAGAGTAGATCACATTGAGATGCAGTGAATACAGTAGATTAGATTAATTGTATTGTAGGTAAAGTTTTGATTCATTGGGAAGACCCTTGGATATTATAGAACATAGAATATTACAGCGCAGTACAGGCCCTTTGGCCCCTCGATGTTGTGTCAACCTGTGAAATCAATCTGAAGCCCATCTAACCTACACTATTCCATTATCATCCATATGTTTATTCAATGACCATATAAATGTCCTTAAAGTTTTCGAGACTACTATTGTTGCAGGTAGGACGTCCCATGCCCTTACTACTCTGAGTAAAGAACCTACCTCTGACATCTATCCTATATCTTTCACTCCTCAATTTAAAATTATATCCCCTTGTACTAGCCATTACCGTTCAAGGAAAAAGGCTCTCACTGTCCACCCTATCTAATTCTCTGATCGTCTTGTATGTCTCTATTAAGTCTCAAGTCCCTCAGCCTTTCCTCATAAGACCTTCTGTCCATACCAGGCAACATCCTTGTAAAACTCCTCTGCACCCTTTCCAATGCTTCCATATCCTTCCAATAATGCGGCAACCAGAACTGTATACAATACTCCAAGTGCGGCCGTACTAGAGTTTTGGCTCTGAAACTCAATCCCTTTACCAATAAAAGCTAACACCTTTTTAACAACCCTATCAACCTGGGTGGCAACTTTCAGGAATGTACATGGACACCGAGATCTCTCTGCTCATCCACACTACCAAGAACCTTCCTATTAGCCCAGTATTCTGTATTCCTGTTACTCCTTCCAAAGTGAATCACCTCATTTTTCCGCATTAAACTCCATTTGCCACCTCTCAGCCCAGGTCTGCAGTTGGTCTACATCCCTCTGTAACCTGTAACATCCTTCCGCACTGTCCACAACTCCACCAATCTTAGTGTCATCTGAAAATTTACTAACCATCCTTCTACACCCTCATCCAGGTATTCATAAAAATGACTAACAGCAATGGACCCTTTGAGAAGGTAAATGGGTAAACTGGGATTATATGGCAAAGTATTATGGAGGTATTTGGGAGTGGAGGAGGAGTGAACCAGCGTGTCCCAGAGGGAATGGTCTCTGCAGGATGCTGACAGGAAATGTGTGTCTAGTGGTGGCAGAAATGGTATCTTATGATCCTAAGTGCCATTTCTGCAAAGAACCATCTTTTGCTGGTCTCTAGGGAAAATAGGTCTCACAACTTAATTCTCAGAGAGAAAAATGTCAAATCTCAAAGTAGGAGGAACTGAATTTCTAAACCCTTCCTAACAAGGTGAAACATATTAGAACATAGAACATTACAGTGCAATACAGGCCCTTTGGCCCTCGATGTTGTGCCAACCTGTGAAAATAATCTGATGCCCATCTAACCTACACCGTTCCATTATTATCCAAATGTATGTCCAATGCCTATTTAAATGCCCTTAACCTCAGCGAGTCTACTACTGTTGCAGGCTTACTACTCTCTGAGTGAAGAAACTACCCCTGATATTTTCCTAAATTTATCGCCCCTCAATTTAAAGTTATATCCCCTCATGTTAGCCTTCACCATCCAAAGAAAAAGGTTCTCACTGTCCACCCTCTCTAACCCGTCTCGATTAAGTCACCTCTCAACCTTCTTCTCTCCAATGAAAGCAACTTCAGTTCCCTCAGTCTTTCCTCGTAACACCTTTTTTTCTATACCAGGCAACATCCTAGTAAATCTCCTCTGAACCCTTTCCAAAGCTTCCACATCTTTCCTATAATGCAGTGACAAGAACTATACACAATACTCCAGGTGCGGCCTTACCAGTGTCTTGTATAGCTGAAGCATGACCTCCTGGCTCTGTAACTCAATCCACCTATCAATAAACACCAACACACCATATGCCTTCTTAACAACCCTATCAACCTGGGTGGTAACTTCAGGGATTTATGCACCTGGACATCGAGATCTCCCAGCTAATCTACACTGCCAAGAATTTTACCATTCGCCCTGTACTCTGCATTCCTGTTATTTCTTCCGAAGTGAACCATCTCACACTTTTCACATTAAACTGCATTTGCCACTTCTCGGCCCAGCTCTGCATCTTATCGATGTCCCTCTGTAACCCACAGCATCCTTCAGCACTATCCACAACTCTGCCTACCTTAGTGTCATCTGCAAATTTACTAACCCATCCTTCTATGCTCACCTCCAGATCATTTATAAAAATGACAAACAGCAGTGGCCCCAAAACAGATCCTTGTGGTATACCACTGGTAACTGAGCTCCAGAATGAATATTTCCTATCAACCACCACCTTCTGTCTTCTTTCAGTGAACCAATTTCTGATCCAAACCACTAAATCACCTTCAATTCTGAAACTCTGTATTTTGTGCAACAGCCTACTGTGTGGAGCATTATCAAATGCTGGACTGAAGTCCATATACACCCAATCAATCGCTTTACCTTCATCCATCTGTTTTGTCATCTTCGCGAACAACTCAGTAAGGTTAGTGAGGCATGACCTACACTTCACAAAACCGTGTTGACTAACTCTAACCAAATTGTTCCTTTCCAGATTATTATAAACCCTATCTCTTATAACCTTTTCCAACACCTTACCTACAACCGAAGTAAGGCTCACTGGCCTATAATTATCAGGGTTGTCCCGACTCCCCTTTTAAACAAGGGAACAACATTTGCTATCCTCCAGTCTTCTGGCACTACTCCTGTCGACAATGATGACATAAAGATCAAAGCCAAAGGCTCTGCAATCTCCTCCCTGGCTTCCCAGATATAAATCCCATCTAGCCTCGGGAATTTATTTATTTTCAGATCTTCTGAAATTGCTAAAACCTCCTCTTTGTCAACCTCAATCCCATCTAATCTTGTAGCCTATATTTCAGTATTCTCACTAACACTGCCCTCTACCAATGTGAATACCGATGAAAAGTATTCAATAAGCACTTCCTCATGTCCTCAGATTCCACACACAACTTTCGACTATTATCTTTGATTGGCCCTAATCTTACTCTAGTCATTCTTTTATTCCTGACATACCGATAGAAGACCTTAGGGTTTTCCTTTATCCTAACCGCCAACAACTTCTCATGTCCCCTCCTGGCTCTTCTTAGCTCTCTCTTTAGATCTTTTCTGGCTAACTTATAACTCTCCAGCCTCCTAGCTGAGCCTTCACGCCTTATCCTAACATAAGCCTTCTTCTTCCTCTTGACAAAAGCTTCAACTTCTTTGGGAAACCATGGCTCCATCTCTCGACAACCACCTCCCTGCCTGATGGGTATATGCTTATCAAGAGCCCGCATGATCCTTGAATGAGCTTCACATTTCAAGTGTGTGCATCCCCTGCAGTTTCCTTCCCCACCCTCTGCATCCTAAATCTTGCCTAAACACATCACAATTGCCTTTCCCCCAGTTATACCTCTTTCCCTGTATTACATACCTAACCCTGGAAAGGCTTTTGCCAGAAACGTCGATTTTATTGCTCCTCGGATGCTGCCTGAACCGCTGTGCTCTTCCAGCACCACTAATCCAGAATCCACATACCTAACCCTGCCTATTGCTATTGTAAACGTAACTGAATTATCGTCACTATCGCCAAAGTGCTCACCTACTCTTCTCAACATCTAGATTCAGGATTATGTGTTTCATAAAGATCACTGCATATTTTTATATTCCAATGGATATAGGCCCAACCTACTCAAACTTTCAACGTGCACATTTGTGCACTCCATCTTAGTTCAGGTACTCTGAGAATAACTGTGAACTCTCATTTACTACTCTAATCTCTCAGCAAAATGCAGCAATCTGAAGTTGAAAGATTTCATTAGTGTCAGGTCAAGGTTCTATCTAACAGGTGAATGGAGCATCCACATATATACACATTAGGTAAATATAGTCCCAGAGGGTAAGGGGTGGTGCAAGGGAATGGCTATGCTCTGGTCTATCACATTACAGATAGCAGACATCCAACTGCCTTCTACACATTACACGCTTCCTCCAGCACAGCTAGGTTCACAGAATTCCTACAGTGTGGAAACAGGCCCTTCAGCTGCTTGTCAATATATCTTTGAAAACTTACGCAAGTTTGTAGATCGAGAAATGACAGGGTAATAGAAATCAGCTGGAAAGAAAATCACAACACAGATGATCACAACACAGATTATCACACACAGATGATCTGACTCGTTCTGTGGACCACTGCATCAAAAGAGTTTTATAAAATCATAAGGGGCATGGATGAGGCGAATAGCCAAGGTCTTTTCCCCAGGGTAGTGGAGTCCAAAACTAGAGGGTGTAGTTTTAAGGTGAGATGGGAAAGATCAAAAAGGGACATAAAAGGCAACGTTTTCATGCAGAGGATGGTGCGTGTCTAAAATGAGCTTCCAGATGTGGTGGGGGCAATGCTGGAAATAGGAATGATGGGTATAACTGAAAATCAAACTGAACACCGAAAATCGAAAATGCACAAGAGGCCAGAAATGGAGGTACAGCTCTGTCATGTGAGTATGGTGATTAACGGTAAGTTGGTGTACTGCTCCTAACATCAGGGAGCAATGCTGTATCAGTCCTGTTTCCAGCAGCACCACTCCTCACCTTTTACAAAGTAACTGGTGTCAGGTTCACAGCTTGGGACACAGGGACCTGAAAGCGGGATCTCTTGCTCCAGTTGCTCATGAGTAAAGTTGTACCATCCTAACCATCTGTTATCTAGCACCATCTTGTTAAGAATAGTTTGATAACTTTCTCCAATGTGAAACAGTAGAAAATCCATGCCTGAATATACATCAACATAAGCCCCCTTTGACTGGATATCAAAACTGACAAGCACCGAGCCCCAGCTTGAGTCTCTGAACTGTGATATTGTATCCGAGCACACTCTCAGGAAATGTTGGCCCTTAAACAGCGAAGGGAACGTTAAAAGTGAACAAAACAGATATTGTAGAGTGAAACAATTAGAACTTGAATCAATAAATATGAACTAAAAATGTCTGCAAATATTACCACATAATTTCCATATCAACAGTACTTTATCTATTTTGCACGTCAATTATACAAAATATGACTGAACAGAGGATGCTAAATCATCGCCAATGAACTACCCAATTCAGAACTATGTTATAGCACCTCAGCAAGCTTACTCTGGCAAAAGAATCACATCTTTGCCACTGTGAAGGGTGAGAACAGCTAGACATGGGAGCACCACCGCTCCAAAGATTCCTTCCAAGTTACACATGTTCCTGACAGACCTATTTGTTCATTCTGAAGAAGGCTTGTCTCACCACAGATGCTGCCAAACCTGTTGTGATTCTCCAGGACTTTGTTTTTATTGCAGATTTCCAACATACACAATATTTTGTTTTTATTATAGACATATATCATTTGTGCTTTACCACAACTCTAACACTACTATTGCAGGGGGAAAGGTGAAGAATTAAGGGGGGTGTGGGAAGGGGTAGGAGGTAGCAACATTGATGGGGGGGGGGTGGGTGGGAAAGGAGGTAGCTGCAAGGTGAGGGAAGGGAAATGTGGCTGCAAAGGAGACAAATAGTTTTAAACTTATCAACAACGAAATATTTAATTACCCTCGGAAAAGTTGAAGACATAGAGGTAATGAATTCCTGGAAAATAAAGGTGAAACCTTAAGTTTAAGGCTACACAAGATCAATAGTTACAAGTTGGGGAAGAATGTAGTGGATTATATTGTCACAAACGTGGAATTGTTACATTTAATTTTGAGACTGAGGTTGGATACGTTCTGAATATGGTTAAAATGTTCCAAGTTTATGATTGCGATGAAAAGGCAATAACTGCCAATGTACCACATGGAAAACAAAGCTTTCATCTTCTCAGGGCAAGTGGGGATGATCAGTAAATATCACTCTCATCAGTGACATCTACATCATAAAACTAACTTAAAAAAAGATTTATTATTTTCTTTGTTCATTTACTGTAATGGCTTTTCCTTTGTAGATGTAACGATCAGTTAGTTTAGGGTAGAAAAGAACTTTCAATGCAAACTTATTTCAACGCAAATGTTGACTTTGCCAATTTAAAAATCATGGTCTCCTGGAATTAATGCTTTCCTTGAGTGCTATGGCTTTAAGTTTAATGCAGAGTTGATAACTGAGGAGATTGATGAATTCTTCTAATTCTGCTTCTATACAAGTCCAACAACCACTGATGTGAACACAATACCAAGGCATTGTTATTATATAGCTGCATCAGAAAGTTAATTAGTTTGCAAGAATGAAAAAGTAGCCCCATAAAATCATAAAGCAGACCAGGAGAAAATTTCAAGAGGAGCCCTCGAATATTTTGACATAGGGCCAAGCTCAAGTGTAGAGCTGGTTGCATGATATGAACAACCAGATTGTGTGCAATCACCTGACAACGCCTGCTAGTAAAGTCCATCAAAATGGAACCTGCTCTTTTGAATGGTATTTTTAAATAGAGGCATAGAGTACAAAAATGCAGTTTTCGGAACCTATATAAAAGAATTCACCCACATTGTGACAAGGGTTTCCAATTCTGCTTCCAGTTGGTTAGAGATCCCGCCCCTCCCTAGACACCCCCCACCCCCCACTCCCTAACCCCCACAACACACACTTGACATCTACGGCCAGCAACAGAAGCAAATAGAACAGAAGAGATGGCTAATCCACATTGCCCTAGGATGACCAGATTCCAGGACTTACTGAGATCCACAAGCAGCCCCCTGGATGTCAGCTGTCCCCAGGGAATGGCATTCACTTCTCGGAGTCAGGAATTGGTGGGATCAGGCCCTGCTCCAAAGTCAAAGGGCTTCCTGATGAAGGGCTTATGCCCAAAACGTCGATTCTCCTGCTCCTCGGATGCTGCCTAACCGGCTGTGCTTTTCCAGCATCACACTGATCTCCAGCATCTGCAGTCCTCACTTTCTCCTGCTTCAGAGTTCCCAGCACAAAATCCAGGCCAACATACCAAGGCTGCACTGAGGGAGTGCCCCTGTTAGAAGTGCTGTCTCTCAGATGAGACATTAGAGCAAGAACTGGTTTCACTCTCAGGGGTATATAAATGATTAACCCGTAAGACTCACAGAGAAGGCAAGGTCAGCCTGGTGTCCTGGCCAATAATTGTACCCTAACCAATACCAACACAGAATATCTGGTATCACCACAAAGCTATCAATGGGAGCTTCCTGGTCACAAATTAACTGCAGGGTTTCCAACATGACAACAGCGATCACACTGTAAGAAGTACTTTAAATGTTGGCAAAGAACACAGAGACTTCCAGAGGTCACAGAAGGTGCTATAAAAAGACAAGTTTAGTCTTTTAATCTGTTTTAGGTGGCACTGATCATTTTTATACACAGGGTAAGGAGGCTAGACCGTGCTTATCTTGTCAGCAACAAAATTAACAGTAAAAATCCCTGAGAATCCAGCAGAGCCCAGGATGGGGACAATACCCAATGAGCTCATGTACTGACCTTGCTGCTAGGAGCAGACATGTTGCGGTCACTACCCACCCATGTTGAGCAGTTGGATGGGCACTACAGCATTTGTCCCCTGATGCACTCCGCCTCGATCTGTTCCTCACTGCGAATATGCATCTGCACCACCTTTGGGGTCAGGTTCACCCTCCGGGCCACCCCTTCCTGCTCGAGCACAGTCGCGGGCATATGGCACAAGATCCCACAACCTGTTAAGATCAATCAGAAACACACACACACACATCACTCACCGGATCCTGAAGAGTTCAGCTTCTTTTAAAAAAGAAAAATTGTAGTCAGTGCTGGAGAAAACGGCCCCTGGTTACATTCCAAACAACAACACAACTTTACTTATGGAGCACATTCAACACAGGAAAATGTCCCAAGGTGTTTCACATGAGCAGAATTTGACACTGAGCCACATCAGGAGATATTAGGATAGATGAGCAAATTCCCGCTCAACAAGATAGGCTTTAAGGAGCTGTGCGACCGAAGAAGCAAAGGCAGAGGAATTGAGTCTGAGACATTAGGCCCAGGCAACTGAAGCTACATCCATCGATGGTACAGCAATAATATCGTGGGGTGCACAAGAGGACAGAACTGGAGGGAGAAAGAGTTCCACCTTTACGTTGGATCCCAATATTTTTAAATTCTAAATGTAGACAGACTTTCTCTCCCTCTTCAACTTGCTGTCACTCTGGGTATCTGAAACCACAAGTTCAACATCTAGTCTGGTGAAATTACCACCCTCTGAGCAAGAATGGATATTTCAACTCTCACCCACCTCTTCTGCAATGCCGGTTTAGAGATAAAGGCAGTCTCAGCTGGGAATTCCATCTCTGGACTATGCCGTGTCCTCATCCCTTATCCAAACTCAAACAAGGGCATGTGTCAATTTTGGGTGGATTGGAGGGTGGAAACATGGCTGAAATCTGAACAAGGGACAACTTTCAGCTAGAAAAATCTCTGACATTTTGGGATTGCTGGACCTATTCCTTAACCATGAGGCTATAATCCCCATAACTCAAAAACTCAATGTGTGAAATCACAGTAATATCCAGAGCAGTTTCACAGTCAGGTAACTCACATTCTTAAGAGCAGAACAAAAGGGAAGTCCACAGATCAACCCCATACCTCCTGAGACTGAGGTCCATCCCTCAGGCCACAGCTTCGTTTCCTGATTGTCTTCAGATGAAGAGTTTTCTTTGTTTGAAGACTGACGCTTGCGTTTCAGTGAAAGTGTGCTGCAGTTCTTCAGGTATCTGAGGAGGAAGTCACACAGTGACTGAGCTTGTTGGGTTCACTGATGCTTTCATCCATTGTTCAGACCACATCAGTCACGTGACCATTCCTGACAGTTCAAAGTGTGGGGTCAGAGAGTGAGCAAGGGTCTATTGGAGCAAAACCCCATCTTTGGCTCTCGATGTAGAGTGGGCTTTTCCAACCAAAGCTCAGTTCACAGCTACATAGGATGGGAACTGGTATTGGGAGGCTTGGACAGGGAGGTCAGTACATCTTCACGATGTTCCCCACCCTGACACTCATGAATAGAAAGAGTCACACTTGAAAAACATATCCCAATTCACATTATTCCAACCAACATTCCAAGAGGTCTTACATAGTAAACAAAATCACTGGTATTCAGAAGCAAAATATGATTGTGACTTGACTAGTTGGAGGGTACTGAGGCAAACTCCAATTCTTGTGTTACCCCCTAACCCTTAGGGATGGCATGATATGGTATATTGACCCACGCTGGTTTTCCAAACTGAAACCAGCCAACTATCGGGCCCTGTCACATGACAATGAAATCGACACAGTTGAAGTGCTGGTAGGCTGGGAGTTTCTGCTGAATTTTGACAAGGTTCCCTCTGATTGTCCCAACATCTTCTTCCACTGATGTCTGTGGGGTGTTCTCGGAAACCATCTCACGTCCTTCTGTGAAGGAACGTTTAATTATATAAAAACCTCATGGGAAGCACATTGAGGACAAGCTTTGCTTCAATCCAATGGCATTCTATTGACAACATGCAGGATCAGGGAATGAGTCATTGTCACTGGCTCTTCCCTGTGGAGGCAATGGGGTGGGACACAGCCATGGCAGCAGACTTCAGAGAAGGAAGGGTTTCAAGAAATAATGGGTGGGTATGGCTGTGAAATTTCAAATACAGATCTGTTTATATCGCCTCAGGCTGCCCCAATGTGTCTATAGGCTGATGAATTATTTTGGCAACAAGGAGTCAATTTGTGTACAGCAAGTTCCCACAAACAGCAATGTGAGAATGCCCAGATATTATGTTTTAGAGACTTTTGCAGAGGGTTCTTGTTTGCCTGTTACAGCAGGGATAACTGCCCTACTCTTCTTCAAACAACACCAATGGATCTTTGAGATCGACCTGGAAGAGCAAACAAGGCTTTAGTTTAACTTCTTGTCTGAAACATAGCATCTTCAACTACGCAGCCCTCTCAGTCCAGCACTGAAGAGCCAGCCGTGGTGTTCTGCTCAGATCTCTGGAGAGAGATTTAAACCCATGTTCTCTGACTCAAACATGAGAGAGAATAACCAACCCAGCCATACCTCAAATTTCAAAATCCTGTTGATTGCAGGAGTAGGGTAAACTCCACGGACTTTTTAAGAGATTCACAGTTTAGCAAGCTCAGAAGGACTGAGTTAAGAGATGTATGCGATGGGTTTTGGGGAACTCCTATGTTCTTTCTGAAAGAAAGCCGAGGAATGGGCTTACCAGCCTTCCGTACCTGTATCAAACTTTGAAGAAATTAATGTGTTATCACCTTCAGCTTAGGAACGGAATGTTCAGAAGATAAATGGCCAGACTAATGTGGATTAAAGACAAACAGAAAAGGAAGATAGTGGCTGGAAATAAAGGTTTCGCAGCCTTGGTTTAAAAGGTATAAGGAGTAAGCAGTGTTTCAATGGTTTAGAACTCAGTACAAAAGTATTCAAGTCAAACATAAAATACACATTCTCCAACTTAGCATTCCCTCCTCAGCCTGGTATGACATTGTACCCAGTCCCCTGACTATCCACTCTTCCTGGTATCACACGGTCTCCTGTCCCCTCTACAACTCACTCAGGATGTTACCACGGTACCTGTGTAGTCCTCTGGTGTGATTACTTCTGAGTCTCTATACAAGGCAGTCGGTCGCTCCTCTTAGTCCTGTTCATATCAGCACAGACCTGCTGAAGGCTGACCTGAAGAACCAAAGAGAAAACAGCAGCCCTGAACTCAAACACTCCTAACCACCAGACACAGCATGACACATGTATTTCTGGGGATTTCATTAGAGGCTCCCAGCTCCAAACAGTTAAACAACTTGTCTGCTTCAGTAATTAAAAACAAAACAAAAATGCCACAAATTTTTAAACCCAATTCTTCTCCTTGCGCTGTCCACAATCATATGCAGAGAATAGATCTTGGGAGATCTCTGAGACTTCAGGGAAACTGGAGAGGGTTGGCAATGACTACACATAGATGATGAAGTCAATGGCCACTGAATTTGATTGCCATAATGAATGCAGTTACTAAGACCCTTTCAAGTCAGAAATCTCTGATGAAGAACCATCATCAAGCTGAAGTGTTAACTCCGTTTCTCTCCCTTCATATGCTACCAGACCTGCTGAGTTTCTCCAATATTCTCTTCCTTTATTTCAGGTCAGAGAAGACTTGGGGTTAAGGCTGTGGCCAGGAATATGAAGCTGCAATTTTTATTGACTGCCTGTCACCAGATGGCAGAGAGCACAGATGGTCATATGGCCCCCACTAGTGGCAGACAACCACTACTGCAGCTGCTGGCTACACAATTGGCACAAGCGTCAGAGGGCGCAGGAGGGAACTTTTATTTCCAAGTGCAGCAACTTGTTAAGATTGAAATGTCTGGCTGGGAAGATGGTGGAAGCAGGTTTACTAACTGTGAAAAGGCAATGAAGTAAGTGTTCGAAGCAGAACATTTTACAGCACTGTGAGGAGGAGCAGGGACGTGGAACTGGACAGGTACAAAAGACTGAATTGTGTTTTCTGAGCTGTGTCCATCTATGATTAATCCCACTTCCCCCACGGATCCAAAGCTAATTTGGTCATCCAAAACCATTAGCAGCAGGTCTGAGCCCATTGACTTGAATGAATAGAACACCAAACTATTTGCTGGTGATGAGAGGACAGGCATCAAACATTAAACAGTAGTTACCTGCTGTTCTCTCTGCACTACCTCTGTGTAGCACCCATTGTTATCACGGGAGTAAGCTATGCTGAGGAAATGCTCGTGAGAAGCATTGCTACCCAGGCTTCCATATCCATTGGAGCAGTCATTGGGCACTAGCTGTAAGAGGGAAGGGGGAGCGGCTTCAGTTATCGCGTCATACGGCATGGACACTGACCATTAAGTCCAACTCGTCTGTGCCAACCAGACATCCCAATCTGACTGAGTCCCGTTTGCCAACATTGACCCATATCCCTCTAAAATCTTCCAAATGTGTACCCATCCGTATGCCTTTTAAATGTTGTCATTGTATAAATGAATGACTGATTTATTATCACATACATCTTGCGGGTACAGCGAAAAAAGTGTTGAATCATCACAATCCAGCACCATTTTGATTTACAATTAGGATGAAAAGAAATTACTTAACTTCTGTTCAAATTGGGGTCTCAAGCACAGGTTCAGGGCACAGTCTCTGCAAAGTGTTCCAGTCCTCAGGGAGCCCCGCTCTAGGAACAGCAATGCTGATGTTGATGCCCCAGGAGACCTTGGCCCTGCTGCTGCCGCGTCTCACTGACCCCACCAAGAGACCCTGCTTTGGGCACCAACTCCACCAAGAGTCCTTGCTTCGGGCACCGACACCACCAAGAGACACTGCTTTGGGCACCAACTCCACCAAGAGTCCCAGCTTCGGGCACCGACCCCACCAAGAGTCCCGGCTTCGGGCACGGACACCACCAAGAGACCCTGCTTTGGGCACCGACCCCACCAAGAGTCCCAGCTCTGGAGTACCCTCCTGCACCACCTCCACAAGCAGTTGAGGTTTGTAACCTAAAGGACTCATGGAGGGGGAGACCCCAAAAATGTTTTGCTTTTGTAGCAGGTTGCTATGAGCTGAAAGGCCAATGAATGCAAATTCAGTGCTAACCAGGGAATTGGCTGAACAGTTGAATGGGAGAAATATTCTGATTACTGGCGAAGAGCAAGGATTGGGACTAATTATATCGGTCTTTCCAAGGTCTCACACAGACACCATGGGCCAAATGTCTGCCAGTCTGTACTGAGCAAATCTTCCAAATGAAACCAGCGATGGACAGTGAAAACAAATTCTTGATTGCTGCTGGATAAGTCTTTTGTGACTGGGTCAGAAGTCCAAACACACTTTTCTTACATTGGTAAGCCCTTTCTGAAAACGGAGCTGAGGTTTTGCATGTGACTTTTTTTCAGGCTCCATGCTTCCATGTTGGCTATTCGTCCACACCAGACATTGCAGATGAGGTAATCCCGTCCTTAATGTAGACCAAGGTGCAGAAAGCCTGGCCAACGTGGGAGTGAACCTGGGACTCTCACGGCTTGAATGGCTCAGTATGATACCAGGCAAAAAGTGGAATCAATTAAACACAACTTACCCTCATGGGCTGCCCAAACCTCAATCAATAGAACTATCTGTCAATGTGGAGGATGAAACAAGAACCTATTTATGTAAAAACTCAGCAGGTCTGGCAGCATCTGTGGACAGAAAGTAGAATTAATATTTTGGGTTCTGAATGTTCAGAAAGAGTGTCACTGGACCCAAAATGTTAACTCTGCTTTCTCTCCGCAGATACTTCCAGACCTGCTGAGTTTTTCCAGCAATTTCTGGTTTTGTTCCCAATTTCCAACATCAGCAAGTCTTTGGTCTTTTTATTTTACTATGTAGTGCTTTTAATATAGCAAACCATTCCAAGGTGCCTCTCAGCAATATTATCAGATTAAAACTAAGATAGTTAGAACAAAAGTTGTGCAAAAGCTTTTAAGAGACATTTTGAAAAGGTGGAGAAGGAGAGAGGAAGGTTTGCAGAAAGAATTCCAGCATGGGACCCTGTGGACTGAAGGAAGTGAGGGGAAGAAACAAAAAGGTCAGAATTGGAGGATTCAGGGTTATAGGACTGGAGGTGGTTCCGGAAATAGGGACGAGCAAGGCCAAGGAGATGGATAAATCAATGAAATTCCATACAACATTGTCAATCATTGCCCACTTCCAGCAGTACAATGGATCACACACTGGATCTCCCAGCACAAACTGAACTTTACATCAACACCTAGTAAACCATAGAGACAGAGAGTTTGCACAGGGCTATGAATGGGCTCAAGTGTTGTTCAAATGTTCCTGGGACTGACCTATAGCAGCAGTCTGTGGATCTGTTTCTGCAGCTCCTTGATCTCCTTGTAGACGTGAGGCATTTACAGGTTGTCAGTTGCAAACACATCTTCATTCAGCGGAGTCCTGAACAGAGTACAAATAATCAGCACCTTGTATGAATTAACAAGAACACCATTTAAACACAACCACAAACAGACATTTCATAATTCTTGGCCAAGACGGATCTCAGTGAGAAAGATGCATTTCCTATATCCAAAACAAGGAAGTTAAGGATAGTGTTAAACTGAAGGAAACACTTGCAAAGTCTGCAAAGATTATTGGTAGGTCAGAGAATTGGACTGACTTTAAAAAAAAAACAGCAACAAATGATTAAAAGGACAATAAAGGCAGAGAGGAGAGGAAGAGAGAAAGCTGGCTAATAATATAAAAGCAGATAGTGCGAGTTTCTACAAGTATTTGAATAGGGAGAATAACAAAAGTGAGTGTTCCTCTTTCAGAAAAGGAGTCTAGGAAATTGCTAATGGACAACAAAGAAATGGTGGAGGTTTTGAACAGGAATTGTGAGTTTGTTTTCATGGTAGAAGACTTGGAAAACTTCCCAAAGATAATTGAAAATCAAGAGCTGATAGGGAGGGATCAACTCAAAACAATCCCCAGGAGAAAGTCTTTAGGAAAACAACTGAACCTAAAAGGGCAACAAACCCCTGTGACAAGACAGCTTACATTCCAGGGTGGAGTAAAAGTGGGAGTTGTTGAAAATGTGTTGCTGGTTAAAGCACAGCAGGTTAGGCAGCATTTCCTATTCCTTGGATGTTGCCTAACCTGCTGTGCTTTAACCAGCAACACATTTTCAACTGTGATCTCCAGCATCTGCAGACCTCATTTTTTACCTGGAGTAGAAGTGGGAGCACAGAAAGAAGATGTACTAGTTATCATCTTCTCATATCCTTAGATTCTGGAAAGATTGGTTTGGAAAAAAGCAAATGTTTTTTCTTTATTTTTATTCATTCATGGGATGAGGGCGTTGCTGGCTCGGCAGCATTTATTGCCGATTGCTAATTGTCCAGAGGGCAGTTGAGAATCAACTAGATTGCTGTGGGTCTGGAATCATGTGTAGTCCAGACCAGGTAAGGACGGCAGATTTCCTTCCGCACTGGACACTAGTGAAACAAATGGGTTTTTCCAACAATTGGCAAACATTAAGGAGGTGGAAAGCAAATAAACCAAAGGTTAGTTCACGTAATATCTGACAAAGGGAGGTTAAGAGAATCCATTATTATCTAACATACTTAGAAAATCATGATGTAACCAGGCAGTGTCAACAGGACTTTGAGAACAGGGAAGTTATGTTTAGAGAATTTTGAGGAGGTCATATTCACACTGGATAAAGGGGAACTGGTAGATGTGGTTTACTTGGATTTCCAAAACAAATATATTGAGAGATTAAGTGAATGAGCTTAAAAATGTGTTGTTGGAAAAGCGCAGCAGGTCAGGCAGCATCAAAGGAGCAGGAGAATCGACATTTCAGGCATAAGCCCTTCTTCAGGAATGAGGAGGGTGTGCCAAGCAGGTTAAGATAAAAGGTAGGGAGGAGGGACTTGGGGGAGGGGCGTTGGGAATGCGATAGGTGGAAGGAGGTTAAGGTGAGGGTGATAGGCAGGAGAGGGGGTGGGGGCGGAGAGGTCGGGAAGAAGATTGCAGGTCAAGAAGGCGGTGCTGAGTCTGAGGGTAGGGACTGAGAAAAGGTGGGGGGAGGGGAAATGAGGAAGCTGGAGAAATCGGCATTCATCCCTTGTGGTTGGAGGGTGCCTAGGCGGAAGATGAGGCGCTCTTCCTCCAGGTGTCGTGTTGCTATGGTCTGGCGATGGAGGAGACCAAGGACCTGCCTGTTCTTGGTGGAGTGGGAGAGGAAGTTAAAGTGTTCAGGTGTTCAGCGACGGGGCAGTTGGGTTGGTTGGTGCAGGTGTCCCAGAGGTGTTCTCTGAAACGTTCCGCAAGTAGGTGGCCTGTCTCCCCAATGCATAGGAGGCTACATCGGGTGCAGTGGATGCAGTAAATGATGTGTGTGGAGGTGCAGGCGAATTTCTGACAGATATGGAAGGATCCCTTGGGGCCTTGGAGGAAAGTGAGGGGGGAGGTGTGGGCGCAGGTTTTGCATTTCTTGCGGTTGCAGGGGAAGGTGCTGGGAGTGGAGGTTGGGTTGGTGGGGGGTGTGGATCTGATGAGGGAGTTGCGGTGGGAGTGGTCTTTCTGGAACGCTGATAGGGGTGGGGAGGGAAATATATCCTTGGTGGTGGGGTCTGTTTGGAGGTGGCAGAAATGATGAAGGATGATACGATGTATCTGGAGGTTGGTGGGGTGGTAGGTGAGGACTAGTGGGGTTCTGTCCTGGTGGCAATTGGAGGGGCGGAGTTCAAGGGCGGAGGAGCGGGAAGTGGAGGAGATGCGGTGGAGAGCATCGTCAACCATGTCTGAGGGGAAATTGCGGTATTTGAAGAGGGAGGCCATCTGGGTTGTTCAGTGTTGGAATTAGTCCTCCTGAGAGCAGATGCGGCGAAGGCGAAGGAATTGGGAATATGGGATGGCATTTTTACAGGGGGCAGGGTGGGAGGAGGTGTAATCTAGGTAGCTGTGGGAGTCAGTCGGTTTATAGTACAGCTACCTAGGTTACATCTAGGTAGGGAGTATCTGCGCCCACACCTCTCCCCTCACTTCCCTCCAAGGCTCCAAGGGATCCTTCCATATCCGCCACAAATTCATCTGCACCTCCACACACATCATTTACTGCATCCGCTGCACCCGATGTGGCCTCCTATATGTTGGGGAGACAGGCCGCCTACTTGCGGAACGTTTCAGAGAACACCTCTGGGACACCTGCACCAACCAACCCAACCGCCCCATGGCTGAACACTTTAACTCCTCCTCCCACTCCTCCAAGGACATGCAGGACCTTGGCCTCCTCCATCGCCAGACCATAGCAACACGACGCCTGGAGGAAGAGTGCCTCATCTTCCGCCTAGGCACCCTCCAACCACAAGGGATGAATGCAGATTTCTCCAGCTTTCTCATTTCCCCTCCCCCCACCTTGTCTCAGTCCCAACCCTCAGACTCAGCACCACCTTCTTGACCTGCAATCTTCTTCCCAACCTGTCTGCCCCCACCCCCTCTCCGGCCTATCAACCTAACCTCCTTCCACCTATCGTATTCCCAACGCTCCTCCCCCTAAGTCTCTCCTCCCTACCTTTTATCTTAGCCTGCTTGGCACACCCTCCTCATTCCTGAAGAAGGACTTATGCCCGAAACATCGATTCTCCTGCTCCTTTGATGCTGCCTGACCTGCTGCGCTTTTCCAGCAACACATTTTTAAGCTCTGATCTCCAGTATCTGCAGTCCTCACTTTCTCCTAGATTACGTGAATGGCCCATTTGTAACACTCTGGCTGAAGACAGTCTCTGAGATTCGTCATGATAAGACAGAACACTAGCCTGACTCACTTTAAGTCGAAGAGTATGGTGCTGGAAAAGCACAGCCAGTCAGGCAGCATCCAAGGAGCAAGGATGCCTACCTTGAAGTTCTCCTCCTGCCTCTACAAGGATCTCAGTGAGCCTCTCTCTCACCACACCCCACTGGTTGTCTCCTACCTCTCTGTCCCCTTGGGCCACAAGCCTCATTCCCGGTGAAGGGCTTATGCTCAAAACATCAATTCTCCTGCTCCTCAGATGCTGCCTGACCAGCACCACATTCTTTGACTCTGATCTCCAGCATCTGCATCCTCACTTACTCCTGATTCACCTTTAGGGACTGTGAAAAATTCTATATCTTCGTTCCTTGCTAAACTCCTTGCTAAAATTACATCGAGCAGTAAGTGAATCTGTGGATTGGGACAGAGCACTCAAGGATCGATCCCCTTTCTGTACAGCAGTGAAGTTTCACTTAGTACCCAGAACAAGAGCCAACTCAATAGCGAGCATCAGCTCAGAGTCAAAACGTTGTAGGCTCATGGAGACACCAAACCAGATAACCCATCACTTCACTGAAATACTGAGGGAGTGCTGCATGATCAATGGTGCTATCTTTCAGGAGCCATGTTAAAAATATATCTGAGGAAGGGCTAGGCTGTTCTCCTGGTTCCCTGGACAGCACTCACCCTTCAAGAAAATCACTTACTCCTTGTGGGATCCTGTGGTGCACAGATTGCTGCTGGGCTTAAACCATAAAAGCATTGTGACTCCAGCTGAATGAGTACTTCAGGAATGATGTACCTTCGAACATCCCAAGGATGCTAAAGATATGACAGAAATGAAAGTCTTTCTTTCTTCTGCGATATATGGTTAGGCAGGAGTGGAAAGGCCAGGACACTAGCTCATTTACACCCAGTGAGTGCAGCTCGAAAGCATGCTCGTAAGTAATGGATGACAGGAGGGTGAAGCCTTGAGTAGTTGCACTGCCTGTTAAGATGCCCACTTTGGGCATACAGATGAAATATAGCTGGTACCTTGCAATTGTGGTTGCCTCAGAACCTGGCCTTTGCTGGGCAGATGGTGGAGAAACTTTCATGTCTCAGGATCAAACTGTACATCAAATGCCTCAGTGGCATGCTTAGTGACAGAAATCTGGATTAAACCTTTTTCAAGTCAAAATACCAAGAATATTTAACGCACAAACAGCTTTTTTGACAGTTGAATAAAAGCCATATCTTGACCTGTATCAATCACTTGCCTTATGGATCAATGATTTACCAATTTGATGTCACAAGTGGGATTTAGGATATCCAGACTGTAACACAAAGTGACGCAAGTAGACATTGATGTAGAACCACAAGAGGAAAACTGAAGCACTGTGGGTGTCAGAGCGGAGGGTGGGATTAGGCAGGGACAACTTGCATGACCACTGGGGAGAGGTGCCAGAGGGCTGCCTACATTAGCAAAGAGAAACAGTAACCGCTCTTCTCAAACCACGTAAGCTAACCCAACCGTTTTGATATGGATAGAAAGCATTAGCAGCCTGTCGTCTGGATGCAAATACAGAAGGATCGATGTTCCAAGCAGGTTCTGGGGCAGGGAGCCTGAAGGTGACACAGCTCTGAGGAAAAACAAGCAGCTCTGTTACAGGATCACTGCCACATAGGTTCAGATGTACAAACATATGCATGGCTGCTCACGCACCACATGTGGACTACCTCTCGCACACGCACCAACTGCACTTCAAACACACTAACCGTGTACACATATGCACTCTCATATGCAACTAATGTGCTCTCACATGCACTAATCCAGCTGGCTCAGAGCTATGCACTGGACAGGTTGGACTAAGGGATCAGTTTCCATGCTGTACATCTCTATGACTCTATGCACTCTCACATGCAACTAGTGCATACTGAACTGCACAGGTGCACACTGAATTAAACAGTCAGTTTCTCAGAGTACTGCAGGACCCTTGACTAATCTGGCCTTGAAGTGAAGTGGAATTGCACAGCTGCACTGAACAGTCAACACAGAGTAACCTCTCACAAGCAGGATGTATGAAGGAAGGGCACAGCCCTGTCTAATATAAACCCATTATTGATGTTCAGCAAAACACACTCAGGGGAGTGGGTCGTTGTGAAAATCTTCTTCTCCACTGGAGTCTTTGGGGCTGTTTTTGGGGCAATTTATAAGATGCACTGCAGTAACTCACAAAGACTCACTGCTTAAATGCACGATGACTGCTACCTAGAAGGACAAGAGCAACAGACGCATGGGCCCATCACCACCAACAAAGCTCTCCTCCGGCCACACCATCCTGATGTGGAACTATAAGACTCTTTCTTCAATAATACTAGATCAGAACTCCATTCCTCACAGCACAGTGCTGTCCCGACACCTCCTTGGGAAGCTCACCATCACCTTTGAGAGCAAGTAGGAATGGGAATCGAATACCCAATGATGCTTAATTTTCTCATGAATGAATACATTAAAATAAGTTGGCTTTATGCAGATGTTTTTCTCGAGTGTGTTTCACTCTCCTGTCAGGGAATGTTATGGATCAGACCAAACCCTTTCAAAATATATTAAAGTAGCTTGAATCCTAACTTTTTCTTATTTACATTGCTATCCAGATGCAATTCAATTGGTCAAAGTACTTGACTTTATGCAAAACACATTATTTTTACACTATGGTTAAAATACAGACAAAATAAAAATAAAAGAATTAGTTAAACTCTATTGAAATGCTTAACAAAATAAACTAACTAATGGTTCCAAAATAGTAACACCCCACAACGCACTCTTGGCAAAGGCAAATTAAGTAAAATAGATTGTCTCACAGGCAATTCTAGCAGCAGAAAGAAAACCGTAGATGTAACAGAGAAAGAAATAACAGCTTCCATATCCAGCTTCAAGACCCCAGCAACTGCTGAAAGCTAAAACTAAAAATTCTGGTTCTGTGGAAGCTCAACCACACCCATTCAGGCTGCTTTTATCGTTAAAATTAAAACCCAAGGGCTCACAAGCTATTTACATTATTGCCTTTGAGCAGGCTTCTCCACACCTCTGTCTCAACCTATCTTCAGATAAAAAATATACATCTTAAACCATAGTGTCGTCAAAGGGAACAAAGCTTTCTTTCAATCACTCCTCTTATTCCGAATTTTCTCACCACAAAATAAGGTTATTCATCCTATCATGCCAATGCAAGCTCTTTGAAAGAGCTGTGCAAATCATCCCATGTGTCCTGCTCTCTCCCATTGCCTTGCAAAGTTGTCCTTTCACTATTTATCTGTGTGTTGAATTCAGGGCAGGTCCATTTAACACTTGGAGCCTTTGCCACCCTACCTGATTCGACAAAAGAAACATTTCACTTCTGAGAAATGAAATGATGGAGCTCCTGGAGAAAGATGAAAAGGAAAGTCAATTCTGTGACCATAAAAATAAAATCAGTCTAGAACTCAAGTACAAAGTAATCCTATCTCCTATCCAGCAACACTTCAACGGAAACACATGGTCTATAAATATTCCCACCTCTTGTGGTGTTAATTCTGAGTGTTTGGCTAAATGGGATGAGACAGCTCACTGCATTGTAATCATGATTTGGAGACTGGGGTGTACAAAGTTAAACATCACCCAACACCAGGTTATAGTCCAACAGGTTTAATTGGAAGCACACTAGCTTTCGGAGCGACACTCCTTCATTAGGTGGTACCACCTGACGAAGGAACGTCGCTCCGAAAGCTAGTGTGCTTCCAATTAAACCTGTTGGACTATAACCTGGTGTTGGGTGATTTTTAACTTCGTTGTAACCAGCAGTGAGTGGATAAAGCGCCACTTCTGGAGGAAGAACAAACAGCACTTGTTCAGCATCATCTGTTGATTTTATTTGACTTGTGGTAAACCCCAGAAACAACCTCAAGCATCTTCATAGAATCCTAACGTTGGGCCATTTGGCCCATCTTCTTTATCCCGACAACTGAACTATAACCCACAGGATGGCTCAGCTTCAGCTGGTGTCACCCTCAGCTAAATCGCAAACATTCCCATCCAATGAAATGACGCAAAGGTCATTGTCAACAAGGTGACACCTTCCCCACCCCCATTCTGGTCCCAGAGTAAACAGAACCCTGTCCATAGGCTGACCAACCTACTGCACAGCATTGGCTTCTATCAGCCACCAACATACACAACCAGTCATTCATGGCATCACTGATGTCTCAGGTGGTGGTTGTCAAACCCCCAGCCGGGATCTGAGGAGAATTTCATGAGATGATAGAACCAGTACAGATACAATGGGCTGAATGGCCTCCTTCTGCACTGTTATAATGCTGAGATTCTGTGAACTAACCCAGACTGATGTGTCAGAGTGCTGGTGAGGGAGAGCTATCAGCTTTCAGATAAGATGTTAAATCAAGATCCCATGAGAGAAGGGGTGTCTTTCAAACATTAATATCTCAACCAACGCTTTCAAAACTGACAATTTGATCATTATCTCAATTTGCTACTTTTGGGAACTTTTTGAGTGAAATTGCCTACCTACCTATCCAACAGAAGTATCTGAGTGACACTTGGGACATCTTGAGGATGCAAGTATTTTATAAATACAATCTCTTCTGTAAATTTTTTTATCACTGGGAAACTGCGGGATGAACTCACCCTCAAATATAGTCTCGTGCATTTTCACTTAAGGCTCATGGTGTAAAGAATTCTGAGTTTACACAGCACCTTTCACAACCTCATATGAGGTCCTCATATCTTTTTCAACATATGAGGACAATGTTGTCTGTGTAGAAATACATTAGCCTATTTGTATACAGCAAAGCCCTAGAATTGGTAACATGTTAATAGAGTCATAGAGATGTACAGCACGGAAACAGACCCTTCGGTCCAACTTGTCCATGCTGACCAGATATCCCAACCCAATCTAGTTTCCACCTGCCAGCACCCGGCCCATATCCCTCCAAACCCTTCCTATTCATATATCCATCCAGATACCTTTTAAATGTTGCAATTGTACCAGCCCCTACCACTTCCTCTGGCAGCTCATTCCATACCCGTACCACCCTCTGCGTGAAAAGGTTGCCCCTTAGGTCTCTTTTATGTTTTTCCCCTCTCACCCTAAACCTTTATTTGTAGTGATGCTTCAGAGATTGACAATTGCATTGGGGAAAACTCCCCTTCTCTTCAAAACAGCACTTTGGGATAGAAACATAGAAAAATTAGGGGCAGAAATAGGCCCTTCATACCTACTCCACCACTCCATGGTCATGGTTGGTCCTTTATCTCAATACCATACTCCCACTTTTATCTCCTTCTTGAATATATTCAGTGACTTGGCGTCCATAATTTTCTTTAGCAGAGAACTCCACAGGTTCACTACTCTTCCAGCAAATACAGTTTTCCTCATCTCAGTCATGAATGGTCTACCCCAAATCCTGAGATTGCCCCCCGGTTCTTGACTCCCCAACCAAGAAAAGAAAATCCTCCCTGCATCTGGTCTATCCAGTTCTTTTATATGATTCAGTCAAATTCCCTCTCATCCTTGTAAATTCTGAACCAGGATCATTTCTTAGGGAGAAGACAGCGACTCCATCTTTTGGAAGAGTAAATTACTGCAGATGCTGAAATCGGTGCTGAAAACAAAAAATGCTGGAAATCTCAGCGGGTCAGGCAGCATCCATGGAGAGACAGCAAGCTAACATTTCAAGTCTAGATGACTCTTCATCAGAGCTGACACCATGGAGAGTAATGTAGACTCAAAATGTCAGCTTACTCTCTCTCTCCATGGATGCTACCTGAGCTGCTGTGATTTCCATTACATTTTGTTTTTACTCTATCTAATGAATCCTCCACTGACAGGGAAGCACTCCCTTTGCACTGCAGTGTACTGTCAGCCAGACTGAGGGCTCAGACTCTGGAGTGGGATTTGAATCCACCACTAAGAGGTGATGGCATAACCACTAAGCCACTGTTGTTGGATTTCATCTGTCATCGATCTAAGGGATTTACTGCAGGCAGGCTGTGCCCTCACCTCCAGCACTGCCTCCATTCCAGGGAGTAAGTTGGGTCTGTGTGGTACACTCATAGAATACATAGCCGCTGGGAACAGCAGCTCCAACCAGCTTCGAGAATTGCACAGGATTCATGTTCAGGGTAGAGCTCGCCTGTTCAGAAACCTCACCATTCATGAGTGAATAAACCATGACAAATGTGTCCTGTGAAGACATCACAAGAAGCTCAGGAAGGAAGAACCCACATTCATACAGCATTTTTCAGAAGTTCAGGATGTCCTGGAATACGTTACTGCCTTAGAAATGCTTTTGAAATTGCAGTGACTGCTTTAATGTGGGAAAACAAAAGGCTCATCTAAGTCTCTTGCCCATTGGAGGAAAAGAACCAAGTGTAACCTTCAAGAGAAGTTGAGTTGCTGAGCAAAACATGAAGGGACCAGGGCACACAGAACATTAGCCATCTGGAAAATAAAGGCCAGAAAATACTGGGACATCCTGAACAGCCAGTTAAAATTCCTATCTTTTTCTCAAAAGCCATTTGTCTGCCTTTATGTCAAAAATCACACATTGTTTTGATATTATATAAAGCTAAATAGGAAAACATTGAACAGCAGAGGGAGAGGGGGCTGGACCTGGCTCAGGAACTGGGAGACACAAAAGAAAATCTCAGGCGCTCTAGCATTATTGCGGTAATGTGGAATTACAGCATGCTAAGCCTGGATAACTTACACATTCCAAGAAGCTGAACCACATCCAGCACTACTGCATCAGATGACACTGGGCATCTCTTGTCTGTACAGTGCAAAACCTGGAAGCACCTCAGCATTCATAGAAGCCCAGCAGGATTTCTATCGAGTCACCAGTGACCCCAGTGTTTGGGTCAGGCTAATGTACAGCAGCCTCATCCTGAAAGGCATGTCCTATTACAATTAGCATGAGACCAGGTCACCCAAATCTGAAAGACAAGGATGTCTGCAAGCATAAGAACACAGGAACAAGAATAGGCCATTCAGCCCCTTGAACCTGTCCCACCATTCAATGAGATCATGGCTGATCTCTTGCCTAACTCCATGTAACTGCCTTTGACTCATAATACTTAATACCTTTGCTTAACCAAAACAAATTAACAACTGATCCAGCATTCACTGCGGTTTGTGGGAGAGAGTTCTAAACACCTACCACCTTTTGTGTGTAGCAATGCTTCCTAACATCTCTCCTGAACTGTCTGGCCCTAATTCTCTCCCCGAGATCTAGAATCGCTAACCACTGGAAATAGTTTATCTTTATCTACCCTGTCGCTTTCCGTTAATATCATGAAGACTTCAAGCAGATCACCCTTAACCTTCTCAATTATAAATAAAAAAGGGCTAAATTTTGAAGTCCAGATCCAGCAAGACTTCAGCTTGGCTGGAATAAGTTGATAGCTGAAAATGTGTTGCTGGTTAAAGCGCAGCAGGTCAGGCAGCATCCAAGGAACAGGAAATTCGACGTTTCGGGCAAAAGCCCTTCATCAGGATGGGGATGCATGGGGAATCCCTGCTGTTGACCGGGTGCTTGGAGACAGGAAGGACACGGTAAAAACAGAATACAAAAAAAATGACCAGATAGTTGAACAGAGAGCCTGCTGGAATGGAGAAAGTAGCCATTCAACCTAGGGGCAGCAGGGTGGCTCAGCGGTTAGCACTGCTGCTTTACAGCGCAAAGGACCCAAGTTCAATCCCAGCCTTTGGCGACACACTCTGTATGGAGTTTGCACATTCTTCCTATGTCTGGGTGGGTTTCCTCCCACAGTCCAAAGATGTGCAGGTCAGGTGAATCAGCCATGCTAAATTACCCATAGCGTTAGGTACATTAGTCAGAGGGGAAATGGGTCTGGGTGGGTTACTCTTCAGAAGGTCGGTGTGGACTGGTTGGGCCGATGGGCCTGTTTGCACACTAAGGAATCTAATCTAAAACCTTGGGCCAAAAGATATTCATCTATACCAGCTGTGAAAAGGAGCAAGCAGCGTCTACAGCCACAGCAGATTGTGTCCAATCCAGCAGTGACATGGGCCCCAGTTAAAGTACATTATCTTCTGAGATGAATGGATGCCAGTGTGCAGCATGTTTAAACAAAGTGTTCTTGTTATAACTTGCAAAATTTATAATGGAAAACATTAATATGAAAAAGACACAGCTTCAGAAGTAACTTCTTGTAGAATTGAAGGTTTTTGCAAAACAACTGTAGATTCATTACAAGTTTGCAACATAAACCTGCAAAGACACAAATGGGTAGAAGAGCTCATCGTGTGCTGCATCAGTCTCTGATTCTAAAGTGATCCCCTATCAGAACCCACCCAATTTCAAGAGTTGGTGTCAGTTTTCAATCAGATTGGAAACCTTTTAAATTCCATCAGGTTTAAGCACTGCCTCCTGAACTTAATACTGACATGGACTCACTCCCATTTCTTCCCTGTTTAGCATTCCTTGTATTGTCTGTCACCGTGTCCTGTCTCCCCTCCTCCAACTCCAATGTGACCATCCATTCTTTCCAGTTTGGAAGTTAGACACACCATTGTTCTGCCATTCTCACATTCCAATCACTTAAGCACACTTCCTCCCTTCCTCAGCACTCCAACACCCACCCGCCCCCAACTATTGCATAAGTGCTGCCCCTTCCATACTTCACGTCAGCTTGGATGAAGAGTCATCTAGACTTGAAACGCTAGCGTGCTCTTTCTCTCTGGATGCTGCCTGACCTGCAGCGATTGTCAGCAATTTTTTGTTTTTAGGTAAATGGGTCGGTCCATCTCAAAGTCCTGGCTTTCTCTCGCAGACAGCCTGTAGAATTCCCAATTTGATGCAGAAAAGTATGGATGGACAAATCAAACCACCATTTGGACCCTGAAATGTTTCTTGTATCTTTCTGTCATTGTTGTCACAATCCTTACATTTTGGTACAGTGGCTCAGCCCCATGACAGATGTTGGTTTCACCTGCATTCACACAACAACTTGACTTTAATTTATGAAGCACCTTGAACACAGTATGAAAAAGTCCAAAGGTTTTTCATCGGAGGGTTATCAAACATAGACTCCAGCCACATGAGGAAATGCTAGAATAGATGGTTAAAAAAAGGTGGCTTTTGATTAGCGTTTTTAAAAAAAAGAGATGGTATGAGGTTTACAGAGAAAGTTCACATGTTTAGTGACCAGGCTATGGAAAGCACGTTGAACAACTAAAATTGGCCAGAACCTGAGGAGTGCAGAGATTGCAGAAAATTAGAGATATCCAGCAGGGAAACAGACCCTTCATCTCAACTTGTCCATGCCAACCAAGTTTCCTAAACTAAACAAGCCCCAAGTGCCTGTGTTTGGTCCATATCCCTCTATATCTTTCCTATTCATGTATCTATCCAAATACCTTTTAAATTTTGTCACTGTATTTGCATCTAGCACTTCCTCTGGCACTTTAATCCACATTTATACCACCCTCTGGTGTGAAAAAGTTTCCCCTCAGGTCCCTTTATATCTTTCTCCTCTCATCTTAAAAATGTACCTCTAGTTTTGAACTCCCCTATCTTAGGGAAAAGACCTTTGCTATTCACCTTATCTTTGCCCCTCATGATTTTGTATGTCTCTAATAATGTCAGCCCTCAACTCATATGCACTCTTGAAAAACATTCCAGCCTATTCCGTTTCTCCTTATAACTCAAACTTTCCAGTCATGGGAAACCTTTTTTAAACCCTTTCCAATTTAATAGTATCCTTCCTATGGCAGGGAACCAGAACTGTACATAGTACCCCAAAAAGTGGCCTCACCAATGTCCTGCACAACTGAAACATAACGTCCCAAATCCTATACCCAACAGTCAGAACAATGAAGGCAAGCGTGCTAAACACGTTCTTAACCACGCTATCTACGTGGTGCAGCTTTCAAGGAACTTTGTATCTGAAGCCCTCAGTCTCTTTGCTCAACAACACTAACATTAACTGTACAAGTCCTGCCCTTGTTTCTCTTACTGAAATACAACATGTTGCACTTACCCAAATTAAATTCCTTCTGCCCTTCGCAGTCCATTGGCCCAATTGATCAAGATCCCTTTATAATCTTAGATGACTTTCTTCACTGCCTGCTACACCACCAACTTTGGTATCTTCCACAAACTTACTAACCATGCTTCCTAAATTCTCATCAAAATGATTTATATAAATGACAAACAACTGTAGGGTGGTTACTGAGATAGGGAGATAAAACAACACGGAAAGGTCTGAAAACTTTAATGTGGCGGAGTTGCCAGAATTGGACTGAATGTGCAGTTTGGTCAGTGAACACAGGGGTAATAGAAGAATGGGGCTGAAAATGTGTTGCTGGAAAAGCGCAGCAGGTCAGGCAGCATCCAAGGAACAGGAAATTCGACGTTTCGGGCATAAGCCCTTCGAACGTTGAATTTCCTGTTCCTTGGATGCTGCCTGACCTGCTGCGCTTTTCCAGCAACACATTTTCAGCTCTGATCTCCAGCATCTGCAGATCTCACTTTCTCCTCCTAATAGAAGAATGGACATTGTGAGAATTGGGATACAGGAAACAGAAGTTTAGGTGACCTTAAGGTACAGAGGGTAGAAGATGGAAGGTTAACCAGCAGTGTGTTGGAATAGCCTGGTCTAGAGATAAAGGCACTGACGAACATTTCAGCAGATGATCTGAGCAATGTTACAGATGTGGGAATTAATGGCCATCAATGAAGCAGATTTGTGTTTCGAAACTCATGGTTTGGACAAATGGCAAAGTTGCAAACACTGTGGTTCAGCCTTAGCCAGTTGTCTAGGTGAGGGGTTGAGTTCATGACTAGGAAACAAAGTGTGTATAATTTTCAAAAACACTGTACAGTGCAATGTTCAAATGTCAGACAAAGACGAAGGAAATAGAATTTTCAAATGGATGAATTGGGGAAATCAGTCTTTTAAAGAGAGTAGCTAATAACCTTTTTCAGCTTGTTGGACTTACTATGGATCTGTTTCACACACTTAAGTATGTAGTTAAGGGCTTGTGCAGTGCTGGTGTTGGATTTGTTACAATTCCTGCCCTCTGCCATCCTTCACTTCATCTACTGAACTGTTTGTGCCGCTTCCTTGTGAATTCTGCTTTGGGTGAACAAACTACTGCAGACCAACTTGGAGATTGTCTCTTCAGAAAATCTTCTGGGCGTTTAAAAATAAACTTTGCAAACTTGCTCCACTCTGTGTGGCACTCGTTCTGTAGCAGAAGGTGTATACTCTACCCAGGCTGCTACATCCTCAAGTCCAGACAACAACAATAAGTTACATTTATCACAGTCAAATCATCTCAATGTGATTCACAGGAATGTTAGCCAATAAATGTGACAATAAGCCATATAAAGATGTCAGGACAGAGAAGCAAAAGCTAGTGTCGAAGATGTAGGTTTTAAGAAGGAAAGACTGGCAGGAGGATTAGGGAAAGAATTCCAGATACTTGGGAATGTCAGCGTATCACATCTGAGGTAAAAACAATGACTGCAGATGCTGGAAACCAGATTCTGGATCAGTGGTGCTGGAAGAGCACAGCAGTTCAGGCAGCATCCAACGAGCAGTGAAATCGACATTTCGGGCAAAAGCCCTTCATCAGGAATAAAGGCAGTGAGCTCACTGATGAAGGGCATTTGCCCGAAATGTCGATTTCGCTGCTCGTTGGATGCTGCCTGAACTGCTGTGCTCTTCCAGCACCACTGATCCAGTATCACATCTGAGGCAGATCCTGTCACAACCTGATAATGTCACATGGGTTTTGACTGGGAATGTCAGAGAGCTGCCTGAAGTGAGAGTATTCCTGAATCCAGGAGAATCGAGAACTGTGTTGTGTTTATGTGGCACCTTTAACTTTATGGAATGGTTGAAGTTGCCTCACGGAAGTGTTATGAAACAGATGATGATATTGAACCACATAAGGTGATGTTAGGCCAGGTGACCAAAGGTTTGGTTAAAGAGGTCAGTTTTAAAAAGGCTCTTAAAAGTGTGAACTGAGGTAGAGAAGCAGAGAGGTGTAGAGGTGCAGTTTGGAGCCTAAGGAACTGAAGGCCTGGACAGCAGGGGTGGAGCAGACACAATGTGGGACGCGCAAGAGGCCAGAGTTAGAAGAAGGAAGAAAGCTTAAAGTGGTGTAGGTTTGAAAAAAATTACACAAGTAGCATGGATCAAGGTCATGAAAAGATGTGAAACAACACTTTTTTAAAATCAGGATGTAACAAGGGGGCCATAACTTAAAATCAGAACCAGGCCATTTTAGAAGGAAATCAGGAACCATTTGGTTTCACAAAATTCTCAAAACAATGCGAGTAATCATTTGGAATTTTTAAGATTGAGATGGATACATTTTGGTTGGGTATCAGTTTCCAAAGAACATGGAAGAAAGACTATAAATGGAAGAGTTGGATTGTAGGACAGTCAGGATCCAACTCAGTGGCAGAGCAGGTTTAAGAGACTGAATGGCATCTTTCGTTCCTACAAGAGCTAGCCCTCAGGTCAGCTCTGGAATACTCCTCCCAAATGAATTCATGGCAACCTCATTGCAATATTCCCAGCCAACAGCATTAGGTTGTAAGAGAGTTATCTCCCATTTCCTAAGATCATTCAGGAGTTTCCAGTTTCGAACCTGCAGGCAATATATAACTAACCCAATGCTGGGTTTTAGCAAGTGTAGAATGAAGACTGCATATTTCTCAAAACGCAAGATAAAGGAAAATGAATTAGATGCTGGACTAGGCCATTCAGACCCTTGAGTAAGTAAAGTACCCCAAGGTGTTTTATATGAGCTTAGACAAAGTTTAACATTAAACTATATAAGAAAATATTAAGGCAAGAGACCAGGAGCTGAACAGATAAACTTTCTCCCTGATCCTTGGAAATTTTGCAGAGAAAATGAAATATTGCACTTATCATTCCAGATTTAATCTTTTACCTTTTTCTTCTCTTTAGTGCTGAGGCCTTGACTTCTCTGTAAACCAATCCTGGGAAGCGTCCCACTTTCAAGAGGGTGTCTCTGCTCTTGCTTGGGGATGACACCTTTCAATGAAGCCATTTTTGTCTTGATGCTGCTGGCCAGAGCCCTGTTCTGGTACATTCCTTGGCCAAGATGTATCCTCATGCTTTGATGGTGAAGTCCAGCAGGCATCCCCAGCTCTCGGATTTCACAAGTGCATCAGTGGACACAGTCTCACTGGGCTCCTGATAGTTTGTTTCAATCTTCTGTGACTTTTGATGACTGCAATTCTGCCCTTATACATTTCCTCACTCAGGCTGTGGAGCTTGAAACAGTGACACTGGACTGCCTCAGCAACATACCATGTGAAACCTTCAGCTCACAAGGTATCCAGAACCTTCTACTTTTAAATAAAAAGCAGAAGTCACAAGTTTAAAAAACTGCTCAGAAAACACAAGTATCATGAGTTCTACTTAACTAGAGCATTGATAAATTGAATCCACCATTAAGATAATCGAAAACTCTGATTGCATTGTACTTTGGTCATAAGGTCAAACGTGTGTGTTCCGAATGTTATGAAGTTGTAGCTGTGTACTGTACCTTTAAGAGAGTGAAAGTTAGATTAGATTAGATTACTTACAGTGAGGAAACAGGCCCTTCGGCCCAATAAGTCCACACCGACCCACAACCCACCCAGACCCCTTCACCTAACACTACGGGGAATTTAGCATGGCCATTTCACCTAACCCACACATTTTTGGACTGTGGGAGGAGACCAGAGCACCCGGAGGAAACCCACGCAGACACGGGGAGAATGTGCAAACTCCACACAATCAGTCACCTGAGGTGGGAATTGAACCCGGGTCTCTGGTGCTGTGAGGCAACAGTGCTAAACAATGTGCCACCGTGCCACCCATAAGTGCCACCGTGCCACCCACAAGTTGGCAAGGTTTTAACAAGCACAAAGTGTGCTGAACAATTTAAAAATGTAACATTTCACTGTGAAATAAATAGTTGGAGCTGAATTTGAATTTGGCTTATCAGTTTGAAATATGTCCCAAGAAACCAAAATCCAATCGAATTTGAATTTTAATGTTTTGATGACATCAAACCGATGAGATGATCCAATGTTTTGGGGTATAAAATCGGGCATTTTGAACAGTTAGCCAGAGTGGCAAAGAGCACTGCCTGCCTACAGAGACACTCTCTGAAAGGTACTTGTTCATGAAATCTGTGCAGTAGAAGACCGAAGAAAAGACCCAAGAAAATCTACAGATGAAAATACAAAGGGAAGACACAGCTGACTGGTTTTGAAATTTGAATTTCTTTGTAAATCTGAATCGGGGGGGGGGGGGTTTATTGGATCAGTATATTTCTATCGAGTGGGAGGTAGATAAATCAATCAGACAAAGGAAGCTTACAGTGTAGACAGTTGTTGCTTTTTTATCTTGGAGTTAAAGAATAAATTGTTATTTTTTTCTTCAAACAGTGGGATTTGGTAGCTCTTTGTCACTCATATCTTTACAGGTTACGAGGTGAGGTGAGCGTTTGTGTGTGTCTGGTTTAAAGTAGCAGAACGGCTTACCCCGTATCATAGCAGGAGTACTCTTCATTTCCACATTGCATTTAAAGAACAGGAAGTATGGCGACAAATTGCTCAGCTTTCTATTTTTTGTTCTAGTTATCTCTTCTGAGCCTATGGGAAAATGTCATTACCCCATTGCTATTTGTGGGATCTTTCTGTGCAAAATTAGCTGCTGCAGTCCTTCATTTTAACCTATTTTTCGAATCAAACTGTCCAGAGATATTATTGCACACCTCTGCAGCAGGTGGGGCTTGAACCCAGGTCTCTCAGTTCACGGATAGGGGCTACCACTGTACCACAAGAGGACCCTTTCCTTCATTTTAACAGTGACTGCACTTCAAGAAGTATTCATTGGTTACACGGCAACACAGGAAACCCAGAGGTTCTGAAAGTCACTTTATAAATATAAAATAGCGGTTTTTTTCCCAAAGTCAATTCTAAGGTAACCGCTCCCCTCTTTTACTCCTGCAGAGGACTTATACACAATGATAAAGGTCCTGGGGAGTGTTGCTGAACAATGAGCTTGGAGTGCATGTTCATAGTTCCTTGAAAGTGGAGCCACAGTTGGCTGGGATAGTGAAGAAGGTATTTGATACACTTGCCTTTGTTGGTCAGTGTATAGGAGTTGGGAGGTAATGTTATGGCCGTACAGGACATCTGTTAGGCCACTTTTAGAATACTGCATGCAATCCTGATCTCTCTGCTCATAACACGGATGTTGTGATACTTGAAAAGGTTCAGAAAAGATTTACAAGGATGTTGCCAAGATTGGAGGGTTTGAGATATAGGTAAAGGCTGAATAGTCTGAGGGGTGACCTTATAGAGATTTATAAAATCATGAGGGGGATGGATAAGGTAAATAAACAAGGTCTTTTCTCCAGGGTGGGAGTCCAAAACTAGAGGGCATAGGTTTAAGGTGAGAAGGGAAAGATTTAAAATGGACCTGAGGTCAACATTCTCATACAGAAGGTGGTGCATGTATGGAATGAGCTGCCAGAGGATATGGAGGAGGCTGGTACAATTACAACATTTAAATGGCGTCTGGATGGGTATATGAATAGGAAGGGTTTAGAGGGATATGGGCAAAGTCATGGTAAGTCGGACTAGACTTATGTATGGTATCTGGTCAGTATGGATAAGTTGGACTGAAGGGTCTGTTTCCATGCTGTACATCTCTATGACTCTAAATGATTTGAAGAAGAAAGTGAAGACTGCAGGTACAGGAGATCAGAGTCAAGAGAGTGGTGCTGGAAAAGCACAGCAGGGCAGGCAGCATCTGCGGACCAGGAGAATCCATCTTTTGGGCAAGAGCCCTTCATCAGGAATGAGGCTTGTGAGTCGAGGGGGTGGAGAGATAAATGGGAGGGGCTGGTAGTTGAGAGTGCGATGGGTAGATGGAGGTGAGAGTAACAGTGACAGATCAGGGAGGAGGGTGGAGTGGATAGGTGAGTAGGATGATGGACAGGTAAGACAAGTCATGAAGACGGTGCTGAGTTGGAAGGTTGGAACTGGGATAAGGTGGGGGAAGGGAAAATGAGGAAACTGGTGAAATCCACATTGATGCTGTATGGTTGGAGGATTCTGAGGCCATGACCCCACCCCACCACAGTGCCCCGCCCTCCCCTCCCATCACCTTCCCCTGCTACTGCAGGAATTACAAAACCTATGCCCACATCTCCACCCTCACCTCAGTCCGAAGGAGCCTTTCACATCCATCAGAGATTTACTTGCACTTCCACACATGTCATGTACTGTATCCATTGCTTACGATGTGGTCTCTTCTACTTTGGTGAGACAGGACGCCAACTTGCAGAGCGCCTCCGAGTACATCTCCAGAACACTCGAACTAATCAACCCCACCGCCCCGTGGCCGAACACTTCAACTCCCCCTCCCACTTTGCCAAAGGCATGCAGGTCCTGGGCCTCCTCCAGCGCCACTCCCTCACCACCCGACACCTGGAGGAAGACCACGTGGATTTTGCCTGTTTCCTCATTTCCCCTCCCCCCACCTTATCCTCGTTCCAATCTTTCGACTGGGCACCACCCTCATGACCTGTCTCATCTGTCTATCTTCCTTCCCACTTATCTGCGCCACCCTCCTCTCCAACCTATCACCTTTACCCCCCCCCTCCATCCACACTCTCAGCTACCTTCTCCCAAACCCCACTCCTCTCCCATTGATCTCTCCACCCCCTCAGCTCCCGGCCTCATTCCTGATGAAGGGCTCTTGCCCGAAACGTCGACTCTCCTGCTCTTTGGATGCTGCCTTAGTGGCTGTGTTTTTCCAGCACTACACTCTCGACTCTAAATGCTTGTGTTTCACTTCCTGGGGAGTTCTCCCTCCCAGCGCTCAGTTTCCACATTCAGGTCAGTGCAGAGTCTACTCAATGCAGCCCGGCTCCAGGAGTCAGGGGCTGAAAAAACTAATTTTAGAAACAAAAAAACTAACCGGATTTCCTGTATCTGGCCACGACTCGATTTCTGTCGAAACACTTAAACAAAATCTCCCAACTACTCCACTCTGTGGAACCCCGACTGGCTGAAGGCTACAGGACAGGAATGAACTGGAATAACAATAACAAACTCCATCAGATCAACCACAACATCCAAATCTTACAGCATTATCCAACCTGAAGGCTATTTGGCCCATCATGCCTGTGTCAAGATGCTCTAATTTTTTTCACTTAGCTGCTGTTCCACCACAGCACTCCCTGTATTCACTCCTGTATTTATCCAACACTTTTACCAAAATTAGGTTTCTAGTCTTTTCATTCTGGGTATTTCACAAATCATAGGCTGAGGGGTGACCTGATAGAGATTTACAAAATCATGAGGGGCATGAAAAGGATAAATAGACAAAGTCTTTTCCCTGGGATGGGGGGAGTCCAGAACTAGACAGCATAGGTTTAGGGTGAGAGGGGAAAGATGTAAAAGAGACCTAAGCGACAACTTTTTCACACAGAGGGTGGTACGTGTATGGAATGAGCTGCCAGAGGAAGTGGTGGAGGCTGATACAATTATGACATTTAGAGGCATTTGGATGGGTATATGAATAGGAAGGGTTTGGAGGGAGATGGGCCAGGTGCTGGCAGGTGGGACCAGATTGGGTTAGGATATCTGGTCGCATGGATGGGTTGGAAAGAAGGGTTTGTTTCCATGCTGTACATCTCTGTGACTATATTTTATCAACTACAGCACATCACCCCGAATTGCATCCTTCCCCAGCCCCTGCCGGTTAGTAGCACATTCACGTCTTTACTCTCCGCGGAAACTCTTCAAATTTGACATCTTTATTAAATCTCGCCATAAGCTTCATCCAACGCTCCCTCAGTGTTTCAGTTTGTTGCTAGTGGGTTATTGCAAATTAAAATGTCTCGCAATAAACACAAGAACACTCTCCACAGAATCACACTGACGAGAAAGCCTCGAGGATAGACATTTTACTAAAGTGAAATGATCAGCTGCACAACATAATGCAACTTATTAACTGGTTTTAAAGCATCACTGACACACAAAAACCGCCCCAACAGACACGTTGACTTTATTTCTGTACTGTATCCGGTTGGCGTGGTGCTTGAGATCGGTTCATATCCCGGAGACAATCCCTGGAAAAAGGTTAGGTTTCCTGTGCGAGCACTTGTTGTGGCTCTGGTTCAGTAAACAAGAGGAAAGTGAGAGGGGAATCCGCTCCCAGGAGAGATCGCGGTCACAAAACAAACCCTGCTTAAGCCCCCACCCATTCCCGGACTCTCAGGCCCTGGTTAAAACCTGACAGCTGAGACTTTCACTGGGATCCTCCCGTGTAGCTACACCCGAAAGTCACGTTGCAGTCGGATTAAACCGCCTGCTCCAGCGAGTGGTGGAGGATTGTGAACATTTTCAGTTTGCACATTCTCATGTCGCGCCATGTGGTTCAGTTCAGAACAGTGCCTCTAGATGTTTGCTCTGAAAACACTGATATCTGCATTTCAACATGTCCATAATCTCTTAAAACAGACTAGAACATCATGCTTGAAAATGTGTTGCTGGTTAAAGCACAGCAGGTCAGGCAGCATCCAAGGAATAGGAAATTCGACGTTTCAGGCATAAGTCCTTCAACATCATGCGCACACATACGCGGAAGAGGCTATCTAATTTACACTAGTCATTCTCTATGTCCAACACCGTGGTGGTCATAACACATTGGAATGGGTCATAACAATTGGGGCATGCACATACATTCCAAAACAACTGCCATGCTTTCCAGCAATTTGAATGAAGATTTAGAAACGGCTCTTATTCTGTGTATCCAAATGGCCACACTAAAATGGATTTCTTCATTGCAGCTGAGGCCACCATCTCTGATCTTTGCTCTTCGAACTGTACTGAACACAAGCCTTCCCCTAAAACTCTTAGGCAGCGATCCCAAAATGATCTGGAGAATTTTACAGATTGCAATGAGTTGATTTAAGACAAATAAGATCAGATGAGTGTTGGAAAAACAGGGTCTGGGTGCTGTCCTGTTTGAATTGGGTTCAATTTAGCTATGCTGGGACTAGTGTCCTGAAATATTGTATTGTTAGGATTATGGACAGACTTTAAACTGATCAGTTTGGTAAGTTCAATTGAAGGGAATTTTAAAAAATAAGGAAAATAAAACAACAGAAATGCTAGGTAGTGAAGATGCAGGGTAGAAAATATATACAGTTACAGTCCAACAGAAACTGGCAGCATCTGAAGAGCAGGAGAATCAATGTTTTGGGTATAAGCCCTTCATCAAGAAGGTGGAGGGTGGGGGGAAAGGAGGCTGAGACAATAATAGGAGGGGTGTATGAGGCTGGGATGGAAGATAGCTGGGTAGGCGATGGATGCAGGTGAGGGGTGATGGTGATAGGTGGGAAGGAAGATGGGCAGGTAGTCTGTTTAAGATGGCAATGCCGAGTTGAAGGGTTGGACCTGACATGAGGTGGGGGGAGGGGAGATCAGGAAACTGGTGAAATCGATGTTGATGCTGTGTGGTTGAAGGGTCCCAAGGTGTTCTTCCTCCAGGTGTTGGGTGGCTAGGATTTGGTGGTGGAGGAGGCCCAAGACTTGCATTAGCTTGGCAGAGTTTGGGGGTGGGGGGGAGGGGTGTTTGAAGTGGTTGCCTCCAACTCCCCCCCCCTCCCCTCACCACCACCACCAGCACCACTCGATCCCTGGAGGAAGAACACCTCATCTTCCACCTTGGGACCCTCCAATCACACAGGATCAATGTCGATTTCACCAGTTTCCTCATCTCCCCATCCCCCACCTCATTTCAGATCCAACCTTTCAACTCGGCACCGCCCTCTTGAAGTGTCCCACCTGTCCATCGTCCTTCCCACCTATCCACTGCACCCTCTGCTGCGACCTATCACCCCTCACCTGCATCGACCTATTGTCTTCCCAGCTACCTTCCCCAGCCCATCGCCCTCCTATTTATCTCAGTCTCCTTCAGCCCCCACCATCACATTCCCAATGAAGGGCTTATGCCAGAAATGTCAATTCTCCTGCTCCTCAGATGCTGCCTGACCGGCTGTGCTTTTCCAGCAGCACACATTGACTTGCCACAGACACTGCCAGACCAGCTAAATTTCTCTAACAATTCCTACCTTTGCTTGTTTCAGATCTCCAGCATGCAGGGGGAATCATCTATAACCCCTTGAAGAGTTGCCTTACCATAGGACAAGGTGAAAAATCAGGAAATAATCGAGGCATGTAAGAAGGGCACTCCAATTGTCATGGGGGGTTTAATGGTAAAAACAAGGGCTGCAGATGCTGGAAACTAGAGTCTAGATTAGAGTGGTGCTGGAAAAGGTCCAGCATCCGAGGAGCAGGAAAATCGATGTTTCGGGCAAAAGCCCTTCATCAGGAATAAAGCTAATGGGTGGTTTTAATCTGATTTGTCCAGTAAACATACAGATGAGCTAGGGTAACACAGAAAATGAATTTATAGATCACATCAGGGATTATTTCCAGCAGTAATGTGTGCAACCTTCCTGGGAACAGGCTATTTTAGATTTAATTATAAGAAAAATGTTGTTAAGAACCTTCTAGTGAGCAGCCATCATAACATGGTAGAATTTCAAATTTAATTTGGGGAAGGGCAACTTGTCTGAATTTCAGTATTCTCAATTTAAATAAGGGCAATTTACTTCTTTGACCAAGAATTTGCTCACTTTCAATGACTTCTTTTCATTCTGTGTCAATTTTTGTCTGATTGAACTCCTGTGAAGAGCATGTTAGAGGCCCTATATAAATTTTTGCTGTTCACTTACTTTGTTGTGATATTTGTAAAGCACTAGGAGAAAGTGAGGACTCCTGATGAAGGGCTTATGCCCGAAACGTCGATTCTCCTGCTCCTTGGATGCTGCCTGGCCTGCTGTGTTTTTCCAGCACCACATTTTTCAGATCTGTAAAGCATCACCCTGCAACAGCCAGGGAGCACAGGTATCTTCACTTGATGTTTATCTCCATGACTCTGGTTCTTTAATTTCTCCAGTCAAACTGGTGACATTCTTGCTGCGTAAATGACCTAATTTAAAAGGCAGCATCCATACAAGTATCACTTAGATTCCCTACAGTGTGGAAACAGGCCCTTCGGCCCAACCAGTCCATACTGACCCTCCGAACAGCAACCCACACAGACCCATCTCCCTCTGACTGATGCACCCAACACTATGGGCAATTTAGCATGGTCAATTCATCTAATTGCACATCTTTAGATTGTGGGAGGAAACTCACGCAGACAGGGGGAGGATGTGCAAACTCCACACAGACAGTTGCCCAAGGCAGGAATTGAACCTGGGACCCTGGTGCCATGAGGCAGCAGTGCTGACCACTGAGCCACCCTACCCTTATGGAAGGACAAATGCAAAAATACACATGATACAGACATAGATATTGAATACGCTTCCTCTTGGGTGTGGGAAAAGTTGTTTGCTTTCACATTTCCAGCCAAATTTTGGATGTTTGGAAATTAATCTAGACCCCTAATCATTTACTACTATCCATTGAGAGCATTTTTTAATCACAGAAGGACAACATTGTCATGGATGCTAAACCAATAGGAGGCAGCTCCTCAAGCTTCCCTGTACCCTCATGATGGAGGAATCCTAGTGCCAAAGACAAGGCCAAAGGAATTGCACCCATGGAATGCGAGAGAAAGTGTACAATTAGAACATTTAAAAGACATTTGAGAAGGTATATGGATAGGAAAGGTTTTGAGGAATACCGAGCAGATGCAGGTAAATTAAACTAGCTTGGTTTAGGAAACCTGGTCAGCATGGATGAGTTGGGCTGAAGGATGACTCCATATTCATCCAAAAGAGTAACGTCATAGTCATTGAATCAGAGATGTACAGCATGGACACAGACCCGTCAGTCCAACTTGTCTATACCAATCAGATATCCTAACCTGATCCGGTCCCATTTGCCAGACTTGGCCCATATTGGTCGATTTCGCTGCTCCTTGGATGCTGTCTGAACTGCTGTGCTCTTCCAGCACCACTAATCCAGAATCTGGTTTCCAGCATCTGCAGTCTTTGTTTTTACCCCATATTCCTGTAAACCCTTTCTATTCATACACCTATCCTGATGCCTTTTAAAGTGTTGTAATTGTACCAGCCTCCACCACGTCCTCTGACAGTGTTGACTGGATGATCCATCTTGATTTCCCCCAGTGGTTTCTAGCATCACAAATGCCAATCTTTGACCAACTTGGTACACTCCACATTATCAAGAATGCAATAAGTGCATTAAAGACTGTGGGCCTGAACAATATCCCAGCTGTAGAACTGTGCTCCAGAATAAGCCATACACCTAGTCAAAACATTCAATTGGTTCTGCAACAATAAGTATCTAGGGTGGCACGGTGGCTCAGTGGTTAGCACTACTGCCTCACAGCACCAGGGTTCCAGGTTCAATTCCAGCCTTGGGTGACTGTCTGTGTGGAGTTTGCACATCTCCCTGTGGGTTTCCTCTGGATGCTCCGGTTTCCTCCCACAGTCACAAAGATGTGCAGGTCAGGTGAATTGGTGTGCTAAATTGCCCATTGTGTTAGGTGCATTAGTCAGAGGGAAATGGGGCTGAGTGGATTACTCTTCGGAGGGTCGGTGTGGACTGGTTGGGCTGAAGGGCCTGTTTCCACAGTGTAGGGAATCTAATCTAAAAAGTGTGGAAAATTGTCCAGGTATATCCTGCCTACAAAAGCAAGCCGAACCCAAACCTAATCATGGCCCCACACTACTCTCATCACCAAATCAATGCAAGGTGTTGTCAGTGTTATGAAGCAGCACTGGTCAAAAGCAGAATCATGAATACTAACTTCAGTTTTTACCAGGATCATTCAGTTCGACTTCATTGTAAACTTGGTCCAAGGATAGAAAAAAAGGGCAAAATTGCAAATGTATTGAGACAGCAACTGTCTTTAACACCAAACAGCATTTGATTAAGCATCTCAAGCAAAGCTCAGTGGGAATCGGGGAAGAAATCTTTCCACTGGTTGTGAAGTCATAAAGGAAGAGCAGAAAAGAAGATGGCTGTTGCATTTGGAGATCAGTCATCTCATCCCCAAGACATCACAGCAGGAGTTCCTCAATAGTGCCCTACTAATGACCTTCCCTCCATTACGAAGTCAGAAGTGGAGATGTTTGCCAATGACTGCACACTGTGTTTGCTTCAATATCTCAAGCGTTGTAAATGATGTTATCTGTGCCCTCATGCAACAAGCCAACAAGGACAAGGAAGAAGCAACATTTACACCAATGAGCATCATTTATATTTAAAACAAAAGAAGCCAACTCTCCCCATCAGTGAATGCCCATCAAATCCTGTTCTCATTGGCCACAAACTGACCTGAATCAATCATATAAATACTGTGTCTGAATTAGGAGGATACAAGGCAGATGTGAAAAACATGATGGAATGGACATCACTTGACTTCATGAGAACAGCTCGAACAACTTGTTCAATGCCATTCAGGATGGAACAGATTGCTGTCACCCATCCACCACCATTCATTCACTCCACCACTGATGCATACTGGCAGCTTTGCATAATGCACTGCAACAACAAAATGAAGGCTCCTTGTACATGTACTTTCCAATCAGCAAATGGAAAGACCAGGACAACAGATGGATGGGAACACCACCACTTGAAAGCTTCCCATATGATTTGAAATTCTATTATTATTTCTTCAGTGTATCAGATCTTGAGCATTTTCTTTCCTCATAGGTATACCTGTGGTGTTAGGTTAGATGGGCTGCAACAGTTCGAGAAAATGGCTCACTTAGCATCTTCTCAAGGGCAATTAGGGATAGGGAATAAATGTTGATCTTTCCAGAGAGTCAAACCATGAACAGACCTTCCAAAAAACAACAATGGGGCTAACGTATCTGGAAAAGTAGAGATAGGACTTTATCAAGGAACAGGAGGTTAAATTCCATTCCAGGCATTGAAGCAGAAAGTTGGGAGAATTGTTGGAGCTGCATTAACCCAAACAAAAGGAAGAGATTCCATAACATTTCTGACTTGTATCAGGAAGATGATCGAACTGTTTTGGGGAGTCAGGAAGGCAAGTTACACACTGCACATATCCCAGTCACTAAATAGTTTGGTAGCCATAGCTTTTATTTGATTGGAGTTGAAAAGTGTGGTGTTGGAAAAGCACAGCAGGTCAGTCAGCATTCAAGAAGAGGGAGAGTCGAAGTTTCAGGCATAAGGCCATCATCAGGAATGTGGTGGGAGTGGGGATGCAGCTGAGGTGAGGTAGCTGGTTGTTCTAGTCAAATGTTATTTCATACTAACCTCTAGGTGTTGATGTAGTGTGGCATTGAGGTATTGTGACATTCAGAATGAGTTTGACTAAGGCCTCATCTATTCTAGTGGATGCAAAAGATCTCCCATCACAATTTGAATACCAGGGACAGCCATTCTCACTGTACTCTAGTTAACAATTATTCTTTGACAACATCACTGAAACCAATTCTCCAGTCACTCCAATTGTAGGACTGTGCATGCAAACTGGCTGCCATGTTTCTGACAACTAACTTTCAAAGGTACTTTCAAAGCAATTTGGTTTGTCCTCAGCTAGTGAAAGGTACTACAATGATGCTGAAAACAAACTCTCATGTTAAGGTAAACCTTTAGAGGTGTGCAATTGGCCAAACATTAAAGAGGACAAGAAGAAATAGAGGGTTATGAGAAAAGGCAGGATTTTAAATCTCCAAGCAAAGCAAGGATAATAGGGAAAAGGCAATAAAGCAGAGCGACGGATTATCTGATCAATGATATTGTTGAACAGCAGAGCAGTCTCAGTTGGTTGAATTTCTACTTCTGCTCCTATTCCTTAGTCTTGTACTCTCTTTCACAAACCTCATCAAATGTTGTGGCATTGCATAGGCTCAGCATAGTATTTAAAATAAAGCTAGGTTCAATATTATGGGATTGTTGGGCAGTGTATAGAATTAAGTTAGCTCAATGTTAAAGGCACATTCTGTCCTTATTTCAATAAGTGCACAGATAAATACCCACATATGTATTTACCATGGAAATAGCTTGCTAGTGCAGCCATATGGGGATGCTACAAATCCTCAGCTGGCCTTGTAATTACATTGTAATAATTACATACACTTAAGTTTACACAAGTCTGCATTCCTTAGAAAAGCCACCAAAATGTGCAGATATTTTAATGTATATTTCATTAATAATTATATACCTGGACAACTGACACACTCAGTAGTAGAGGGTTCACATAACCAAAATCAAGCAGAAGTGACTCAGAACTGATCCAACATATGTGGGACTTGTGACTCATTGCTTTAATTCATTGTCTGAGCTGAGATGTCACTTTTTATTAAAAATATAAAACCTTAAGTTATCTCAGTATTGTGACTTGAAAGAAGTTCTGGGATTTACATATTAATCACTCGAAACCTGCATCCGCATTTTAAGTGATTAAAGACCTAACAGCAATCTAGGTTTGTTTAATATATTGCATCAGTTGTATGACACTTTGATCTTTCGCTATACATTCTATGTCCTATGATCCTGCCCCACCTGATAAAGGAGCAGCACCCCGCAAGCTTGTACTGTACTTCCAAATAAACCTGTTGGACGATAGCCTGGTGTTATGTGATTTTTAACTTAATCCAACATAGACTTTGAAAGAGGTGATTCCAGAATATCTGACTGATAATACTTGATATACGTAATCTTCGCTGCTTTCTCCCTCACCCAACACCACCCCCCTCAAAAAAAAGAGGGGCCTGGTGATATTCTTTCAATATACATACACTTGGGCCTCAATTTCTAAATATACAAGTTATTTGGCAGATAAACCCTCTGGTTACCAGAGGGCCAAAGACCTACATCACCAGGACAGAAACATGTCCTTTCCCTCAAGGATTTGATTTTTTAAAAAGATTAAAAATAGAGCATTCTCTGGAAAGAGATTATTCCATTAGTTGATTTGGTACTGGCTTTAATCTGGCAGAAAATAAAATCATATCTGATTCAGTGTGCAGCAGAGACTGTATGACTGCAAGAACTCAAGAGGAAAAAAAAACATGAACAAAACTGAATACTGCAGATACTGGAAATCTAAAAGAAGGAAAAAACAAATTCTGCAAACAGCCCAGCTTGCATGTTTCTAAGTAGGTCTGGTAGCTTCTGTGGGGAGAAAGAAACAAAGTTTTCAGGACATCAACTTTGGGAAACATGGTCACTTCTAGATTTAAACTGTCGTAATACTTGGTTTCCATCCTGCACTAACTACAAACTTTAGTCACCTGCAACCTGGTAGTTTAGCAGTTGTAAATCTTTTTAAGTTGAAGAAGCAATTTTGTACTTGGTGCTTAAGTGCAAGCCATAGAGAAATGACTCCGTAGTTCCAAATAAATCTAATATATTCATTTTGTCCTTTACCCACCAAGTCTCAATATGACACCTGCCACTGTACATTATCTGCTGCTGTTTTGAAATATGGTTTGTAGTTGGAGGTTGGAGTCTGTTAGTTGTTTACAGACCAAAAAAGGTATCTGAGAGGCAGATGCGAGACTTAAACTTGATTATCTTCACTTTGGAAATTGCATCTTAGAGGCACATGGAGTCAAATTAAGCTTTCACTTTAAAAACATAGGGAGGGGGATTCAAAATGGCAGTGACCTAACAGGTCTGCCTTTCCGGGCTCCGCACCATAATCCAGGGAGAGTGGCCTCGCATTCCTGGCCATTTTTGTAAAAATCAGCAGTTTAAAGTCCCCAGATTAGTAATCTAATTCTCTGAATATTACTTTGAACATTTGGGGGAGATGGCTGAAGGGGCCGCGTGGATCGCAACATGCAGGGCACTCCCCTGCAGCAATGGATATGTCCATGGTCGCAGTGCCACCTCCCGCGGAGGTGTCTTTGAACCTACCTGAGCAGCACAGTGTTCGTCAAACTCCTAGAGAAGATTGAATCATCAATGGGGGGATTCCCAGACCAGACTGGAATCGATCTCGGGCAAGCTACAAAACATGAGCAGGCGATCCAACATCTTGGGCAGTGCGTGGAGGAGGTGGAGCAGCGAACCGCAACATCGGAGACCGGGGCAGAGTCCTCAGAGGGGTGGATTCAGGTCCTGGAAGCACAGGTGCGGGCCTTGATGGATCAGGTCGACGACCTTGAGAATCAGGGTCGGAGAAAAAACGTCCACATCATTGGGTCGCTGGAGCGAGAGGAAGGTCATCAGTTGGTCAGTTTCCTAGAGCAATAGCTCCCACAGCTCCTGAGACTAGAACCCAAATCGGGCCAGGTGTGAGATGAGCGGACTCACCAGATCGTGGTGCACAGACCTGGATCGGACCAGCACCACCATCCGCTCCGAGTGCGATTTCAGTGTTATAGAGATAAACAATTGGTTATAGAAGCTTCCAGAACCCACAGACCCTGATCTACAATGGGTCGAAATCATGTTCTTTCAGAACTTTTGTGGGGCTGTGATCAGAAAGAGGAAACCTATGATGAAGTAAAGAAGAGACTGAGAGACTCGAACATTCAATATTCTGTAAGGTCCCCGGCAGTGTTGCGCTTCAGCCATGGAGGGTCTGTGCATAATTTTGATTCAGCAGAGAAGGCAAAAGATTTCCTAGATACTTTAAAATAGACTTGCTGGGTCAAATACAATGGACCATGGTGTTTCCTTTGTTCTCCCGGCTGTTTACTTTGTTTGCCTGACTTGGTGCCTGTAATATGTGGGGTCAGCGAGTTTTGAGAAGATTTGTAACTCAGGTTGAGGTTTTGGATGTAGGTTTGCTCACTGAGCTGGAAGGTTCATTTCCAGACGTTTCATTACCCTATGTAACATCTTCAATGGGCCTCAGGTGAAGCACTGCTGAAAATTGCTGCTTTCTATTTATGTTTGGGTTGGTGATGTCATTTCCTGTGGTGATGTTATTTCCTGTAGTGAAGTAATGTCCTGTTCCTTTTCTCACCCCCTAAAAAGTAACCGGAAGTGACTTCACCACAGGAAATGATATTACCAACCCAAACATACAAATAGAAAGCAGGAATTTTCAGCAGTGCTTTGCCTGAGGCCCACTAAAGATGTTACCTAGTAGGGTAACGAAACGTCTAGAAATTAACCTTCCAGCTCTGCGAGCAAACCTACATCCAATATGGGGGCTGTTTCTTCTTTCCCTTTCTTGTTATCTTATACTAGTCCCTTTTATATCTTTTTCCTGGTTAGGGGTGGTCATTTCTTTAGTTGATAACAAGTGGGATCAATATATGGGCTAGATGCCCACTTTTAATTTCCAGGTGTATAAGATATGTGATTAGAGTCCCTACAGTGTGGAAGCAGGCCCTTCAGCCCAACAGGTCCACACTGTCACTCTGAAGAGTAACCTACCCAGACCCATTTCCCCTCTGACTAATACACCTAACACTATGGGCAATTTAGAATGGCCTATTCACCTGACCTGCACATCTGTGGGAGGAAACTCATGCAGACACAGGGAGAATGTGCAAACTCCACACAGACAGTTGCCCCAAGGCTAGAATCGAACCTGGGCCCCTGACAGTATAAGGCAGCAGTGCTAACCACTGAGCCACCATGCCACTCCTTTGCTTCTTTCCATGTATTCTTTGCTTCTGTTTTGCGGGATTTGGGCCGCAGCTTCAGCCAGAGGAGCCATGGAGGTGTTTGTAAGTAGGGTGAGTGCTCCCTGTGGTCGAGGGGGAAAATCTTCAGTTATTTGTCTTTTGTTTATTTTCGGAGTAGTTATTGGAATTTTTGCTTTATTACTGTTTGTAGTTGTATCTTTTAGATCTTACGAATAGTTTCTTGTTTACACACAGTGCATCCTGAGTGGGGTTCATCCTCTGGCGGTGGGGGTGGGGTGGGGGGGGGGTAAAGGGACGGCCACTTTGGATAGTTATGGCTAAGTGTTTTGTTTACATCGTGCATCTGGAATATAAAGGGGTGATACTCACCAGTTAAAAGAAAGAAACGGCTGTTGAATCTCAGAAAGGAGAGGGTCGAAGTTGCTCTGCTGCAACAAACTCATTTTGATGATAGGGACCATCTAAAGTTACAGCAGGGAGAGTTCAGAAGAGTGTTCTTCTCGGATGAGCTTGGGCAATCTGATCCTCAAAGCACTGATACACAGGGAGGACTTTCCAGGCTGATGGCCCTTGGAGTGCGCCACACCATTATAGGGGGAGACTCCAACGGTATGGATCCTGATGTGGACAGAATGCCAAGGGGCTGTTTGGGCATCTCCCTGCAATCCAAAAAGTTGGTAGACCTATGTGGGGAGTTGGGGTTAGTGGATATGTGGCGAAGTCTTCACCCTAAGGGAAGGGATTTTACTTTCTTCTCTAATCCGCACAAGTGTCACACAAGGATTGATATGTTTTTTGCCCTGCTGTCTTTTTCGGATTCGGTACTAAACCTGTACGATTGGGAATATAGCTATCTCGGACCATACGGCAGTGTATTTGGAGATTAAGATCGGGGTAATAGGGTAGATACGCGGCATTGGCTCATGGATCCTTTTCTTTTGAAAGCAGCAAGTTCATTGAGTATTTCACAAGGCAGTTTAAGACTTTCTGGAATATTAATTTGAGTATGGCCGGTAACCTATTGGTGCTCCGGGAGACTGTCAAAGCCTGTTCAAGGGGTAAAATTATCAGCGACTAGGAAGAGACAGACGGGAGAGCAACAGCACATACTTGAGGCCTGATTGAAGGCAGCCGAGACAGCATATTTTGATAGACTGCCTGTGACTAAGTTACAGCAGATTACAGCTCTCTGGGCTACTCTGAACTCAGCGCTGACCCAGGTAGCGAAGGGAGAAGTCTCCTTCATGAAGCAAAGACTATTTCAGCACGGTGATAAACCAGGTAGATACTTGACATATTCGGCCAGGAAGAAGAGTGCTCCTCAATCTATCATGTCCATTAGAGAGGGTACTGGTACTCCCACTCATGAGTCCAATAAGATCAACACAGCATTTAGGAAATTTTATGCAGAGTTATACCAGTCAGAGGGTTGTGGGGATGAATTGGCGAGGATGGAGTCCTTTTTTGGGAACTTGGATCTTCCAGATATAACTTCAGAGCAAGCCTCCCTGCTGAATGCCCCTCTGACAACACAAGAGATACAAGAAGTGGTAAAACGCCGGGCCCAGATGGATTCCTGAGTGAGTTTTAGAAGGATTTTATAAACACATTGGCCGAGCCAATGTTGGGCATGTATAACCATTCGTACAGTCAGGACTACCTCCTGCCCTCTCTCAGGATAATTCTTTCCCTTAAGGGAGGGGAAGGATCCTGAAGACTGCATCTTGTACAGAACCATCTCGCTGCTAAATGTGGATTTTAAAATTCTATCCAAAACATTAACATTGAGGCTGTAGAAGGTATTGCCCTCTATTGTAAAGGAGGACCAGACAGGCCTTAGTAAGGGTCACAGCTCCTCTCACAACATCAGAGGAGTGTTGAATATGCTCTATGTGTGCTGGCAAAGGTCGATCTCTGGCTTGGGTAATCTCCCTAGATGTGGAAAAAGTGTTTGATTGAATGGAATGGCCATACCTTTATGTTTTTGGTTTGGTTTGGTCTAGTCTTGGATAGTGGTGGTGGGATAGGGGAAAGATCTTTACTGGCTGTTGGGATAGTGATCCCATAGCAGCAGTTCTCACAAATGGCAGAAAATCAAAATAATTTCACATTTGGTCAAGGCAGCTGACAACAGTGCCCCCTTTCACCGCTGTTTACTTTAGTGATCGAGCCGCTGGTGGAGAACATTCAGAAGGACCTCAAAATAGTTGCCCCAGAAGTGGGAATAAGCAAGCATAAAATCACTCTGTGCAGATAACAGTCTTCTCTTTTTGGCTAACCTGCCACTGTCCGTGCCCTATCTAGTACAAAATATTAATTTATTTGGCTCTTTTCCAGGTATAAAGTTAATTTGACAAAATCAGAGGCCATGTGCATGGAGGGGTCTTGCAGAGTGCTTGACCTTGAAGATGGAACTCAATTTTCTTTTAGGTGGTCACAGGGTGGTTTCCTATACTTAGGCATTTTCATTACCTCCATCTTTCATCAATTGTACAAAGCTAACTTTGTATAATTGCTCGAGAAGATAAGACAAGACCTTCAAGGTTGGGATGTGGTACCAATATCCTGGTCGGATCCAATAGCTCTGATCAAAATTAATGTTCTTCCTCACCTATTATACCCCATGGGAATGCTCCCTCTGGTGCTAGCTAGGCAAGTGCTGTGGAGACTTAGTGGTCGGCTTGGATCTTTCATTTGGCGCTGCAAGCACTCAAGTTTGCTAAGCTGCAGCTTCCACAGAGAAGGAGGGGGGTGCGGATAGACCTCCCAGCCTTCACTATATATTAAGTAAGTTCTTACTGGGCTTATCGGGATCCAGGCAAAATGCCCCCTTGTTAATCTGCTATTTACGGATAGGATGAGAACTGTCGGAATATTGTGAAAATCCAGTAATCATTAACACGGTCAAAGCACAGAAAATGATGCAACAGAGAGGGTAATTTACATTAGACTTCCCTACTCACCCTGCTAGTAGGAATATCAGGATTTAGGCCAGGATTGATGGATTCTGGTGTTAAGTTATGGAAATCTAGGAAAGTCTCCAGTTTGAGAGACTTATTGGAAGTCTTGATGTCTTTTGATCACCTCAGTCACAAATATGGATTTATTCAGTGAGACCTTTGCACCTATTTTCACAACAGGAACTTTTCCAGAAAAGAACCTCACTATTGGTTCATCCCTAAAGTCTGATGTGGAGAGGAGTGGGCTTTGGCCCACAGACCTCTCTCGCTTAGTACCCCCCATCATTTACAGGGACAGGGATGCCTCGCAAGATACTGAAAGGCTCTACAGAATCTGGAATCAAGAATTTGGAGCAGAAATTTTGTCAGCAGTATGGGAGGATATCTGGGAGAACGTTAAAAAGATTGAGTTGTAATAAACACTCTCAGGCCATGCAACTAAAGATTCTCCACAGGGCCTTCTGGCTGCAGCGTGGCGAGCAATATTTAAAAATGGAGCATCTCCAAAGTACCCTAAAATGTAAAACAGACATTGGTACTCTCATACATTGCTTGTGGTCATGCTATAAAATTCATAGATATTAGGGTGCCATAGCAAATCTGTTGGAGGAGATCTTGGGGAACCGAGGTAAGGCAGATCCAGGATCTTTCCTTCTAGGATCGCCCAATCCGTCTTGTCTAGGCGAGCAGGAGAAACTTTAATATTCTCACATACTGTCTGTCAGAGGAAGAACATTCTGATGAGCTGGATCCCCTGCCAGATGGCACAAGTTAGTGATGGAGCATGTGCCCTGTGACTTCCTGACAATTATGGTGCACCAGAAAATAGAACTTTTTTTTTTAAATAAGGCCCTTTTTGTATCACGTAGATGAAGACTTGGCAGCTAAACCGATTAGGGCCTTTGTATAGCCGCGAAGACGGTGTCTGGCAGGCCGGGGACCCCGAGAGGAAGAATCCTGACCAAATTCAGGTTTGTTAACGGATGCTCCAGATGATGGCAACTTTGAACTTACACCACTCAGTGTCACTCCACCAATCAGTTTAGCTCAATTCAACCTAATTTAAACTTAATATGTCTAATTATTTATTGAAGTATGGGAAGTTTTTTTCCCCCCTTAGTTTATTAGTATTGATGTACCCTAAGATTGTTACACTTTTGTAATTTTATAATTTTGTAAAAATAAAATATTTTCAATTAAAAAAAAGCACAGCAAGGTCAGAGTGGGTATTTTCCTCTGTTCGTGAGTTTTAAGAAGATTTGTAGCTCAGGTCGAGGTTCTGGATGTAAGTTGCTCACCGAGCTGGAAGGTTTGGTTTGCAAATCCCCCCCCAAAAAAATCTTGCACCTCAATCTTATTTACATAAGAATTACCTCCACTACCTTATCAATAAATACCTAGTGGAATTTGGTAGCCAACCCACAAACTGAAGGAAGGAATGGACGAGACAAACAATTTGTTCCATCACATCTAATTTCTGCTATGGCCTATTGAATTCTCCTGCCAACTTCCTCAGGTATGCATAGAGGATTGAAGTGGAACAGTTATTCGTGGGCTTTGATTTTTTTTCTCTCTAGCATTTTCTCCAGACATGGGAAATGCTGTAGCATTTTAAAATAGAGGACCAGAGCCACTTTCAACTTGAGTGCATTCACTGCTCATGTGCCAAGTCTCTCATTTGCTTAGTTCAGCTCAGTTTGACATTGTCTGTTTTTAAAAAAAACCCAAAGTCAAGTAACTAATTACCATTTAACAGCTCACTGCACACTTAAGTGATGATTCCAGGCATGTGATCTAAAAATCTTTGCAGGATCTTTCTTTGATTTAGCTACCTCACAAATTATTAATTCACCATAGCCAGCATGGAGTTCATGGAGTAAGAATTTACAGCGAGTTGTGCCAAAAGGCTGTTGTGAAATAGAGTTCACAATCTCAGCTTTCATGACATGAGTGAAGTCGCCCATATCTTTACCCACGAAAGCATGCCAATCAGACAACAGTCATTGACAAGAGGGAAAATCAGAATCATTTCTACAAAATTGCAGCAAAGCTCACATTAGCTTTAATAGAAACTAGTTTCTGGAGTGAAATGTTTTCTTCCTCAAGCACATATCTTTTAACTCTTGTATATATTGTCCCTTGTTATCTCATTTAGGGGTAAAAGGAGAAGATCCTCCAGCAATTGTGCCCAAAAAACATAGCTTTTAAAGGCATACTTAGCTGCGCTGTGTTGGTCAGGTCAATGAATTTATCAAGCTGCACCAAGTATTATTCAGTCTTTCAGATTCTGCATAGTTCCTGGAAGATGTCTTTGGATAAAGATTCCATTTGTTTTGCTCATTAGAAAGCACCAAGTGACATGCTCTGGATTGCCATTTTTTTTTTGTTCTTGGAGTCTTTGAATTCAGTGACTGTAGATATTGTGAAATTTTACTATTGAATGGTGTATTTTGCTAGAAGATGGTAGATGTCTAGATTATTTTTCTAAACCATCAGCAAAAGGTGCTGTCATGTTCTCCATCCACAGTTTTATAAAATTCCCTTTGGGGGGGAAAAAAAAGGATCAAATCTGCATCCACTGTTTTCAGATCACAACTTACTGCAAAAAAAACAAACTTTCTCTATATCACCTATTGTGTTCTCTGGTTACTGACCCTTCTGCCACTAGATGCAGTAATTGCTTACTCTCCATGTCTGATTGAGATTTAATCAAAATGTTAACAATGCTTTCTGCTCCAGGTATTACCTCAATTTTTTCATGCAACTTCACGTCTTGACACTAAATATAGTAGGAAACTAACTCTTCCTTCAAGTATTTGTAATAATTAGGACTTATGTAAATTTTTGATGGGTGTTAGAATTTGGAAAGAGGTGGAATGAACAAAACTTCATTCATGTGCATGTCAAATAAACAACAAGTCTTTGGATTGCAAAATGTCTTTAATTAAGGCTTCCTTACAATTAAATACAATTGAACAAGCTTAGCTGCAATGCCAGCCTGAACAATTACTCTTTTGTACAAAAAAAGGTGAAGTGGGACACAAATAGCTAAAGAGGCACTTGTTTGGGTTTGAGTAATTGCTGGGCACCTCTGAAGCCAGAGTGGCAGCAATTACAGCACTAAAGGCTGACAGCACGTCTTGACAAAGAATCACGAACCAAAGTTAAATTTGCAGGCTGAAGGCATTAAGGCACCTCAAGTTTACAAAATCATGTCAACTAATTTTCAAAAAGATTATTTGAAAAATACTGTTTAGAAAAAGATTTTTCGTGATCCATTATACTGACAACACAGCAGTGATGGTTAATTCAAACTTCAGTTTTCACAAAATGCCAATGAGCCTGACTAGACAGGCATCACCCATCAGGCACTGATTTCAAACTCTTTTGTATACACCATCCTAATGATTAAAACCAGCCAATTAATGCTGCGATTCAGATTACACATTGGATCTGGTGGTGAAGTTGTCAGTTTGGATTCTCACCCTATTCCAAAAAGGACAGCAAAGCGGCATCTGAATCACTTTACGATTCAACAACATACAATAGCTGTTGGCGATGTCTACAAAATTACTAATGTATTGCTTACAATTTGCCAATAGTGCAATAAAAGCTAAACAGTGCTCGACAATATTCAACATTTATCAGATACCAATCATCAGCAAATAAGTGAACGTCAAGTGCAACCAGGCAGCATTATTGAAGAGTGGGAGGGAGAGGTGGAGACTAGCCAATAGTACTAGCCCAAATCATTCAGATGCTGTGCATGTGTTGACACTTGAAGTTCTAATCAGGAGTGTATAAAATTTCCTTTTAAAACTCTTGTGCGAAAAAGATTTTCTTAAGTTCACGAACCTAGGTCAAAATTGTTGATGACAAAATTAAAGGCTTAGAACCAAATCTTTTAATGAAAAAAAAGTGACTAGATAAGCCTTCAGCCAGCACCAAAGTTACACCAAATGAACAGCATATCATAGGGAAGCATCCCCCTTAGCTTGGAATTTCTCTTTTTAAAAAGACAAAGAATTTCAAAAGGAAACACCGAACCATTTGTCACAATTTATGCACGGCTCATGAAAGCCCAACTCCTGTGAGCAAGGCACATAGATTCAAAGCTGATCTCAATACCCATATAAAAAGTTTAAGGCCGTAAATTGAACTTTTATCTGGGACATTGAGCAAATAAGGCACAAGGCAGTTGTTAAAATAAGCTTTGTTTTTGGCTTGAGTATTTGTAAAAAAAAGGATAGAGGGAACTGGCACATTGAGGACAATATTTTGTTTGACAACAGAAAAAAATATCTCCATAATTGAGCAAATCTAATTGCAACACTCCACTACAGTTCATTCCAAGAGGTCATTGTCAGTACTCTCGCTATCACTTTCAGCTCACAGGACAGGACTTTACAGGCTTTTTCCAGACCCAACACTGACTACTTATGCTGAAGAGGATACAGGATGGATGGCCAAAAGTTACAATTTCCTTCAAGTTAATCAGAAGGCAGAAACAAGAATTCTCACAATAAGGTAGTGGTGGTTTGAAAAGTACATTGTCGGACCCCTGAAAAAAAAAAATAGGAGAAACCTCTTCAGGAAGAGTTACTATGGGCATGATAAAAACCAACAAGTGTACAACAGAAATGGAATTGAAAGTGGAACAGTATTATAAACTTCAGGTTCAGGAACCATTCTCCTATTTCAGTTCTACTAGCAAAAAGGAAACACCACCCTCTCACTTTGGTACTGTTAAAAGCCACAGATGTAAGGGGACAATACTACTGTTGACTAGCTGTCTCATCTTTTTGCTCGTCTCCTTAAAGATTTAACATGCAGGTAGCCCACATTTCTACGTGCACAACAAAATGTTCATGATCCATTACTCTATCTATGCCTAGTCCTAACGGCCAAGACTAGCAACTGCAGCCTGCCAACAATTTAATTTGCATTGTCACTTCATTTAAAACCTATGGGTTTTAATTGCCAAAAATTTACAAAGTGTGTATTTTTAAAAAAGGTGATAGCTTGGGAAAGTGGGGGAGAAAGAAAGTCCCATCTGCTTATTTTGATAATTATAGACAACAGACAGCTTGATAAAGAATGATCATGACCAGGAGTTCAAGTGTTTAGCAGTTTCTGCATTAAGGAGACAAAGACAATTAAGAATTTATACTATCAGGACTTCAAGTCTCCCTGTGGATGGATTGGTCCCACCCAAGTCTAAGATGTCAACAGCAACATACATCTTTCTGAAGTTGTCAAGTATCATGTTGCCTTGTCTGTCCATCACTTAAGTACAGCGAGTGATCAACAATGGGGAAGTTAAAAGATTAATGCTTTGTAATTTTACCTGAACTCCTGATTATAAATCAAATCTCCCCCAACACAAGGTTTAAACCAACAGACAAACAAATGAACCCTTAAAAACATAGTAGATAAGGTGGGGTGAAACCAATAAAGTCCTCCTCTGCCCTCCAATTTCCAACAGGCAAGAAGTTGGTCTTATGTGGTCTGCCAAACTATAAAGAGAGAGGGAGGGGGGTGGGAAGAAAAGAAAAAAAAAGTTTAGAGTACGTAACCTTCTTACCTGATTTTAAAGGTTTATTGTGCTGAATCCCTTACACGTAAGGCAACAGAAACTGCTCAATACATATTACTCAAATGACAAGTTTCAGGGTTACTGCAGATACACAACCTGAGCAGTAAAACACAAGTCCACATTGAGGGATGAATTAAAGCTCAATTAACATCTCTTAAAAATGCAGCGTTGAGGCTGTGATCAAAGAAAGATCCTGGACACATGGGTGCCAATGGAAAGGGTGGCATTTATTTCCCTTTCCTGGTTACCAGATTTGATATCTGGAAGTTCCCAAGCAAGCTATTCCAGTGTGTAGTTTAGAATTAATTTAGTTAGGTAGAACTTTCGATGGAGCAGTTTTTGTCAGGTATGTTCAGGAGGGTTTCCTTACTCAGTATGTAAACAGATCGATGAGGGGAGAGGCCATTTTGGATTTGGTGCTCAGCAATGAGCCAGGACAAGTGTCAGGTCTCGCGGTGGGAGGACACTTTGGTGACAGTGATCACAACTGCCTCACATTTACCATAGCCTTGGAGAGGGAAAGAAGCAGTTATCAAGGGAAGATATTTAATTGGGGAAAAGGAAATTATGACGCTATCAGACTGAAGTTGGGAAGTAGAGACTGGGATCAATTGTTACCAGAAAGGGCACAGCAAACATGTGAAGACTGTTTAAGGAGCAGTTGTTGCGAGTGATGCACGAATTTGTTCCTCAGACAGGTTAGAAGGGGTAAGATTAAGGAACCTTGGATGATGAGAACAGAAGACCTTCCTTTTTGATGAGAAGGCGGCAGCAAGGAGTGAGCACAGCTTTAGAGGATTACAGGCTTGGTAGAGGAGAGCCAGGTGGGGGCACGAAAAAGGCTTGGCAAGAAGGATTACGGAGAACCGAAAGGCATTTTACTCTCATGTGAGGAATAAGAACGATCAGGGAGAAGATACAGCCGGTCAGGGATAGCGTAGGGAACTTGTGCATTGAGTCCGAGCAGACAGGGGAAGCCCTAAATGAATTTTTTGCACTAAGGAAAGGGACTTTGTTGTGAATGAGACCTTTGAGGAGCTGGGATACAGGCTTGACCAGATCAAGATTGATGAAGTTGATGTGTTGGAAATTTTGGCAGACATTAAGATTGATAAGTCCCCAGGGCCAGACCAGATTTACCCTAGGCTGCTCTGGGAAGTGAGAAAAGAGGCTGTTAATCTGCCAGCAAAGATCTTTGCCTCCTCACTCTCCATGGGAGTCATACCAGAGGATTGGAAGGAGGCAACGTTGTTCCTCTTTTCAAGAGGGCAATAGGGAAATCTCTGGCAATTACAGACCAGGCAGTCTTGTGTCTGTGGTCAGCAAAGTTTTAGAAAGATTTGAGAGATAGTCATAAATTCTATGCAGAAAAGGAGAGCATGAGTAAAGGCAGTCAACGTGGCTTTGAAAGGGGGGGGGGGTGCAGGTCATGCCTCACACATCTTATTGAGTTCTTTGAAGAAGAGACAAGACAGGTCGAGCAGTGGATGTGGTGTATCTGGATATCAGCAAGGCATTTGATAAAGTTCCCCGTGGTAGGCTCATTCATAAAGTCCGGAAGTATGGGACACAGGGAAATTTGGCTATCGGGATTCAAAATTGGTTGCTGACAGAAGGCGGAGAGTGGTTGTAGATGGAAAGTATTCTGTCTGGAGGTCAGTGTTGAGTGGGGTCCTGCAGGGCTGTTCTTGGGCATCTGCTCTTTTGTAGTTTTTATAAGTGACGTACGAGGTTGATTTGCAGATGATACAAAAAGGATGGAAATGCCGTTGATAGCATATAGGGCTATTGCAGGCTGTAGCATGACAGACAGGATGCAGAACCAGGCTGAGAAATGGCAAATGGAAGAGTTCAACCTGGATAAATGTGAAGTGATGCATTTTGGAAGGTCGAACTCTAATGCTGAATATAGGATTAAAGACAAGATTCATGGTAGTGTGGAAGAACAGAGGCTCTTGGTGTTTAAGTGCATAGATCCCTCAAAAAAAAAGTTGCCACCCAAGTGGATAAGGTTGTTAAGAAAGCATATGGTGTTTTGGCTTTCATTAACAAGGGGGTTTGAGGTTAAGAACCGTGAGGTTTTGCTATGGCTCTAAAAAGTCCCTGGTGAGGCCACACTTGGAATATGGTGTCCAGTTGTGGTCACCCTACTATAGGAAAGATACAGAGGCTTTGGAGAAGGTGCAAAAGTTTACCAGGATAGCCCTATGAAAGAGGTTGACTAAATGCAGACTTTTCTCTCTGGAGAGAGCAAGTGAGAGCGGTGACCTGATTGAGGTATACAAGATAATGAGGTATGGATAGAGTCAATAGCTACAGACTATTCCCCAGTGCAGGACTGACTGGCATGAGGGGTCATATTAGGAGAAAGGTATTGAGGACATGTCAGAGGCAAGTTCTTTATGCAGAGAGTTGTGAATGCATGGAATGAGTTGCCAGTGGTGGTGGTGGAAGCAGAGTCATTACAGACATTTAAGCAACTGCTGGACATGCACACAGATAGCTGTGAGTTGAGGGGTGCATAGGTTAAGTTATTTTATTTTACATTAGGATTAAGGCTGGGCACAAAATCGTGGGCCAAAGGGCCTGTTCTGTGCTGTACTTTTCTACATTCTAACTGGAGTCTCATAGCCCAGATTGGTAAGGACTGCAGGTTTACTCCATTGAAGGGCTTGTACTGGTTGTACTAAGGCAGTCTAACTGATGTGTGATCACTTTATTTTAAAAGCAGAGACCAAAATCTTTTAAATTTCTAATTTAAAAACATCTAAATTCAGATTCTCAAAAATTGAATTGATAAGCAGATGAAGTTGCTCCTTTCTAATTGGATTAATGAAAAACAAAACAACCAAGAATAATTTAAAAAAAAGAAGAGGGGCTTGGATACTCACCAATTATGATAACAATAATGATCAGGACCACAGCTATTAATATTGCCCACATCTGAGGAGAAAAAAAAGGCACTTAATATAATGAAGACATTACTATTAAAAGAAACAAGCAGCCATGAACAAAGTTCACGATCTGTAGTGCATCGGTTACATGCAAGCCAACATACTTCCTTCTCTAATCCATGAAGATTAACAGCCTTACATTTTATTCAGCATCTAAATTGCACAGAGTGACTGCTATATTACCACCACTCGCCCAAAAACAGTACTACACAACAAAGCTAACTAGCTGATCTGTTCCCAGCAGTGGGATGGAGGTAGACCAGACACAGTGAGAATATTGCCTTGGTTGTTTTCACAGAATCAAGGTCAGTGCAAACCAACAGAACCTTGGGTTGAATTGGTATCACTGGAAGGACAGCACTACAACAATAAGCATTCCTTACAAAGAAAGGGAGTGTCATCCTAATCCAAAAATAAAATGCCTTTTGTGACAACCAAGTCAGTTGAAATCTGATATTGTTATTGCAATGCTGGCAAGGCTGTCAAACTGGCTAGACAAAACCCAAACTAACTGCAAACAGAAGAATCATAACCTTACCTTGCAGTTCTTCCACCAATATTTGCGTTTTAGTTTTGCAGCACTGGTCTCAAACTGAGATGCACCAGCTTGAAGTGCATCAGCTCGGTCATCCAACTCTGTAAGCTTCTGATCTCGTTCAAGGACTCTGTCCACATTCACTCTCATGATATCCACAACCTAAGGGTGACAGAGTACATGGGAGTGTGAAGAAAAAAAAAAAGTGCTGCTGTTGCATATTATCAATGACCCAAGGGTGGAGGATCCAGCACTACTTCTCTCATGAGTATCCAAACACTTAGAACAAAGTGTAGAAAAGTAAAATGAGGTTGTTGAATCATGGAGTTAGTATCCTCTGCATGTGCTAGATACTGAATATAGATGGTGTCAGAAACTGCAATATTCCAGACAGAGGTTCATTGATACTCATGTCTACAGTCAGACAGCCAAGGAAAACAGACAGGTTTATTCCTACATGCCCCACTGTTGAGGTCTATAATCATCCATCAGAACGACACTGGGTCAAATAAAAAAAAAAAATCACTAAAAAGTTGTTTAAGTGTAATTAAAGAAATCCTCAAAATTTGTCCAACACTAAAATACTTTCCAAATAAGTGCAACAGAGAGCAGCCTCAGACAGACAGCGTCACAGTAACAAAGTAGTGACAAAAGGATCAAAGTGGTCACATACCTATATTTTACTCAAAGGGAGATGTAATAAAAGTTTAAGATGGAAATATTCCTAGCGCGTGCCAAATTTCAACCTAAACACCACTAATTCACTTCAAATATCCGAGATGGGTCCTTGCAGCAACCTACTTTACAAGCCACAGAAATAGGCTTACGTGAGATGCTTTTGTACATGTGATGCTCCACCTAGGAAGTGGTATTGACTACAGGCTGTGAAAGTATACTGAAGAAAACATGGAGACAATACATTCTACTCTTCATAACTGTGACAGTCTTCTATTGGTACATGGAAGCGCACAAGATAAATGCCTCATCATATGTTCAAGAAAAATGCACCTGTACTACAGCCTTTATTTACCATAAAAAGAGACATGCACTCTCAAGCATTCCTTTTTTAAGCAAGAGATTTTAAAAATAAAAAAAATGATTTGGAAGACTGATCAAATGCCACATCAAAAGGAATGAGTTACAGGGAGTTGGAGGTTTAAAGGAACATTTTTAAAAAAAGGGATCATGAAGGGATTTGGAGCATGCAAAGATCAATGTGGAACACAGGGGAGCACGCGAAAAAAACATTTAACCACCAGTTAGAAAGTAAGGATAAAGACACTTGGAAAAAAGGACAGGTTCAAGTCTACAGAGTACCAGATAGGCGTAACCTAAAAACTGGTTAATCAGAATGTTGGAGCAAACAAATAAACCAAGGGTTTTAATTGTAGATGGGCTGAAGCAAGGAGGCGGTGATTCAGTGATTATCCACTGGAGAGATAGCTTGGTACTCTGTATAGCTCGTTTACTGCTACTTGGGTCTTGAACCAGAGAGAAAACAAGTACCAATATACCACAAAGTGAGTTTCACTCATGATGATTTAACATTTACATCTTCTGTCTCCACACCCAATAAAGGTTGTTGTTCCAGATATATTCTCAATAGCAACAGTAAAGGTCAGCTTCAGTACTTTTTTTTTTACAAACTGCAAACCTTGGCTGTTGTACTGAGATCATCTGTAGTAGGCAACAGGTATTGCAACATCACATCCTACCAGAGAGGTCAGATCCTCTTTAGACAGCTGAAATCAATAAGGATGATTCAGGGTTCATCTTTCAATTTTACCTCTGCATAATGCATTGAGTCCAAATTAAGAATGCCTTTTATTAAGCCAATTCATAAGTCACTAGTTAGCTCAGCTAGAGTACTGTATCCACTTCCTGGTAAGACACTTCAGGAACATCTGACCATGGAGAGGGTACAGAAATTTATCAGAATTATACAGCAAGACTCAATTATATAGCAAAACAAGAGCAGTTGGAATGGTTTCCTTTATAGAGGGAAGGAAAAATGGGATATCTGAAATGGTAAAGGGTTTTGGGAAAAACACATGTAAGGAGAAACTACATCCCATGGCTAAAGGATCAATAAAAGGGACAATGATTTGAGATATTGGCAAAAATGTTAGAAGGAAACAGGAGAATAACATTTGACATTACAATTGAGAACTGAAAATGTATGGTCAGAAAGAGTGGAGAGCAGATTTAACAGATTTTCAAATGGGATTTGCATAAATACTCAAAAGACTATGGTGAGTGGAGAGTGGGACTAATTGATCAGGTCTTTCAAAAAGAGAGAAAGAGTGGGCAAAAATGCACCTTTCGTTGTATCAATGAATTCATAAACTCAGTATTTTCCTAATTGTGCCTGATACTAAGCTGGGTTATCTATTGTAACGTATCAAATCAGCTGATTTGTGATGTACACATGTCCCAATGACAAACTATATTCGCTCATTTCAGCTGAACAAAATCATCAAGGGAGGATGAAGAAACCACAAGGAAATGCAGATAGTGCCAGTGTCCTCCAATTGAAATTTCTGTAGTTCAATAACATCTCATTTATGAGCACTCAAAATATAGTTTACACCAAGTCACTTCAATGTAGAAAAATATCCGAGATACACAGTGACATAAAAATTGAAACCAAGCCACAAACCAATACAATAGATCATATGCATGATAAAAGAGAGGTAGGTTTTAAGCAACATCTTAGCTTTGACAACTTTGTTCTGAAGCAGCTGAAGCCATGGTAGCCAATGGCACAGCAATTAAAGAGGCTGTTCAAATACCACCAATATCTTTGCAACAACCATATCCTCACCCAAGCCAAAAACTTTTCAAAAATAAAGCTTTAAAATCACAGAAAACCAGCTCAGCTGGAAGGCACAATCTGTGTGCGTCTGACAGACTCATGAAGCAACTGTTTGAAACACAGCAACAGAAACACATGCCTAGGGGAATCTTTTAGAGAGGTCCTCACAGCTTCAAATGCTTTGGTTCTAACAAAATCTTATAACTGTTTTCAGATATAAAACAGATGTGCAATTATAAAATACACTGACCTGAAGCATTACACAGATACCCTTACCTCATCCACTTGGGCCTGGGTCTGCTGCAGTTTCCTGTTGCTGCCATAGGGTGTTGGCCCAGCTGATGGATTACTTGAGGTGCCTGGAGCTGACCTGCAATTGAATGAAGCAGATTATTCTGGTGGAATTTCACTAAAAAAAAGAGTCTGTTTAAACTTGGAACAAGGCAACTCAGCGAATGACTGTGTCGGCTGAGGTTAAAACAGATTCACAAGAGTTAGGTTTTTCTTATCCAACTTTTTTCTAAAAGAAATCTTTCATGGGACATAGGAGTTGCTGCCTTCATCAGCATTGGTTGGCCATCCCCAAATGCTTATGGACCAGGTGGCTAACCAAACCATCAAGGGAAGTCATGGACTAACCATATTGCTCTGGATCTGGAGTCACATTTCAGTTAGATCTGAGAAAGATGACATTTCTTTTTTTAAAATAGAATATTAGCGAACCGGATCAAACTTTGCTTGCACTGTGGTGAGGTTCAAACCTGTCTCCAGAACATTAAATCACAACTCTGGATTATGAGTCCAGTGACATTACCACTATGCCACAACCTCCTCCACAAAGACTGGGTCAGCCATTAAGAATATAAAAACTAGCAATTCAGCCCATCAAGCCTTCTCCACCGTCTAACATGATTATTTCTGATTTCATCTTAGCCTCAACTCCACTTTCTTAACACTCCCCATAACCCTTCTACCTGTTACTGATTAAAAATTACTCTGATCAAATCTCATGGTAGACAACGCTTCAGCATCCACCTGGGGTAGTGAATTCCAAATTCGTTACTTTTAAGAATGAATTTCTCATCTGTTTTAAATCTGCTAACCTCTATCCTAAAACTATAGTCCACAAGAAACCTATGTCTAATAAAAGAAAATACCAACTTAAAGTGCAGATGTTAAAGCAAGTGCAAATAGATGTCACCAGAAAAGAAAGTCATTCGGATCATATGGCACAGAAACAGATCCTTTCACCAAAATCCCCCATGCTCACCAGGTTTCTCAAACTATACAGTCCCATTTACCTGCATTTGACTAAATATCCCTTTAAAAAAAAACTTTATGCCCCTGACAAAAGGTATCTTAAAAAATGTTCTAATTTTAGCCGCCACTACTTACGCTAGCAAGCTCATCCCATACATTCACTACCTGCTGAAAATGTTCTCCCTCAGGTCCCTCTTAAAATTTTTTTTCCTTCTTACCTTACACTCTACCTTTGGACTTTCTTACTCCAGGGACAAGATCTTGGCTATTTACCCCATTTATGCCCCCTCATTATCTTATAAACCACGATAAAAAGGTCACTTCTCAGCCTCTTACACTCTAGGGAGGAACGTCCCAGCCTATCCACCCTCTCCTTACTTAAACTCTCCAGTCTCAGTACCATCTGTAGAGTTTTTGTTGCACTCCTTAGTTTAATAATAAAACCCTTTCCATTAGCAGGGCAACCAGAACTGTATGCAGTACGCCAAATATGGTCTCACTAAAACATTTAGTATAGATATTAGATGATTTCCCATCTTCTGTACCTGATGTTCTCAATGAAATCAAGCATGCCAAAACATCTTCACCATCCTGTCTACTCATGATGCCACTTTTAAACTATATACTTGAACACATCGGTTGCTCTGTTTGACAAAGTCTTCAAAGATTATACAATGTTATATTCACGCAAGGTCATATAAAAATCCCACACTTCCAAAGCAAGCAGTGTAGTAGCAATCCAGTTTACAATGTGTGCATTGTTTCACGATTTGTAATTTGTCTTTTACTTATTCTGTTCTTAAAAATAAAAGGGGGAGGGGACTCTTCTTGCAAACTGCTACTGTTCACCAGCATTTTCAGGATGAGGTACAACAGTGATGCCTGACACTGATGAAGTGTGTGTTCTACATTAAGAATGGGCACTTCGGAAATTAGAATTACAAAGCTTGGGAAATCCAACCATAAGGATCTCTACAAAAGTGGAGGGTTAATCCCCAATATGAAGTGGGGATAGGCTTCAAAACGCAACAATCTTTTGATATTAAAATATCAACTAAAGAACATTCCAGTTCTATTACAAATGGAGTCCTTAAGCAGTTTTAAGTGCACAAGTGTCTATGATCTGAATTACTGAGAAGACAGCGAGACACAGGATTGAAGATTTCATCCCAAAAATCAAGGACTTATTAGTAAAGTGTTGGAACGTAATTTGAACTTGGGACAGAAGGTATTCTAACCCATGTATAGGAACAAACAGCTTGGAGCAACAATTCAAAATATATCAGCTTGGGAATAATTAGCTTCCAAAAGCTTTTCCAATTATCTTTGCACCAGATTCTCCAGTAGCATTATAGTGTAACCAAAAGAAAATTCCAGAAAGTGAACCTATTGCTCATTAGATCCCATGCTAATTTCAAGAACACAACTTCCCAAGGTGTGGGTTGCAAATTAAGTTTTGGCATTGCAAGATCTGAGGCAGTAATAACGGTCAGTGTTCAGACTAAGTTACAGCAGCTGTGGTCGCACGCTAACGAGCGCTCGCAGTTCTGAGGGATTGTGACAATTTAAGCCTTCAACTGGAGCGAACATGCTCGGGACGTAGTGCTCTTGAACAAGGTTTCCCTGAGAGAGAGAGAGGGGGAGAGAGAGAGAGAGAGAGAGGGGGAG